>NC_142869.1:148209166-148526250 GCF_051225735.1 Oryctolagus cuniculus | reverse complement strand
GTGAGCGGGAGAGGAATTTCCTATGCGGCCTCGGACTTCCACACGGCACCACCTTAAGCATCAGAACTGACCACAAGGTTTTCAATGCCACAAAGCAGGACTACATCTCTGAGCACTCATACAAAATTGCATCATTTTCTGGCTTTTCTGTGCCTTGGTTTTAACGCGGAAAAATGTGGTAGAAAGTCAACGAGCCAGTTTTTTGTGTACTCAAAAGGAAATAAAATTCTCTCCCAACTAGATGAAGGAGGTTTACGACCTAAAAGTAAAACAGACTTTTACCTTGCCTCTTGTCAGGAACTTCTGGGAAAGAAAGTTTCATGCCCCGTGGGCATTGTGGAAGCACGGGAGTAACTGGGATATCCATAGGAAAATCTGAGGCGGTCCTAGCAATTTTCATCAGTCCCAGTGAATACTGAGAAGAAGAAGCCACTCTGAAAACAGTGCAGTTCTGAGTTTTGAGGGAATCTTGGTGACCTGAAGAGGACTCACGGTTGTAACAAGAGGAAATACCAGCAGATGGCAGTATGGACCTCCGCAGGCAGGCACATCAGGGAGGCCAACCACGTGAGGTTGTAAGAGCAGCTAAGGGGATGCAACCCTGAATAGAAGCCAGCTGAGAGGCCAATCACGTTATCCCAACACCACAGCCACCCTGGTGCTCCCAGCACTTACCTACTTCCAAAGAGTCCTGGAGGAAGGAGAGTGGAGTGCAATCCTCAGGTGACATAGTTTATCCTTGGAATGATTAGATTTATGCTAGAGTGATGAAATTCATCCGTTTTCACCTGAAACATGAGTAAGATGCAGGAATGTTAGAAATAGGAGTGAAATCAAGCTTTCAAAAACGAAGGAAAATGTACCTTTTTATTATTTTTTGCAGTCCCAAGTATCACTTGAGAAAATGATACCTTAGAAATTTCTGAATAGCGAAGAAAATTCATAAGCAATGTTAAAAGATAAATTAAGTTTCTCCAGAAAAAAGAATGCTTAAAAAAAAAGATCTGGGCCAGCGCCGCGGCTCACTAGGCTAATCCTCCACCTTGCGGCGCTGGCACACCAGGTTCTCGTCCCGGTCGGGGCGCCGGATTCTGTCCCGGTTGCCCCTCTTCCAGGCCAGCTCTCTGCTGTGGCCCGGGAGTGCAGTGCAGGATGGCCCAAGTGCTTGGGCCCTGCACCCCATGGGAGACCAGGATAAGTACCTGGCTCCTGCCATCAGATCAGCGCGGTGCGCCAGCCGCAGCGCGCCAGCCGCGGCGGCCATTGGAGGGTGAACCAACGGCAAAGGAAGACCTTTCTCTCTGTCTCTCTCTCTCACTGTCCACTCTGCCTGTCAAAAAAAAAAAAAAAAAAAAAAAAAGATGTGAAATCAAATTTAAGTTGCAATGACTTTGAACAGCCCTTGCCTCAACTGTGGAGGAACAGTTTTGTTTTGTTTTGTTTTGTTTTTCATATATTTGTTGAACTCTACTTCGTATAATCTTCTGTGTATAAAGTTAATTGAAAATAGATCTTAGTAAAAAAAAAAAAATGACTGGGAATAGGAGAGGGAGGAGGAAGAAGAGTGGGAGTATGGGTGGGAGGGCAGGTTCAGTGGTAAGAATCACTATGTTCCTAAAGTTGTATTTCTAAAATGCATGAAGTTTGTATTCCTTAAATAAAAGGTTTATTTAGGGAAAAAATAGATAAATTATCAAGTGAGAACGGAAATATAAAAAATACATTTGTCAAGTTGGGGCTAATTTTCTTGATATAAAAAAAACTCAGTACCAAAGGAAAGAAAATTGATTTTATTAGTAGAGAAAGAGAACAAAATACAATGAGAATTCTACAACAAGAACTGTGCAGCTCATTTACTGCAATATTGGTGCCCTCATTACTGGGAAAGAGAGAGGAAATTAAGTGGTCAAAAATGCAACTCTTGTATAAAGAAAATCTTAGACCTAATTGATGTCTTCATTATTGAAAGCCTGTTTGATGGAAATATTTGAGTCTACATTAGTTAAAATGTAATAGACTATGCATTTCCCATACTGCAATGTCACAGAACCCACGCACTAGATATTCTCTCTTTCCTTACTCAGTCCCCCCAGGAACTCTGCCTGCAGATCACTCACTAGTTTTAGGGGTTTCCTTGCTAGCAAGGTTGACTGAAAAGATCTTTTTGGACCTCCACTTCCACCTTCTTTCTCTCTTTTAAAAGGCAAGAGTTGTAAATCCCATTCCCCTTTGGATTATTTTGGGAATGCGATGAAACCAGCATGGAGAACCCAGCACCCTTAATGTCACCTTTTCACTTCCCAGGTTTGAGGACCTTATTTCTAAATGACATCACAGAAGTCTTGTGTTTAAAATTTGATAGTTGGGGGCCAGCGCTGTGGCTCACTAGGCTAATCCTCCACCTGCAGCGCTGGTAACCCATATGGGCGCAGCGTTTTAGTCCCAGTTGCTCCTCTTCCAGTCCAGCTCTCTGCTGTGGCCCAGGAAGGCAGTGGAGGATGGCCCAAGTGCTTGGGCCCCTGTACCGGCATGGGAGACCAGGAGGAAGCACCTGGCTCCTGGTGGCTTCGGATTGGCGCAGCTCGCCAGCCGTAGTAGCCATTTGGGGGGTGAACCAGCAGAAGGAAGGACTTTCTCTCTGTCTCTCTCTCTCTCTCTCACTGTCTAACTCTGCCTGTCAAATAAAGCAAAACATTTAGGATAGTTGTCAAACATCAAAAAAAAATGTTTCATTTTGTGTAATGACTTTTTATTTTTTTTAATTTATTTGAGGGGTGGCAGGTGCACTGATTCACTCCCTGAATGCTTTTTTTTTTTAAGGCAGAGTTAGAGAGAGAGGGGAAGAGACAGAGCGATCTTCCATCTGCTGGTTCACTCCCCAAATGGCCACAATGGCTAGGGCTGTGCCAGGCTGAAGCCAAGAGCCTAGAGCCTCTTCCAGGTCTCCCATATGGGTGCAAGGGCCCATGTACTTGGCCATCCTCTGTTGCTTTCCCATGTGCATTTTAGCAGGGAGCTGGATAGAAGTGTAGCAGCTGGGATTCAAACTGCAGCCCATATAGGAGGCAGACAGCTTCTGATGGCAGCTTTATCTGCAGTGCCACAGCATGAGCTACCTCCCCTAACCCCATCCCAAATGCTCTTAATGTCCAGGGCTGGGCTGGGCCAAATCTGGGAGCCAGGAAATCAATCCATGTGTAGCACAATGCTTGTATCAGAAACTGGAACTGGGAACAGTGCCCTGGGACTCTGAAATGGAATGTGGATATCCCCCTGCTAGGCTAAATGCCTACTCCATGGTGACTTTCACACGTGCTGTAACTTTGGTAGTTGTCTCTACAACTACCCTCTAGGGTACTTCTCTAGGGAGAAGGAGGAAAGCAACAACTCTGGTTCTCCCATCACAAATCCCTATGATCAATAAGTTGCTGCATTTCCTCTAGTTTCCAGCACTTCATTCCACAAATGTGGCATTTTCATTTTTATATTTCAGCATCACGACAAAAGACTTTCTTGAGAAGTTTAAACTTCTAATCAATAACTATTTTAGTGACATAGAATGGATACTTTACTTGACTATTCTTACTGTTATGACAGGCTACTTCTACTTCTCTGGTAATTGGTATCTTTGTACACATTTTCAGGACAGTTTTTTCCTTACCTAGAAATAGTTCTTTAAAGAGGACAGAGGAACTGCTTGATTGGAAGTATGTATGTTTTTAAGGCTTTTGCTTATTTTCCAAAACCTTTCTGAAGGTGCTCAACTTACCTGCCACTGGAAGTGTACGAGTTCCATTAGTTCATCAGCACTCTCAACCACATTGGCTGTCTCCCTAAAAAAAAAAAAAAGTTTCTAATTTGGTAAACCAAGTGGCATCTTATTCATTTATTTGAAATAATACATTTCTCCTGGAGTTTGTTAATCAGTTGTATAATGTTTGTTACCTGTCTTTTCCCATAACCCAGATTTTATGCTCACTAAAATTCATTCAAATTCTTTAAAGCAGTGGGTGTTTGGCTCAGCAGCTTAGGTGGGGCTTGCGATGCCCACATTATACATCAGAGATCCTGGGTTTGAGTCCTGGCTCTGCTCCTTTTTCTATCTTCCTGCTAATGTGTACCCTGGCAAGCAGAGGTGATGGCTTAATGACTTGGGGTGGTGCCACCTATGTGTGTGATCTGGATTTAATCCCAGGCCTCTGACTTCAGCCTGGCCCAGTCCTGACTGTTGCAGGAATTTGGAGAATGAAACATCAAATGTAAGATCTCTATCTCTTGCTTTCTCTATCTTTGCCTCTCAAATAAGTAAATGAAAACATTAAAAATTTTATTTACTACGTTTTATGTGTCAGGCATGTGATAAGTACGAGGAATGCATTCATGAAACTAATTTACATGTCTTGCTTTTACATGATCTGTGACTTTGCAGATCCCACTGTAGCTGCCTGGAATGGTCTTCATTCTCTGATACCTCCTACTTACCTACTGGGCAACACTATGTATGCAATACTGCTGGAAATGTTAGTGTGTGCTTGTGGAACCATCCTGCCATAGACATGAATGCTTTGAGTGGGGACTCAGGTTCACTCCTCTGTCTCCTCCGCTAGAATAAAAGCTGCTTGAGACAATGTTTCATGCCCATATTTGCATATAGTACTCCTAAAAGTGACACACAGTAACCAACAAAAGAATATATATATGTTAAAGTTGAATGTGTTACAATTTTCCCAATTTGCTCATTTTATCTATTAGTGTCTCTATATGAATAGGTATAATGAGTTCAAATTAATTTTCTCTTCTACTTCTTGCTCTTTAAAATATTAATTTTACTTACATATGATAGAATCTATCACTATATTCCTTTATAATATGTTTGACAGGGCAGAGTCAGGCCAAAGCCAGGAGCCTGAATTCAATTCGGGTCTTCCATATGCCTCTAGAGCCATCATCTACTGTTTTCTTTTCTTTTTTTTTAAGATTTATTTATTTATTTGAAAGTCAGAGTTACACAGAGAGAGGAGGAGAGGTGAAGAGAGAGAGAGAGAGAGGTCTTCCATCTGCTGGCTCACTCTCCAATTGGCCACAATGGCCGGAGCTACACCGATTTGAAGCCAGGAGCCAGGAGCCAGGAGCCAGGAGCTTCTTCCGGGTCTACCCATGTGCGTGCAGGGGCCAAAGGACTGGGGCCATCTTCTACTGCTTTCCCAGGCCATAGCAGAGAGCTGGATCAGAAGTGAGCAGCCGGGACTCGAACCGGCACCTATATTGGATGCTGGCACTGCAGGCTGTGGCTTTCCCTGCTATGCCACAGTGCCAGTCCCTCATCTACTGTTTTCTAAGCTGTTCATTAGCAGGAAGCTGGATCAGAAGTAGAAAAACCAGGACTCAAATCATGTTCTCCATTGGATGGCATCTTAACTGCTACTCCAAATGCCCATGCTACCAGCATGATCTCTAAAAATAGTTCTATGATATATATATAAAAAACATATATATTAAAGTATATATATATTTGATGAGAATAATCTTCCTTATTACTCTGACGCATAAAAGTTCTGTATTATATCATTTTTTATTCTTTCAGAGTACATTTAGAAATATTCTGTCAACTTGAATACACATTCATCAGAATCTACATCAAGAATGTAATTGATTTGGGAATGATTGATGACTTTCAGATAGGTATTTTTTCTAGTATGATAAGCATCACTTTTTATTATAAACTACCTGCATAGACTGCTATAGTTTTATTAACATGAGCTCCACATATTTTTCATTAAGGTTATTCCTTTGAAGTTTATATAATCATATTGAAAATGAGATTTCCACATCAAGTGTTTTTACCTCTTGCTAATATTGGCTTATTTTTATTATTACAATATGGAAATGCTATTGGTTTTACATTTTAAAAAAATTTCCTCACCGTTATTTTCACACCCTCAGTTGAAGCCAATTAAAGATAATAAACTATTTTTTGGTTTCCATAATTGTAATTGGTATATAATCTTGCCAGAACTTAGAAGTTGTTCAACAGATTGACCTGATCCTTTGGGTATCAGAAGTGTTACTCAACTGAGGAAGAACAGATGCTTGTCTCCACTTCAGATCTGCACCTTTCCACAATTTTACAGAGCAGAATTCTGTGGACCAGAATCTCAGCAGGCACCCAAGTATTTCTCAGAACTGTCTGCTTTTTATTGAACAAATCTCTTTCCATAGATGAGGATTATTTTAGAATCAACTTTTAGATGGCAAAATAATAATAACCACTATTTAGTAAATGTGTCAAAGTGACTAAAACCTCAATTTTTGAAGCATTTATTTATATTGCTTTTCCATTTCCATTGTGAAATTCCACAATATTAAATGATATTCAGTTGGTCTTTTATACCATAAAATTATTCAATATCTGACTCTCCATGTCTACTTCCTAGATTCTCTTGAAAGTCTTTTCCACAGTCCACCTCTTCCACTTTCCAAAGCTGGTATACTCTCTCTTAACCATTCTACAGCCTAAAAGTTCTGACTTCATGATTCCAAACTAAAGCAAAACCAAGATGTCAGAACTGGCCTTGGGGGACAGATGTGTTGGAAAATGAATGATGGGGATGAGTTGTGGGAAAACATTGAGTGCTTTTGTTAGGATGAGCTCTTGCTGATTCTTCTGCATTAAAAGAATACTCTAGAGTTGGCTGTTACTACTAAGAATGTCCTTCCCATGATAGTTATTATTTATTTACAAACAAAAACATTTCTAGACAGTACCTTCCCACCATTTAAATAAATCCAAATATCCACAATGAAGAGATTGGGGCCAGGATAGCTCTCAGAAGCAATGCCAATTTAACCCTCTGACATGAGTTAGAGCACATTTGTTTCAGGCCACAGCATTAATTATAGCCTGTGACAATAAGAAAACATGAGATGATATACACTAAATAAATTCAATATGCATTATATATCTCTTGAACAACAGCTCAATTTCACTAAGTAAGCAAACTGTAATAAGTTTGGTTCCTTTTAAGAGATCAAAGTATTGATGGATTTCATTGTGCTGCGTAAGTCAGTCACCAAATAGCTTTCATTCATGACTTCTATAGCTTATGGGGCCATGGTAGAATTCTTTTTGGCTTCTGAGCCTGTTTTTCATTACTGTGAAGCTAAGGCTTGGATGAAGTCATGGGAAAAAAACGCCGTGGAGATTATACTCTCCATCATGCTGGATTTCAGCTTCCCAAAGTCCAGCTCCAATAGGAAAGGAAGAATACACACATAACCCAATCACATGTCCCAAGGCCTACAAATGGTTACAATTGCAACATTGCATTGTAATATATTGTTTTCCTTATCATTTAATAAAGATCATAGTCCTACCACTCTACCGCTGCTCAAATAATTTATTGCACATTTTTAAGATGTAAAAGACAATGGTGTGTGTGTGTGTGTGTGTGTGCTAACACGCATGCTTTTGTATTTACAGGGACAGCCAATTTAAAGATAAGACATTTGATATGTCATCAGCCATTATTTTATTTTGAATTACAGTTAAGATTAATATAAGCCCCAACATTCTGTGTGCTACTTTTCCAAGGTGATCTCCCTATAAAGTATCAGCATCTATAAGATATCCTCAACAATAAAGAAGGAAATTAAAAGAGGAAGGAGCTGTGGCCAAAGCAGACGCCGCACTGCTGCTCCATGTTGTCTTCCTCTCCTGATGCTTGTCTTCTAATTGTTTGTTCTGTTACCTCTGCATTTCACTTGTAGCTTCCTACATTCACTATTCCTTAAATTCTGGGTTCTTCAGAATGGTAGGAATCAGAGATTTGGACATTTGTGTGTTTCTGTCTGAGTCAGTTGTGAATAGGTTTTCTTTATTTCTGCATCATGTAGTTAATCATTTTCTACTGCAAATCTTACATACCTAAGTTTGGGATCCATGTCTTTTACGTTTGCCTCCTGACACTCTGCTCTCATTATCAGAAGTGTCAGTGGGATCAAATACAGATTGAACCATAAATTTATTTATTTTTCTCACTGAGATCCTAATTGAAAGCCTGTGATATCATAGATGCATCAACCCACTATTCTATATCAGCTTTACGCTAGGATATTGGCTTTAATCTTTCAGATTGCAAAGTTTTAGGGTGATAGTAACAACCTCAATGTAGGAACCATATATTATGAGATTTGACTGTGGCTTGACACTCAGGATGTGATTTGTCATCACCATGTTCATTGGCAGAATGGACAAAACTGGAGAGAAGATCTCCCTGTGCTTAATAATAATAATAATAGTGATAATAAAATATCTGTCTAGGCAGACTATCAGGAGACCCCTGAACTTAATAATAATAATGATACCAATACTGAAAAGACCTGTGTGGATATGCTACCCATGGGGTGGTATGAAGAGGGCTGAGTATTCATCTTGCATTGATACGTTTTATTTTGTTTCTTTCAGCTCTGTAGTTCATTTTCTTTTGTGTTTCTTCATTATAATTACACCATCTGCAAATAATGATAATCTTGCATTCTCCTTTCTAATAATTATACCTCTTGTTTCAGTTTCATATCTCATGGCTTTGATTAATGCTTCCAGAACAATTAGATAACAATGATAATAACAACCATTTTTGTTTTCCACCTGAATTTAATTGGACACTATTAAGAATGAAGTTGGCAACTGATTTGAGATGAAAATTGTTATAGAAACAACATGTTAATGAAATTTTATATGTAGCTTCTAAAAGATATTTTTTCAAATAAGATATGACAACTTTTTCTAGACTTCTGATTTCATACAAACTACAAATTTGTGTTTCTTTTTCTGACTTATTTATAGGAAGTAGCGTATAAATTTTTTCCTTAATATTGAATTAATTTGTGTGATGTACATTATCTTGAATACAAAACAGGTAAGTCAGACCACCCACGAGGAATGTTTAGTCACTACCCATGTTATACACATTTCTGCCCCATGTAAGATTCATATTCAGCTATAGCCCCAATCAGCAAGTTTCTCTTCTCACTAAAGGAACAAATTATAATGCTTTCTATGGCTGCAGTAAATAGCAAATAGATTGCTGATTATACAGAATGAAGAAAAACAGACATGGGACAGAGCATGCAGATGAGAAAGAAGCTGTTCCCTCCATAATACTAAGTAAATAGCAGCAGAGATTTTGCAGAGAACATTAAAGAGATCAGAATGCTACAGAAATCAATTGATAAAGATTTGTTAACTGAAAGCAAACGTTGAGCAATTATATTAGCAAGGAATTAGAATCAACTGTAAATAGTGATGAGATCCCCACAACAGAGAAACGGCATGGGTCTATGTTCCTTCCTTTGTGCCTACAGTATTCCGGGTTTGTCATTATTAATCAGTAGTATCTTTAGTATTGGAAAGGAAATAATGGGACAATAGAATTTATGAGCTATTGCTCTTAGAAGTAATTCAATGTCATTAAACATAAAGTGCATTGATACTGTGCAGAGAGAGAGAGAATTTGTCTCCAGCTGTGACTCTAGCAATTAAATGACCATTCTTGCCAGTGTTAAAAGTGTAACAGAAATTCATGGCCAGGAGGAGCTCTGATCACAGCCAAATTGTAGCAGGAAGAAACACTGAGCAGAGAGTGACATATCATATTATTGGAGGTTCCTACTTTGAGCCAGCGCCCCATAGAATGCATTAGAAAGCCAATCCTGTAAGAAAAAAGTGATAAAGACTTGCAAAGAGCAACTTGTAGAGAAACAATGGTGGGATGGCAAAGTTTAATAGCAAGGAGCCCTCACTCTGAATCTTAGTCAAGGTGCCTGCTCTGTGGTGATGAGAAATTTTCTGAGACTATTTTTTTTTCATTTGCCACAAGAAGATATCAAAACTGTGAAAGGTATGCATAGGGCACAAAGTCTACCATGATAAGTACTCAATAAGAAATGTTTTTTAATTATTATTTACAAATAGACCTTGAGAAATGCATACAGTAATACCTAAATAGAAATGGAGACTTCACCACAAAGATGGAAAATTTTCATGACAAGACACTGTGAAGCAAAAATTATGTGGCACACAGAAAAAAAAAACATGAAAAAACCTTGAGGAAAGAGGAACTGGATGCATGTTGGATGGTGAAAGAAGGCTATTCCATAAGCTCTATTAGCTCTTAGTCTAAATTAGTTCCTTATAGAGGATCATGGCAAATTTATATCAGGATCCACAAGATACACTTTTCAGGAATCTGAGTTTATGTTCAAGTAAAGATACTATGTACTA
Organism: Oryctolagus cuniculus; assembly: GCF_051225735.1. NCBI lineage: Eukaryota > Metazoa > Chordata > Mammalia > Lagomorpha > Leporidae > Oryctolagus > Oryctolagus cuniculus. Next base: position 148,515,968 of record NC_142869.1, on the reverse strand, counting down.
TCTCCCTTTGATCTATGAATTCACTATTCTTAACAAATATTCTCTTGATGTTTTTAAATTTGAAGTTAAGTAATCACATAAGGGATAACCTCAAAGAGACCTGAGGAATTCTGGAGACCAGCATGGTTGTAATAGTTTCATGAGTCATCCAGGCCACATGGTACCCAGATTAAATATTATTTCTGGATGGGTCTGTGAGAGTGTTTCGAGACAAGATTAGAATTTGAATTACTGCACTCAGTAAAGTAGATTGTCTGCTTCTTTGTAGGTGGGCATCAAATCTGCTGAGCAACAAACTAAAAGCAAAGCTTGCATGCTTGCATGGCCTCGAGTAGCTGGCAAACTGTTTATATAAAGAGCCAAACAATAAATATTTAAGGCCTCTGTCACAACTATTTCATTTTGTCATTGCAGCACAAAGCAGCCAAAGACAATATGTACACCCAAACAACTTCTCTTGCATTCCGTTAGTGGTCTGCCTTTAGGGGAGTTCCTGAACATTTCAGATGAGGCTAGGCAAGTCAGGGAATTACTATAAAATCAGAAGATCACTTCTTGGCCTTTGGATCACCATCCAATCTATTAAGATCCGAAACAGAACGAAATTTGGAGAAAGATTTCCCTCCCTTTTAATGCAGCACTACTTGAGCAGGGAAATCTCATCTTATTCACTTGGACATTGACTCCCCTTTGGATTCACACTGATTAATGCCACCAAATATGGATGGTCTCCAACATGCAGGCAACAATTTGTGGAACTTAGCCTCCAAAATCACATTAACAGGTCTTCATGATAATTCTATTGATATCCCTGTCCCCACAGGCATGTGTGTGTGTGTGTGTGTGTGTGTGTGTATGCACAGTATTGGTTCTGGTACCCTGGACTAAGTATGCCATATTTCTTTCAGAATTAAGTTTTAATAGCATTTATTTTCTCCTGTTCAGATTAGGTGTCTTCATATTTGTCATGTTGTATTTTACATGTTTGTGTCAGTGTCTGTGACTTGCATTTCACTGTGAGTTCCTTGAAAGCAGGTACAATTTTATTCACCTCTAAGTTCCTTAGTACCATGTACAGCATATGCAGGCAACTACCTTAGGGCCCCTGCAAGGCTTAGACACTTTTAGAGGTCCCTCTCCATATCATTTGAAGCATATTAAATTTTAGTAGGTACATTATGGCTCATTAAAATATTATTTTACTATAAAAGTTTAAAGATATGTATAATTTTGTCTTGAAATTTGGCAATAATCCAAATACTTTATGATTGGCTCTGATTTTTCTATGGTATTAGCCTCATAATGCACATGCAGAAGTTCTTACAAAGTGAAATCATCGAAATAAATTACAAATTGTGTTCAATGGTCATGAAATATTAATAGATATGAAATTTAACAATTAATGAACTTGGAACTATGTTAAGTTTAATTGCATTTAAATATTGATTACATTTTTCATGGTTATTTCTTTTCATATTTTGGAACCAATTTTTTCAATTTTTGAATATTACCAACAGCTTTGGAAGAGCTTAAAGCTCTAATAATTAGGCCCATGGAACAACATGGATATACCAGCCCTGATGGAATACAGTAGATAATTGATGTCAGTTGATCAAATGGATAATTTGGGAGGATTCATATGCCATTGGGTATAATTCAAGGCATTATCATAGTTTATGGTAAATTATGTAGCCTCAGTATTTTGTTACAGCCATAGAGTAGACTAACATCATATCCATGTCTGGATGCTCTCTCCTTAACTAAAACTTTTATGAGAAAGATAAATGGAAAGAATTATGTTATAGATGTTTTAATTTTAGAAAAAAAAACAACCACTGTAAGAGCAAAATTAACTAACATAGCATCCTAAAGCCTTACTATGTAGAATTGTACGCTAATGTGTACTCAGGATTTGTTATATGCTCAGAACTCTATACTTTTACCTCTTTTACTCAGTTTTACACAACTCAACTTTTACACAGTTGCTTTCCCAACTGTATTAAACAGATCTATATATCTAACAATTTCCAAAGCAAAACTAGGTTCCATGAATGACACAAAAAGGCAATGGATGACTTTTAGGACACTTTCTTACCTGCTTGGTAAATCTCAGTAATACAGCATCTCCCACAAGGTCAAGTTAGAAGAATTCTGTGAGTTATTCAAGGTCTTCAGAGATCTCCTGAAATCTTCAGATTTCTCCCTCCTTCCCATATATTCTCTCTGAACAATGTGGCTCTGTTAGTGCAAATTTCAAAAAGTTTATGGAAAATGGAATTGAAAAACAAGTTTATTATGGAGCAAACAATATGTTTTGAAATCTATGCATATGTGGGCCTTCAAATTTTAAGAAAAGTCATATTATGAAAAGCCAGGCATAGATTCCAAATTTATTTGCAGCACCATTATATTTTCAATGACTTAAATCATAAGATTATTGCCATTTCCAAATTTCTTACTTTTTTATCAAAGGTAAAATAGTTCACTATTTAGCACAGTTTGGTGACCAGAAGTACTATGAAAGTGTTGTCATACTGTGATTTTTACCTAGGGCATATTAACTCACAAGCATGGACTAAAACAATGATGCCATAATGAACTCAGTGGACACTCAGTGCAAAGGAAGCCCTGAGGTTTTGCATCTTTAGAATAATGTAAAGTGCATGGCTGAAGCTGGACTAAAACTTCCAGCTCTTTGTCCCTTGGATTAAAAAAAAAAAAAAAACCACAGAATTTTCCATGGTACTTTAAGTGTTTTTTTTTTTTTTTCAAGATACTGATTTATTTTTCCTTGTCTTGTTGCCTTTACTCTTCCCACTCTTTTCTCCTGCCTTTCTTATTTTTCCTTTTAATTTTTTATAATGACATATTTTCTTCTTCTATTTCTATTTAAATGTTTTCTAATTTTCATTTTAGAGATCTTTGACATCCTTGGTTAAATTTACTCCAGATATTGAAATTTTTGTAGCTATTGTGAATGGTTCTTATCTTACAAGTTCTTTCTCAGCCATGGCATTGTTTGTGTATACACAAATTATTATTTTTTTGTTTGTTGATTTTATATCCTGCAGCTTTACCTAATTCTCTTCTGATTTCCAATAGTCTCTTAGTGTAGTCTTTTGGTTTCCCTATATATAGGATCATGTCATCAGCAAACAGGGATAATTTGAAATGCTCCTTTCCAATCTGTATTCCTTTGATTTCTTTTTCTTGCCTAATGGCTTTGAATAAAACTTCTAGAACTATATTGAATATCAGTGATGAGAGTAGGCATCCTTTTTGTGGATCATAATGGAAATGCTTCCAACTTTTAGCAATGGGGTTTTTAATCCTCCACTAAACTACTTGAAAATAGTTTGACAATTTCCATTTTAATGTTACCAAGTTCTAAAGTAGAGTCCAGAGGCCAGCACTATGGCGTAGTGGGTAAAGCCGCCGCCTGCAGTGCAAGCATCCCATATGTAAAGTACTAGATTTGAGAGATAAGCAAAGTATGTCTTCCTTTTCATGAAAGGAATAACCTCATAAAAAAATGCTCCGTAATTCAGAATGAAACTCATAGAGATTAACCATAAGAGTTAATATTTTCTGTATAGACAAGGCAAGTATACATCACTCAAAGTTATACATTTTTCTACTTTTGAAAGATACTCATTTTTCAGCAGAGGTTCTCATAGCATGGTTTTATGAAAATAGTGAAATCATCAGAACTCTTTATGGATTGTTTATATATTTTAGGTTTTTGATACAACTTTAGAAGTATCATTTTAATATTAAATATGATTAAATATATTTTTGGATAGATAAAAATACAGCGCAATTACATATGTAGTATGGTCAGGTGAGAATCCTTTTTTAAATATGAGATTGTTGATTTCATAAACATTTCTTCTATGTAAGTGTTTTCATCAGGATTCCCCAGATAAGTAATAGATACGATTGATTTAGTAACATATGAGAAAGGATTTGGCTGGTGCTATGGCATAGCAGGTAAAGTTTTCCCCAATGACACCAGCATCCCATATGGACAGCAGTTCCAGTCCCAGCTGCTGCTGCTTTACTTTTGATTCAGCTCCCTGCTGATGTGCCTGGGAAGGCAGCCAAGTAAGGCCCGAGTCCTTGGGCCTCTGGGTCCATATGGGATACCTGGATGAAGCTCCTGGCTTTCGCCTGGACCAGCCTTGACCATTGCAGCCATTTGGGAAGTGAACCAACAGATGGAAGATCTCTCTCTCTCTCTCTCTCTCTCTCTCTCTATATATATATATATATATATATATATATATATCCCTGTCTCTTCTTCTTTCTGTGTGACTCTGAACTTTCAAATAAATATTCCTTGAAAAAAGCAAATAAAGAGAAGGGGTTAAAGAGTAGAATTGATCCACTTGATTACAGAGGCTGAGAAGTCCCAAGATAGGCTACTTGCAAGATAGAGGGAAAAAAGATGCCAACAGAGTGGCTCAGTCTAAGTCCAAAGTCCTGAGGGCTGCTAATGTCAGTTCTAGAATCCAAAGGCCAGAGAACTTACAGTTCTGAGGTCCAAGGGCAGTAGAAGAAGAGTGTCTCAGCTCCAGAAGAGAAAATATAAAAATTTGCTCTTCAGCCACATTCTCCTTCCACTCACACCCTCTCCTACCCCAGGCTTGGGGCAGCCGAGTTAACCAAGTCAAACTCCAAACCACATGGGTTTCCCTTCTAGTAAAAGAGGGAACCAGGCTCAATGCTTACTGAAGCACTGAAAATAATTAATGCAAATGAGAATAAATGATACTTTATCAGCTAACTAGGTCTCTCTTAATTCAGTCAAATTGACACTCAAAATATACTACCACAAAAATAAATGGGTGGTTTTGGTCAGTGAAATCCACAAGTTTCCACTGCATATTTATCATATATCAGGCTGTATGCTAGGCACTATTGGTAAAATCAAACAGGTTCTTGTACTTATGGAGCTTTCAGGTGTGTAAAGGTTACAGCCATTATTCAAATGATCACACCAAGTAGTGTATAATTACAAACTGAGGTCAGTGCTCACATGCCATCAGAAATATCCCCAAGAAACTCACTTCTGTGATTCTAAGTTCCCATGTAGGCACTAGGCATGTTAGCAGCAAAAAATAAATAAATAAATAAATAAATAAATAAATAAATAAATAAATTAAATAAAGACATATTTCCATCCTCAAGACTCTCAGAGAGACAGATATTATACAAGTAAACAAATAATTCATTTCAATTTATAGTTGGTTTTATGAAGAAAACAGTGCAAGGTGATGAAGAATAACAAGGAGAGAGACTGATTTTTGATTGAGATTCTTTTCTTAGGACAGACATATGTTGAGAACTAAAGAGTGAGGAGGATCCAGCTATTTTAAGTGGAATTAAGGGCAGATGAAAACTTGCAGATAGGTCCTGAAACAAATAAGAAATATCCATTTGCTGAGAGAAAGATAAGTCACAGGAACAGGGAAGAGAAAAAGATATGAAATGAGGTTATAAAAGTTAGTTGTCAGTGCAACAGAACCTTGAAAGAACCATTGAAGGGTTTGTATTCCATTCTAAATGCAATGGAGCGCATAAAAGGAGACTGAAATGATTTAAATTTTAAAATGTTCTCTTTGGCAACTAAGTAGAGTGTGAAAGAAGGAAGTCCAGTTGAACACTACTGTTGCAATCCATGCAAAGAGGGATGGTGCATGGTGCACTGTAACAGAGTGCTTTCAGGGAAGACAGAAGTGAGATAATTGAGGTACACTTTGATGGTCAATACAGAGAAGTTGTTGATGTGTTCACTGGGGGAAGAGAGCAGGAATAAGAAAAACAAATTAATGATGACTACCAGGTTCCTAACTCAAGCAATTATGTTGTTGACTTTTCCTAAGGTAGGGTAGTCTGAAAACCCAACAAGTTTGAACCATGGGGAAGTAGGATGAAGTAGAAATCTCAAACTCACTGCAGCCAAGCAGAATTTGAGATGTCTATGGGGCTCTGATTTGGATCATCAAGTGAGCAGTTTAATAAGAGGTGACATTTAAAGTGGGTATAATTGAGGAGTACTCAGCCCACAGATGACATATGAAGTGATGGTAATTTAGTATCACCAATAAAGAGTGTGAAAAGAGAAGAGAAGATCTAAGACTAAGTTCTTGAAAGAAGTAGCAAAGGAGACGGAAAAAGAGTGGCCAGCAAATTTGGACACAAAGCATCATGAAGATTGAAAGAAGAGTTTCAGGAAATGTGCTGTGTTTACTGAATAATCAAGTATTTTTTCATTTTTGTTCATTTATTAATTAATTCATGGGAATTTTTAAAAAGATAAGCTATATGTCAAAATTGAATTGTATAGCAATAATTCATGATGCATAGTTTAAGAAGTGCTTCCGTTTGATCTCAACAACAGTATATTTTATTACTGATTAAAGACTCTAAAGCTCATGAAAGCAACTGTATTTAATAATAAATTCAACATTTGTTCAACAAGTATTGTTAACTCCTATTATGAGTGGTGTATTCTAACTTGTAGAAATTCTAACTTGTAGAAATACTTAGGAATGAAAGAGATCATGTTCCTAGCACATGGTTCTAACTTTCCAATGGATACTCTACAACAGTGGTCATAATAGACCACACAGGGCTAGGGCACTTATTTACATGAATGGAGTTTTGACTACAGAGATTTATGTTTCCTTTAATTTTTTAATTTTATTTTAATATATCTAATTTTTAAAGGCAGCAGTGTTCACTATATGCACATTGCTATGCAAGAGGCTCAGTTTTTAATATTCTTGCAAATGTAATAAATCTAAAGAAAATTTATAATTTAAGTACTTACCCCATTTACAAAGCCAAATATACATCATCATTATGTTTATATGTTACATTTTGAGAAGTCTGTACCTCAAATCTTTGAAAATCTTATCAATGTCTAAAATTTCTTATAATAGAAATTCTATGAAGTTAAAGAGCATGAAATTGTGTTCTGTTGTGTCTAACCAAGTTTCTATCCATTGCTGCATCATCCTGATATTCTATCAATGCTGTCATTGGAATATAAAGGTTTCCTGACATCCCATGTTTCTCTTCTATTTGTTTTTAATAAATACTTTCTAGGACTAGTTGAACAAAACACAAGGTCACTAAGTTTATCCTCTTTCAAATAATACAGTAAAAAAAGGAATGTATTTAATAGCACATACTTTCTTTTCTTTTTCTTACTTTTCCTCTAGGAATTTATCATTCTAAAATAACCTAAGGATGCAAAAAATGTGGCATCCTTATCAGTGAAAGAGTAAGACAACATTAGTGTTTGATTGACTTATGAATATGTCTGGCAGTTGAAAGGTTTAGATGTTGGTTGTTCTGATAGGACATATGTAACAGTGATTTCTGTGGCTAGATCCATGCTAACTGGACTTTATTAATATAATCCTGGGTAAGAGTCACCGACCCTTTGAACATCTGCTTTGCATCTGTGCATTTTTGTTCTGGATAAAAATCCATACTTTGGGTTTATTTACCCTTCAAAATGACTATGATGGTCTCTATGCTTATTTTTTTTTCTTTTTGCTTCCGTTATTTACATTGGCTGAAGGACACTTTCTTTTCAAAAACTGACCTTCATTGTTGCCTTGCCTGAATCATTCTTAAAGCAACTTCACTTTTACAGAACAATTTTCATGTAATATGTTCCCTGGCATTTCCTAAGGTTAAAGAGGAACTTAAAAATACCCTTCATGTACAGCAGGTACAGTTTACAGTCATTGGTATATAAATGCAGATGAATATTTTCCACTAAAGAAAAAAAAGGTAAAAAAAAGATGTAATTTTGAAGCAAATTTAACCAGATCAATGGTTCCCAATATGGTGATGCCACCCTGTAGGGAGCATTTGGGGGAAGCATAGGGATAGTTTAGCTCATCAAACAATTATGGGCATCACCTGCTTGGCATGAGATAGGGCTCAAGATTCTGTGAAGTTGGCTGTGGCCATTTGGTATAGTGCTTAAGATACCATTTGGGATGCTCACATATCATGGCAGAGTGCCTGGTCTCGAGTCTCAGCTTTGCTCCCTAAGCAGCTTCTTGCTAACGTGCACTCTGGGATAAAGCATATGATGGCCCAATTTTGGGGTCTCTGCCACCCCTGTGGGAGACACAAAGTAAATTCCTGCCTTCTGGCTTCTGGCTTTGGCCTGGCCCTGTCCCAGCTTTTGATAGCATCTGGGGAGTGAACTAGAAGAAAGGCAATCTCTGTTTGTCTCTCTGCCTTTCAAATAAATTTTAAAAAGAAATTTAAAAAAATAAAAATTTGAAAAAAAGACATTTAGCTTAGTAGTAAAATGCCTGAAATAATGAATAAATGAATAAAATAAATAAAATATTCATTGAATGCTCAATGTTCATTAAATGTTCAATAAAATGTTCAATGAATAAAATGTTCAATGAATAAAATGTTCATTGGAATATCTAGATTGATATGCATCTCTGGATCCTTATTCTGATTTCCTACTAATGCCTTCCTGGGAGATACTAGGGATGGATCAAATGATTGAGTCCCTTTCACCCACATGGGAAACCTTGATTAAGTTTCTCATTCCTGGCTTCAACCTCAGCTAGGGGCCATTACAGGCATTCATGGAGTAAATTAGTGAATGGGAGTGCTCCCCCCGACCCCTTCTCTCTTTCTCCCTCTCTCTCTCCTCCTCCCTCCCACTTCTCCTCCCTCCCTCTCTCCATTCCTCTCTCTGAGAGGTATACAAATTTTACAAAAAACTTTTAAAAAATAAAATTCAAGTTAGGAGCATTACAAAACGTTTCTTATAAAAAGCGTTATTGACTGACCACTAGAAAGGACAATTAATTGGCTTCTGATTTCTGAAACTTAAAGAGATAGGAAATTGTAACATCTAGTCAAACATTTGTAAAGCACTGATTACTTATCTTGGATAAGTACATGATGGAGAGAGAGGTCTGTTTCATGATGCTCCTCAACTGTGTTTCCTACACATATCCCATGCATCAAATCATAGCCAGGAGGACCCTGTCTTTTTTATGTATATTTATTTAATTTTGTTCATTGAAATGGAGAGAGAGGGAGAGAGAGAAATTTTTTATCCACTGCTTCACTGCCCAAATGCCCACAGCAACCAGAGCTGAGCCAGGCTGAGATCAGAACCCAGAACCCGATCCAGGTTTCACAGGGGTGGCTGGGACACAAGCACTCGAGTAATCAACCCTCTAGTGTGTGAATTAGGAGGAAGCTGGATCAGAAGCAGATGTGGTACTTGAAGCTGGGTGCTCTGATATAGTTTGTGGTCATTCTTTGTGACTGCTTAATCCATTGCACCATGACACCAGCCCCAGGAAGTTATCATTCTGCTACAGTGAGGAATCGTATCAGAAACAAAACTCAGCCCCATGCTAATCCCTGAATTATACCTATCCTCTCTGTGGCCTGATGACCTTGCTGTCTCAGACATGACAAAGATAAAGGCTTTCCTCATAAACATTAGACTGTTATTCACCAGATGGTCCTTATCATTGATTTAGGAAACCTGCAATCTGGCTGGCACTCCTGTTATGGTCCAAGCTGGTGTTTAAGCCCAGTAAAACTGATGTAGGTCATATACTAGCTCCCATCTGCTGTACCATACACCTCCTCACAGAGGTTTGCAGGATCACAGAGAAACGTGACTTGTGATTGTTGTGATTTTCTCATCATTTTTCCACACACACTGTTTTTCACTATGCTCACTGAACTTTTAGTGTATGGAATGCACATAGTAAAAAGTAAATAACTTACAAGGTTGCAGTAGAATCCTGGCAACAGACAAGGAAGACTAAAAGAAACCACCCTCAGATATTGAAGTACTCTAGTGTGACATTTTGGTGCAGACTCTGAATCCAGAATTCTTGGGCCCATATATAAGCTCTGGTATTTGCCAGCTCTGTAACACCTATCTAATTATTTAACCACTTTGGCTTAATTGTTCTATAAAATGGTGATAATAATAGTACTTACCACATAGCATTGTGATGAAGATTAAGTGAGTTAACTCATGCGAAGTGCTTAGAACAGCACATTGCACATAGTAAGCATTTAATAAATGTTAGTTTTTATGTCTAGGGTGGTGCTTCTGTTTCCTGCACTGTTCACTTATGGTTGAAGGTTCAAGCCAGAAAGTAATCAAAACGTTTAACCTCAGTTTCCTCCTGTGCTTCAAGAAAGGGATAGGCTTTTCTTTCTCTAAATCACAAGTATGAGAAAATGAAAATACTTTCCGATGATCTTCTGTACTTAAAAATGTATAGTATATCTTTCTTACTGTAAAATGTGGACTAAGAGTGGCTGGCATTACAAGCAGAGGGAGTCTCACTTAGGAGCTTAGACTGCAGATTACTTCTGATCTGAAAAGTGCCTTAGATTTGTCTGCAAACCCAGCAATACTGCATGGAACCCCTATAACCTTGAATCATGTTTTGTGTTACTGTTTTGAATATCTGTTTCTGCCTCGCTGGAGAATGAAGCTTCAACCTTCTCTTCACACCATTGCTCTGATTTGTGTAACACCTCTTCATTATCGTTCACAACATCAGTGATTACTACCATGCTCAAATGTCAATTAATGCTTGATGATGATTATGGCGTAGATGTAGCCAAAACAGAGGAGTTCTTGCTTATCCCACCTCTCTGTCAGATGTCCAGTGTACATCTAAATGAGAACTCTAGATCTTTCACTTTGGTTGAATTACCCTTTAATCAGTAAAACTAATGATTCCATCCCCCTAGATTTACTAACACTCTTTTGTCTGACTAGGAGGCATGACCTGAAGGCTACGAAGATGATAGCCTTCTTTGCTTTGTATAAATTAATAACAGTAGGCTAATATTCCCTTTCTGTATTTATGTTTAAAATACCTGACATGAGCATGTAGGAACTTCAGTCAAATTTAATCCTTGTTCTCAAATTGACATTTCCTATGTTTACTTTTTTCTTTTCCTTTTTTATATTTCATGGAAATAACTTTGTGAGTTTTATTATTGCATAATATTAATGGCTGAACTCCTATGAGTTGGTTAGAACAGAATGTTGGGTGACAGGTAAAGATGAAGTTGGCTGGTCCTGAAATCCCGCCCTCAGCAGTTTTTCTCTTGTCTTTTGGGATCCACTAAAAGACAATACCATTTCATAAATTGTCTTATAATTGTTCAATAACATTAGAAATAGACATTACACATTGAAAGAGCTAAAATAATTTTTCATCCATGTAGACATAATTAGAATGTTACATTTTATGTCTATGCTATTCCCTAAGATGAATTTGTCATTATTTACAAATAAATATGGAAACACAGCCTATGAAATCTGTCAGTGTGTCCCCAAAGTACAAACTCCTGCCTCCTTTAAAAGTGTCAAATTTCAGAATCTGTATCCATTGTAGTTCAAAGAAATCCTTGCTCAGAAAGTAGCCATTCTACTGGTGCATATCTTTGTGGTTTTCCTCTCCTAATGGAGTTTCCAAAGGTATTACAAAAGTCTTCATAAATTAGCATTCTGTCATAATCAATTTTCATTAAGCATCTGAGTAAGGCAATGTGTGCTACATACATCATGCAGAAGTATTCACCATAGTGTCTTTTGCTTATAATAAAAACATATCCTTATTATTATAAAAGCTGCATAAGATAAAGGAGGGAAAGACACAAAAAGAGTCTGGATGGAGAACAAAAAAGAAAATAAATGGATGGAAACAAAATAGATGATAAAGACAGGAAGGCATTATAATATTTAAATGCGGATAGTGTGTCTTTGTTCCCTTATCATGCTTGACAGTGCAAATGAACAACAGAATGGAGAAGGCACAGTGTGTTAAATTATTATGGATATGTCAGATAAGTGGTTTGTCTGATGTTTCCATCTCTGCTGGAAGGCTGGCTTAAAACTGTGACCTATTCTTCAGACAGTCAAAGATAAACTCCAGCAATTGTGTAATTCCTCCCACTCTGATAGAGATAAATATGTTCATATTTTTTCCCAGCTAATCCTCCTTGTTGGCTGATAACATAAGGCTGCATCTGTATGACAGGAAGATTCAAGATATCTGGAAAAGCATCCAGCCATCTGCAATTCTTTCTGCCCATCAGGTCATCTTGCTATCTGGGGTCCTATAAGATCAACTAAGTTTGCTGCAAGTTAATGTAAAAATGAAATCACAAATCTGGATTTCTTAAGGCAATCTTAAGGCAATCGTAGGGATATTTCCTTGTGCAGGAAAAAAATTGTATGGGGAAGTGTTTTAAAATGCCAATATTTGGGCAGTATTGAGTACAAACTAAATATTTCTCTCTAGGTATGACATCCTTTTTTTCACGAAAATGCTTCATTTATTCTTTATCAATATTATGTTTTTGCAAAATTTAACAAGGTCATAAAATAAATCAGCATGATTTATATTTCTTTAAATTTGTTGAGTCTTGTTTTTAACCTACCAGTTATCTATGCAGGGAAATATTCTATATGCTATTGAGAAGAATATGTGTTCTGCAGCTGTTGATTGGAAATTTTTGATATTCATTAGGTCCAATTGATCTAGAGTGCTAACACTGTTATTTGTTATTTTTTTTTCTGTCTGAATCTGTCCAGTGGAATCCAACTCACCGTAATATTTGCTTTATGTATTTGAGTACTCCAACATTGGGTATACATAAACATATATACATATATATGTATATATGTTATTACATATATACATATATATATATATGTTATTTCTTCTTGTTCTATCATGTCCTTTATCACTATATAATGACTTTCCTGATCTCTTTTTTTTTTTTTTACCATTTTTAATTTAAAATCTATCTTACCTGATAAAAATATAGCTACACAGTGTCTGTTGAAATATAGCGGCCGCGCCGCGGCTCACTAGGCTAATCCTCTGCCTTGCGGCACCAGCACACCGGGTTCTAGTCCCGGTCGGAGCGCCAGATTCTGTCCTGGTTGCCCCTCTTCCAGGCCAGCTCTCTGCTGTGGCCCGGGAGTGCAGTGGAGGATGGCTCAAGTGCTTGGGCCCTGCAGCCCATGGGAGACCAGGATAAGTGCCTGGCTCCTGCCATCAGATCAGCGCGGTGCGCAGGCTGCAGCACACCGGCCGCGGTGGCCATTGGAGGGTGAACCAACGGCAAAGGAAGACCTTTCTCTCTGTCTCTCTTTCTCACCGTCCACTCTGCCTGTCAAAAAAAAAAAAAAAAAAGAAAAAAAGAAAAAAAAAAGAAATAGAGCTACACAGTGTCTATTAATTGGAGAATTTTGTTCATTGACTTTTAAGATAATTATTGAATCGCTTCTCAGTCTTTTGGCTAAGATCAATTGTAATTATTGCTAGGTAAGGTCTTACTCTTGTCCTTTTGATACTTGTTTTATATTTTAAGGTAGTTTTCTTTTTCTTCCATGTCTTACAATCTTTATCTGTGAATGAATTTTTTCTCTATTGGTGTATTTTGATGAGCCAGCACCACATATGAGCACCAGTTTGAGTCTCAGCAGCTCCATTTCCAATCCACCTCCCTGCTAATGTGTTCAGAAGATGGGACAAGTCCATGGGCCCCTGAACCCATGTGGGAGACCCAGAAGAAGCCCCTGGCTCCTGGCTTTGGACTGGCCCAGCCCCAGGCTTTGTGGCCATTTGGGGAGTGACCAGTGGATGGAAGATCTCTCTGTCTCTGTCTCTGTCTCTCTCTCTCCATAACTCTACCTTTCAAATACATAAATACATCTTTTAAAAAGAAATAAGAGACAAAAAAATAAGAAATGCTAATAAGGCATTCTAAATTTGTGCTCTATTTTTGTTTTCATTTAAGAATTTTGATGCTGCATCTGATCTCTTTTGATATTACCTGTCTCTTAAGATTTTTAACATAGTGATTATAACTTTTTAGCTTTCATGGTAGATATAAATGGTTTACATACCATATTTACACTATTATAGTGTTCCAAATTGAATTTTCTACCTTCTTATATTTTCTTTTTACTTTCTGGCATCTCTTACTTTTGATTTGGAGAACTCCCTTTAGAATTTCTTGTAACACAGGTCTGATGGTGATAAATTCTCTTAGCTTTTGTTTGTTTGAAGATATCTTTCTCTCTTATATTTGAAGGAGAATTTCCCTGAATACAATATTCTCAGCTGTCATTTTTTTCCCATCAGTACTATAAAAATATCATCCCACTCCCTTTTAGTCTTTAATGTTTCTGCTGAGAAATGTGCAGTCAGACAAATTGGGATAATTTCATGAATTATTTGCTTCTTTCCTCTTTCAGGTTTGACTATGTTTCTTTATCTTTAATCTTGGAGAGCTTGACTCTAATACCCCTTCAGGTAGACTTAGGTAGGTTGTATCTGACTGGTGTCCTTTGAACTTCCTATACCTGGGTCATGAATCTTAATTCTCTAGGTTTGGAAAGTTTTCTGTCATCTTCTCTTTTAATCTGCTTTCTACCCCTCTGGCATTCTAAGTCCATCTTCAATTTTAGCAGTTCAAATGCTTGGTCTCTTCATGCTATCTCATATTTTTCCTAAGCTTTCTTTTATTCCTCTTGTTTTTTTTTTTCCTTTTTCTATTCCAATTTGTATTTTTAAATAGCTCGTATTTGAGCTCACTGATTATTTTCTCTTGGTATATTCTGCTATTTATGCCATCTATTGCATTTTAATTTCACTTAGTGTGTTTTTCAGTTGAAGAATTCCTGCTTGATTTTGTTTAAATACTGCCACTTCTCTTTCAAATGTCCCTTATAGGATATTTAATCATTTCTCCGTACTTTCTTCAATTTAGTTGCGTTCCCTTAAAATAGCTATTTTGAAATCTTCATCACATCAGAGTCTTCGGAAATTTCAATTCCTAGATTGTTGGTTTCTGGCACCTTATTTTGCTCTTTAGATGAGGTCATAGTTATCTGTATATTCTTGTTTTTTGTGGGTATACAATGTTATCTACACACTGAAGAATTAGTTACAGTAATTTGGCTTGTTTGTGGCTGTCTTTCTAGAAGTTCTGAACAGCTTGTTTATTTTCTCTGAGCTGATGGATACTTCTGGTATTTCAGCACTAGATAGTACCTCAAGTTTGCCCCAGATCCATTGTTGAATTGTCTCTATGTGTGTGAATATGTGTGTGTTTGACAGACTGATGTGAGCACACACACACACACACAGAATTTTCAGTCTTACAATTTTCCCCAAACTCAAATTTGTTCCACACCTGCAGTGATAGTATTGTTCAGCTTGCAATGGGGAGTTCCTAGGAAGAGACTGTCCATCCCTTCAAGCCTCTTACTAGTCTGGTAATCTCAGAGTCCTTGTCCTATGTTCACAAATGCCACACTGCTAGATCATATCTGCATCCTTCAGCTTACCAAGACCAGTGCAGCCTGGGAACAGGATCAAAGCTCACCCTGCTATGGTCCGAGGCTGAAGTAGGATCACTGATTCCACACCTATCAGCCACTGGTGATGTTGGCTGGGGTATAAGTTCACTTGGGGCTATAGGACTCTGATGGGCACTGAGGCAAGTCCAGAGGTTCTGTATGCAGGCAATGGCTTGAGAACATGGACTGTTAGGTAGGACTGCTCAATTCTGTATTTTATCTGCCTGCCGCTCATTCCCAAAACATTTATATTACTCCTTGGTGTCCGCCCAAGGTTGTAAGAGGAGTGATAGTGGAACTGCCTCAGCTAATCACCCAGCCCCTGGGCAGGTCACACCTGGGTCTCATAGGTGCCAGGCCCTGTGCAATCTTAGAGGGTCACACCTGGTTTGAAAGTGGTTGACTGTGATATACATCAAAACAGGTCTTTCTTACAAGGGCACAGGTGATACTGGGAAACATTCAGAAACTCATTCCATAAACATGTGCCTCCAGACAGAAGCCATTAAAATCTTCCCAGCAATGGGATTTTCCTGCCCAACACTGAGCCCCAATACAGTTCTGTGGATCCTTGCTGTATGCTCAAGGTTGGAGGAGAAGTGATAAAGGAAACCCTCTGGCTACCCAGACTGGCCCTGTGCTGGTCATTTCTGGGTCCCCCAAGTCATGGGTCCCTGGAATATCCTAGAGGTTTCTGCAAAGCCCACCAGAGACAGGCAGTGATACACACCAAATGAGCCTCGGCCCTGGAGTACAGCTCTCCTGATGCCTGGAGAATATACTGGCTCCGTCTGTGAGCACTGGCAGAAGACCTTTGGACTTTATTAGGTGCTGGGTCCCAGTTTGCTGGGCCCAACTCTGAGATCCAAGGTATAATACCAAGACCCTTCTCTGCGCCTCTCTGGAGTCTGCAGTTTTTGCTTTCTATCAATGGCTGGGGTAGGCCTCCTGGCTGTGGAGGCGCCAATACTAACTCTAGTTGTATGAGCCTTGGGGCACAGGATTATGAACTCAGACCAACTAAATTTTTTGCAATGGGATTCAGTTCATGCCCCCTTTCCCAAGTGGGAAGCATGTTTTCAGACCATGCTCCTTAGAGTTGGGACACAGGTGACACGGGTCACTCTTTTCTTCTTGCTTCTTAAATGTGGCTTCTTTTTTTTTTTTTTTTAAGATTTATTTATTTATTTGAAAGGCAGAGTTACAGAGAGAGGGGCAGATACACACACACACACACACACACACACACAGATCTTCCATCCACTGGTTGACTCCCCAAATGGCCCCACCGGCTGGAGCTGGGCCAGGCTGAAGCCAGGAGCCTGGAACTTCTGTGTCTCTCACATGGGTACAGGGGCCCAAACACTTGGGCCATCTTCTGATTACTTTTCCATGACATTAGCAGGAAGCTGGATTGGAAGTAGAACAGCCAGGGGTCTATCTGGTGCCCATATGAGAGGCTGGTGCCAAAGGTGGTAGCTTTACTGGCTATACCACAGTGCCGGCCCCAAATTGGCTTCTTATGATTCTAATAAGAAAAGTATTGTGGTCTCTCAGATGGATTCCTCAGCTCTCGTGAGGGTGATTTTCTGTGTGTATAGCTGTTCACGCTGGTATCCCTCTGTGGAGGTAGCTGCCAGATCTGACTCATATACACTCTTGGCTTCACCCTGGGTATCAATAGTTTTATTCTTCAGGGTTTTTTTATTTTTTAAATTTTATTTAAGGTAAACAGATATTTCATATATACAAATTCAGGTGCATAGTGATACTTCCCACCCATCCTTCCCTCCCACCCATTCTCCCAAGCTTCATCCAGCTTTGTTTTTATAGTTTGAGATTGTTTTCATTATCTGGGGTCATTTGTGTTTCCAAATGAATTTAAAAATTTTTTTTCTAGATCTTTGATGAATGTCCTTGGTATTTTGATTGGAATCATATTGAATCGGCATAAATTGATTTGGGTAGTATGAACATTATGATGATATTAATTGTCCCAATCCGTGAACATAGAAGATTTTTACATTTTCTTGGCTTTCTTCTTTCTTTGCTGTTTTCATTGTAGAGATCTCTCACATCCTTCAGTAAATTTATACCAGGGTATTACAATTTTGTGTAGCTATTATGAATAGGACTGATCTCACAAGTTCTTTTCCAGGTAAAGCATTGTTGGTGTCTAAGAATGCAATTGATTTCACATGTTTTCTCTTATTTCTGGTAGTTAATATACATAGACACACTACTATACTTTTAATGATCTGTGATTATTTAAAAATTTATTGTACATGAGTGAAATTGACATATTTTCATTTGATCATTGTGTATATTGTTTGCCTATATTCCTGCTGAACTATGCTCTTTTTTTACTTGTCAAACTCTTTATTTATGGGGCATTACATCTTTGACTATAATGGAAATAAAAATATGTTATCTCAAAAGTTAAAGAAAGAAGGAAGGAAGGAAAGAAGGAAGGTGGAAGGAAGGGGGAGGAAGGAAGGAGGGAGGGAGAGGGCGAGGGAAGGATGGATGGAGGAAAGGAGAAAGGAAGGGAGAAAGGGAGGATATAAGGGAAATATCATTATATTCCCAGAATTCTATCTATGTACCACATTGATTTTACTCTCTTTTTATTAATATCACATTAACATGAAAACTGATGAGAATTGCATTATAGTAATTATCATGCACTTGCTGAAACCTTGAGAATTTAATGTATTAATAAATTCCTTAAAAAATAAGTCAAAATAAGTTTCTGCACAACAGAGAAAAAAATGGCCAACACCACTAATCACCAAGAAAATGTAAATTAAAACAACAATAAGTTATCATCTCTCACCTGTTAGAATTGCTAGCATCAAAAAGAAAAGAGTGTCGTTGAGAATGTGGAGAAAAGAGAACGCTGGTACACTGTTGGTAGGAAAAAAAAATAGGTACAGCCACTAAGAAAAACAGTGTGGATGTTTATCAAAACATGTGCCGGCATCCCATATGGGCACCGGGCTCTAGTCCCGGTTGCTCCTCTTCAGTCCAGCTCTCTGCTGTGGCCCAGGAGGGCAGTGGAGGATGGTCCAAGTGCTTTGGCACCTGCATCCACATGGGAGACCAGGAAGAAGCACCTGGCTCCTGGCTTCGGATTGGTGCAGCGCTGAGTCATAGTGGCCATTTGGGGAGTGATCCAACAGAAGGAAGATCTTTCTCTCTCTCTCTCTCTCTCTCTCTCTCACTGTCTATAACTCTACCTGTCAAATAATAAAAAAAATGAAAAGTTTAACAATATTATTAAGTAGAAACAATAACTCCATTTCTGGATGTATAACCAATAGAAATTAAATCAGAATTGACACCTACACTCCCACTTACATTATCTCATTATTCATCAACAAGACATGGAATCAACCTGAATGTTCATTGATGGATGGGTAAAGAAAGTGTAAGATACATACATGCACACACACACATACACACACACACCAGACTATTTCTTATGAAGCCATTAAAAAAGAAGACATCTTTCCATTTGCAACCACATGGAAGAACATGGAGGACATTATGCTAATTGAAATAAGCCAGGCACATAAACACAAATGCAGCATGATCTCAATGACATATGGAATCTGAGAAAGTTGAACTCATAGAACCAGAAAGTAGAATGGTGCTTGCTAGGGACTAAAGGAAGGAAAATACAAAGATATTGGTTAATGGGTCTAGAGTTCCAGTTACAAAGGATAAGTAAACTGTGGAGATTTAATGCACAAAATCAGTAATGTTTGGAAATAAGTTCAATGATACCATTCCCAGGGTGCAGGAACAGAAGGTCAAGATTTGCAATTTTATTTGGAGTGAACAAAGAAAGCCTCTATGAAAATATGACATTGGACATATCCTGAAGATATGAGGTAGCAAAGCACTCTCTTACTGGATATTTAAGAGAAATATTTATTTTTTAAAAGATTTATTTATTTGAAAAGCAGAGTGACAGAAAGAGAGAGAGGAAGAGACAGGGAGAAAGAGATTGTCCATCTGCTGTTTTACTCCTCAAATGGCCACTAACACCAGGGCTAGGCTGGACTGTAACCAGGAACCTAAAACTCCACTGAGGACTCCCATGTAGGTGGCAGGACCGCAACCACTTGATCCATTTTCCTCATCTTTCCCCAAGTACACAAGCAGGATCAGAAGTGGAGCAGTTAGGAAAAGGAACTGCACTCGTAAATGGGATGCTGGTTTCGCAGGTGGCACTGCTCCAATTCTCCAGCCCCTGGAAAATTTTGAGAACATACTGTACCTATGAAGAACTGATTCAGAGGGATACTTGGTGTTTTGGGGGAATAGTAAGAAGTTAGAAGGCTGGCAAGGTGCAAGCAAAGGAGACATGTATTATGGATTGGGTGGGATTATTCTTTTCTCAAATATTCTTGTATTTAAGTGTGATACAATCAGCCCTCTTCTACTATACTCTGACCCCATACTCTGTATCTTAATCTTTATCCTTGTATGAGGGCATTTGAGAAAGACTTGGAGCTCCTGTCTTTAGTTTAAGAGTATTAACAGAAAGTGAATTCAAGTATTATGCAAGGGCCTGGCATAAAACAAGGTCCACTCAATGTGAATAGTTGGGAGTGGGTATCATCAGTTAGCATAGTAAGAAACCACCACTGGAAAGGGGTGGAAGTAGCATCACAAGTCTAGCAGGGGCTGGTGCCGTGGCTCACTAGGCTAATCCTTCACCTTGCCGCACCAGCACACCAGGTTCTAGTCCCAGTCGGGGCGCCGGATTCTGTCCCGGTTGCCCCTCTTCCAGGCCAGCTCTCTGCTGTGGCCCGGGAGTGCAGTGGAGGATGGCCCAAGTGCTTGGGCCCTGCAGCCCATGGGAGACCAGGAGAAGCACCTGGCTCCTACCTTCAGATCGGCGCAGTGCGCCAGCCACAGCGCATCAGCCGCAGCAGCCATTGGAGGGTGAACCAACTGCAAAGGAAGACCTTTCTCTCTGTCTCTCTCTCTCTCACTGTCCACTCTGCCTGTCAAAAAATAAATAAATAAATAAAAATAAAAACATAAAAAAAGAGTCTAGCAGGAACTGCAGCCATGCAAGAGAGGGCATTCACAAGCAGCAGCAGTCATGGATTAAACCGTCTCGCCAGACTGGAAGCCCAAAGGGAATTTTCCTTTCCTCCCACCATTTTGTTTTCTGTCAGTGCCTCCCCTTGGCTGAATTCACTTAGAAGCCAAGAGGAAAGAAGCCCTGGCAATTTGCTCTACAGCTTTCAATATCCTCAGGCTTGGAGAAAAATAGGAAATAGTTCTGGAGTAGGGCAAAGAGACAAAGAGAAAAACTAGCATACTGTTTCATTTATATTTTATAACACTTTTAGTCCAGAAGTAATTATAGCAGCAATACTTAACAAGAATCAAATAAATATGTAAATATGTTATAATCTATAAGAAGTCAATAAGACATTCTCTTATTCATTAAAAATGTAAATGCCTGTGAAGTTCCAAAGCAATTTAGATATTTTTAATCTATAACCCTAAAGAGAGGGTTTGTGTTCATGTAAAGATTGTTCATTTATTTTTAATAGTGCATTTATCCATGTCTACTATATTTTCTAAGGGTTTGAAGAAATTGCTATTCTATTCTAGTGAGTCCTCTCAACCTTACTTGTTTTTTTTTTTTTTAAGATTTTTATTTATTCATTTGAGAGGTAGAGTTACAGACAGTGAGAGGGAGAGACAGAGAGAAAGGTATTCCTTCCGTTGGTTCACTCTCCAAATGGACACAACGGCTGGAGCTGTGCTGATCTGAAGCCAGGAGCCAGGTACTTCTTCCTGGTCTCCCATGCAGGTGCAGGGCCCAAGCACTTGGGGCATCCTCCACTGCCCTCCGGGCCACAGCAGAGAGCTGGACTGGAAGAGGAGCAACCGGGACTAGAACTGGTGCCCGTATGGGATGCTGGCACCACAGGCAGAGGATGAACCTACAGTGCCATGGCTCTGGTCCCTCAACCTTACTTGTTGATCATTACTCTGGAGCAGAAGTACTTTTTAGAGGGTCAGATGGATGCAACTGTACTTATCCTTATTACCTGACAAGAAGCCATGTATCTGATTACTTTGTGCCACACAGATATTTCTATACATTTTTCACTAGCCTTCTAGGCATATGTGTTGGCTGAGATTGCACTTGAACCTTGGAGTCTCAAGTTTCTTTTCTCTTTTTTTTTTTTTTTTTTTAAGATTTTATTTATGTGTTTGAAAGGTATAGTTACAGACAGTGAGAGGGAGTGACAAAGAGAGAGGTCTTCCATCCGCTGGTTCACTCCCCAGATGGCCACAACAGCTGGAGCTGCTCTGATCCAAAGTCAGGAGCCAGGTGCTTCTTCCTAGTCTCCCATGTGGGTGCAGAGGTCCAAGCACTTGGGCCATTTTCTACTGCTTTCCCAGGCCACAGCAGAGAACTGGACTGGAAGAAGGGCAGCCGGGACTAGAACCGGAGCCCATATCGGATGCTGCCGCCGCAGGCGGAGGATTAACCTACTGCGCCACGGAGCTGCCCCCTCAAGTTTATTTTCAAAACTCTTATTTTGGGGTCATTGAAAATCAGGAGAGAGGCCAACTTACAGGTTTTCGCAAAATTCACTAGAGATGGTTTTTGGTGAAAAGCATTTGAAGTGAACATATAGCCTTGTACCTCAGGCTGTGAATTTAACCACAAAGCACAGAACTTGCCTTGGTGAGAAAGTAGCCAGAAAGTAATCTGTTTTCTAATTGTAAGCGTATTTCAATATTTTACAAGCCTCTCTGTGGATGTTAACACGGATGATATTCTGGACTGTTTCCCACCAAGAGATTGTACAATGATCATTTAGGATCAGAAAAGAAGGCAAATTGTTCCAACTTTTCCACAGGTAAAGTGCAGCACAGGTGAGAACACTTACCTACTTCCCCAGTAATAGGGCCAATAATACTAGGACAGTTTCTAGGAGTTAGGATTCATTGATACACCCATGGCTATATTGCTTTAAGCATTGGGCCTCCCCATTCCACGTGAGTGGCAAAAGCCCAATAGGCCCATGTTCCTCATCTTCCATTCCAGGTTAGGTACCCTGAAAAGCAAGGGAAAACTTGACTAAAGAAGACAACTGGGGCTGGCACCACAGCTCAGTAGGCTAATCCTCTGCTTGCAGCGCCGGCACACCAGGTTCTAGTCCCGGTCGGGGTGCTGGATTCTGTCCTGGTTGCCCCTCTTCCAGGCCAGCTCTCTGCTGTGGCCAGGGAGTGCAGTGGAGGATGGCCCAAGTGCTTGGGTCCTGCACCCCATGGGAGACCAGGAGAAGCACCTGGCTCCTGGCTTTGGATCAGCGCAGTGTGCCAGCTGCAGCATGCCGGCCGTGGAGGCCATTGGAGGGTGAACCAATGGCAAAGGAAGACCTTTCTCTCTGTCTCTCTCACTGTTCACTCTGCCTGTCAAAAAAAAAAAAAAAAGACAACTGGAATTGAATGATATTTAATCATTGTCAATTTGCTCCAAATATCAAAGATGCCCAGTATTAAAGAATCTACAGATTATTTGAATTAGAATGAGGTTCAATAAGAAATGTATAGAATATGCACATTCTATTCTCATCAAGTTTATCCATCTTGACAAGAATAGAATTTTAGAGTCAGACAGAAATATGTGTCACTATTCCTCTCATCTCACTAAGGGTTGCACTGAGAGTAGTGGAGACTGACCACCTGATTTATATACTGCAAAACTTGACATGGATTTGAATGCATAGAATATACTGAGGGAGTGCAATCAGGAGACAACTACTCCTGAATGAGGGACGCAGGGAAAGGCAAAGAGCCTAGCAAGGATGTTGGTCTCAAGTAAGTCCAGGCTTGATTTGGTCTTGGCAAAAAGCATATTGCAGAATAGACCCTAACTCAGGGACAAGGGGTTAGACTTTTTCATGCATAAGTCACTGAATGTGGGCCACCTGGAAGTGGGGAACACCCATAACTTCCTGATGAAGGTAACTGTTGGGACAAATGTGAGCCATTCACAGACAACTCTGAAGTTGAGGGATGGTGTGTCAATCTAGTAATGGGATTCTGGGCAGAGCACCATGGATTCAAAATTTGAACTAGGTCTCCAGACTCTTAAATGCCTTCTTTAGAGTATGGCATGCTGTCCAAAGAATATTTTATTTGTTCCTACTTATTTTACCCTAACTCAACCTCTAATGCCTTCTCCTTCCTCAAACTAATAATAAACAAGTAAGACATTTCCTCTTGCCTCTTTCATTCTTCAGATCTGTGAACAGTGGTGTTGAGTGTGACATCTGGGCCCTGTTTTGGCAGGTTGCATTATTTTATGTCCTGGAACTACCACAGGTTTGGGGGTTCCACCAATAGCACCAATTTGCTACTTCTTCCTTCACAGAAGACACTGAACAATGTATTTAGACCAAACATATCTGCTTAGAAACTACACACTGAAAATGTAAGGATGATGGAAATAAAAAACTGCACCATAGAAGAAGATTCAAGTAATCACATGCCTTAAATAATGGGAGTCTGTGAATTCATGCTGGCAGACCTAAGTAGGTCACTGAATTGGTTGTTTACTGTGCTGTTGGATATGAAGCATGAGAAAGAAAGCAGGGAAGAGCTGTGTGAGATCTATCTCCATAACAACAGAGAAGAGAACAATTACCAGATATCCTGCCCAGCCACCTCCTCAAAAGCAGTTTTCACCTGAGAGCAATGAGGAGTGACTTAGCAAACTGCTGCAGATGTCTGAACAGCACAGGGCACTGAGCCAGGTAAAAATTTTCCCTTTTCAGAGAACTGAAGATTTTGATCCATGGACAGATTTATTGAACAACCTGAAATCTTGAAAAGATTGAGCTAACTAGTCCCAAAATAATGTAAGGCAAGATAACAGATATTTTAAGAGTGACTTAATTGTAGTACATATGATATTAAAGATGAGACACCAATATAGACTAGTTGTAACTAATAAAGGATTGATACACTGTTAATACTATATTATCAGGGATGCATCTTAGACACTGTTCTGTAAATGACAACTTGACACTAAGTTCTAAAACATATTTTCAAGCTAGCTTTTGTTACTTTTCCTAATTTTAGTGAAATTGTTAGGAAAATGGCGCAGTTTTATCTATGGCGCAATCTACATCCTGACACCATCCTAGGCTCCAGCACCCACTGCGGTTGCTGGAAGCCAGGTGGCCACATGGCCCTACTACCAGTGTCAGCTCCACCCCCATCCTAATGGGATTCACTGCTCCTACTTCCCTGCCCCATTCCTGGCAAAGTTTTAAGAGGACCTGTTCCTAGGCCGGCGCCGCAGCTCACTCACTAGGCTAATCCTCCACCTTGCGGCACCAGCACACCGGGTTCTAGTCTCGGTCGGGGCACCGGATTCTGTCCCGGTTGCCCCTCTTCCAGGCCAGCCCTCTGCTGTGGCCAGGGAGTGCAGTGGAGGATGGCCCAAGTGCTTGGGTCCTGGACCCCATGGGAGACCAGGAGAAGCACCTGGCTCCTGCCATCAGATCAGTGCGGTGCTCTGGCCGCAGCGCGCCGGCAAAAGGAAGACCTTTCTCTCTGTCTCTCTCTCTCTCACTGTCCACTCTGCCTGTCAAAAAAATAAATAAAAAGAGGACCTGTTCCTGAACACTAGGCTCTCTCTCAGCTCTCTCCTCTCTCTGGGCTGCTCTCTCCTCTCGCTCTCTCTTCTCTGCACTCTCTGCTCTCCTCTCCTCTCCCCCTGCTCACTCTCTCTTCTCTCCTTTCTGTCTCTCTCTCTCTAACAGTCTCCTTCTCTCTCTTTTTCCTTCTTCGCCCCTTCCCTCCAGCCTGCTGGTTTTCCCCAGTAAACCCTTTCCCTTACTCTGGTGTTTGGTGTGTTTTGTGATGGCCTAACAGAAATGAAAAAAAAAAAAAATTTAAACCAATTTAAGCCTTTAACCCAGTTCTGAAAGTCATTATTGGTCTCCCTAAGTATTTTCAACAGTTCTCTTCACCAGACTTTTCATGGTAATCTCAATAATTTTCTCATATTTATTTTTTAAATGTACAGGGAGTTTATTTAGGAAATGTGTTTGCAAAGAGTTTTGCCAGTGGATTAGGAATTTTATCTTTCACCCTGAAATCTTTCATTGTATTTGACTAGTATGCTTTTTAGAAACTATGACCCTGTGATATTTGGACATGAACTTTGAATATGGATTTCTGGGCATTTTCCAGAAAACTTGATAATTCTCTGAGAATTGATTCTGGGATTTTTTTATTGCCAACAAAGAGTATACTAAAAGGATTTCAAATAGTAAATCCAATGTATCAGTAATTATATTTCAACCTCTAATAAATTCTTCCTGCCAAGATTCATACTTCTGAGAATCCCTTTCTCTCCTCTCTGATCTAGACCCTCTCTATTCCTTGGATTTCTTCAGGTGGAAAATCTCCACTGTATTGAGCAGCAGACACTGGACAACTACTACAATAGCCATATTTTGCAGATTGTTGATAACATATTTTGTGAAGAAGTGGGAAAACATCATTCAAGAAAACTTTCCTAGATTGGATAGAAATAGCCAAAGTGGATTTAGATGCCTGTCTTTGCAAGTTAAAATTTATGCAGAAACTCTAAAGGAAACTATGTGACCCAACAAATCTATGTGCAAATTCATTCTAAACACTGAATGAGTTCATTCCCAACATCTGGAGCATTATGCATTTCTTTTTATTCTTTGCAACCTAAATTAACTAAATTAAGAAATTATAATTTAGGTCAGCCTGCTATAATGAGATTTGATTTGAAGTCATCAGTCTTTAGAGGCCTTCCCCTAGCCACCTGTGTCACCCTCTCAAGAATATCAAAGCTCTAAATGGCAGAATTAAAAGCTCAGTTCTATGAGGCTGGTTTGGAAACCATGCCCAATATACCCACCTCCACTTCTCACTAGCCATGTGTGAATCCTGGTTAATTGTTGAACCATTGATTTCTGTATCTTTAAAAGTAAATTGTAACAATAGTAATCATCTCACTAGGCATTAGTAAGGAGCTGATGCATTACTGTAGCCATGCTCTCTGCCCAGTGCTGTGACACATCAAGTGGTCAACAATTGGTTGCTTATCACCATCTCTGAAAAGTTGCTTATCACATATGCAAGTCAACCTTATTCACTTTATTCAGATTTCTGCTCCAATATCAATTTATTATAGATCCCTGTTTGGTCAATCCATGAAAATAACTCCACTGATAATGATAACCACCATGCTTCAACATTCTCCAGGCTGCACATCCCTCTTTGTTTCTCTAACACTTATTTCTATCTTATTTATGTATAATATATTTACTTTTGTATTTATTTATTGCTTGTCTTTCCAACTTATATATAAGCAATAAGCATGTACTGAATAAATTAAGATTATATTTAACATTATACTCATTATAAATACTAATCTTTTCTTCTTGGATAATTAATACCTTTTGTATTAATGCCTCTCAGTAACAGGGAAAACTTGGAATAAGACGGAACTGAGAGACATATGTAAGTTATAAAGCCATATTTAGGAGGTAATTCTATTTATAATGAAGGCAAGGCATTTAGGAAACATTATAGACAATTGGTATTTGAATCTCAGATTTTTATTTCTATATACATCACCTGCTCTACTTATTTCATATGCTTTTCTCATTTCAAATACTGCTTTGAATTCTTTATCATCAATTTGGTATTCATAGTGAACCCCATTCTGATCACTAGACCCTTCTATATCAGACACCCAAGGAAAGACTTCTCACTTTCTTTCTGCTATAGTGACTTCTTTTGGGAAGCATTAAAAAATTATGCATGCTAAATCCTGAGAGGATTTGAATTTTGCCAGAGATTAAAGTCTTAAAATAGAAAACCAACACTCTGCTGTGGATTATGAAACACCAGGAGAAATGAACAGGAGCTAAAATTGTTCATGTTAGTCCTCTTAACCCTGAATTTACACTTGTAGGAGGTCATCTCCCCAGTGCTAGATATGAAGCAAAACAGAAAACTAATTAACCTTTTCAAGAGCTGAGACCTCACTTTCCTTAAATACCTAGAAGAACATCAAGCATACCATGGGCACTAGGTGGACACATGTTATTACTTTACTTTAAAGATTTCTGTGGCTCAATGAGAATACATACACTTTAGAGGGAATTTTTAGCAGATTGCTATAATTACAACTTTATTGAGTTAAGCAGTTTCCTTGCTACCTTTTCCCATGATTTTCATATCTTTTCCTGATCCAAAATTCCTAGCACTTTTCATTTTTTATAAGGTATTGGGAGGCATTTTAATAGACTTTTTAAATTATATTCACATAGCAGCCACACGTTTCCCTTGGCCGTTGTATAGCGAAGTTGAGTGACCTGTTCAAGGTCATAGAGCTGGTTAGTGGCAAAATATGGATGAATCATACCCAAGAGCCATAAGAGAGGGATCCTGGAATTGCATCATCCCTATAGATTAGGAGGAAATAACTGACCCACCATCAGCAGGATTCACGAGTTGCTTTACAACAGTGATGGATTTTCTCTGATCCACCTTCAAATTCCTAGCTTTACTCATGACCTACATATTTTTAATAGTCAATTAATGATATCAGATCCAGCAACTTCATAAGTTCCAAAAGTGGCCAAGTTTGTGAATGTTCTGCAGTAAGATGCTCCAGGGGCTTGCCCTGTGGCGTAGTAGGCTAAGCCTCTGCTTGCAATGCTGAAATTCCATATGGGCGCTGGTTCATGTTCCGGCTGCTCCTCTTCTGATCCAGCTCTCTGCTTATGGCCTGGGAAAGCAGGGAAAGATGGCCCAAGTGCCTGGGCTCCTGTACCTGTGTGGGAGACCTGGAAGTAGTTCCTGGCCCCTGGCTTCGGATCAGCTCAGCTCTGTCATTGTAGCCATTTGCAGCCATGGATGGAAGACCTTTCTCTCTGACTGTTCTCTCTGAAATTCTATCTCTCTATGTAATTCTATTTCTCAAATAAATAAATAAAACATTAAAAAAAAAACAGTACTCCAAGTGAATTAAACATGTGGGGCAGCAATCACCAGAGCAGTAGGTAATTATCTGCAGTAATTCTAATCCAATTAGAAGGGCGTGGACCTACCACCTTAACAGGTGTTTGGTTTTGGTTTTGATAATTATGTTTGTGATTCCTAAAACTTAAAAATGATTTAATATGTTTTCATTACACAAAAGTTTCTAGAAGAAGGACAAGTATTTTCCTAAAGCAATTAATAAATTGAGAAACTGTTTTTAAAATGTACCATGATGACAGAGTCTGATCATGAGAAATTTGCATTTGTGCATCGTGTGTGTCTTACAATAGGCATTTAATGTAATTATTTTTTACTCCTAAGCCAATGAGGACTCTAGGAAAATTGTTAAATGCTAGCAAATCAGGGAAATCCATGCAGCAAAGCTATATCAGCAAAAGACTCCTGATGGAATCACTGAACAAGCCAGTGATGAAACTCACTTTTCCTTTTCCAATCCTTTACACTTGCCAGCTGTTCCCAGGGGGCACTGCAGTCACATCAAACATCCTGGATTATGAGTGCTATTAGCAGACAGAATTAAGTTCCTATTAAACCTTCGTTTGGAGATTTGTCTCATTTGTCTTTTGTTTTCTGCAGTTGCTGTTGGTTGTGCTCCTGTATAATTTCAGAAAGTAGAGATCAAAAAGGTCTTGAACAGTTTAATTGTAGGAAGTGAATTGCAGAAAATGTATGCTGTGGTTCTTAGAAATATGTTATAAGCAAAACATAATTTTCCTATTTAATTAACAAGATATTAATGAATTCTCAAAATACAAGTATCACAGAATTTTTGGAGGTAGTATACTAATAAAAATACCCAAAAGAAATTACTATATGTTTGCTATAACTAACCTCTCAAGAGCAGATAATTACCATGGACACAGTAAGTTCTTGATCATTGAAAAAAGTTAATTTCAAAGTAAGCCAATCTGTTCTGTTCTTACCCTCTATGGCACTTTACTGATAAGTTAGCTGATATATTACACAATGGAATCTCTTCACAAGAAGGTGTTTTGGAGTTAACAGCACTAATAACTGTGAAATGGTGTTTTGCAATGTGTTCCATGGACCAACAGCATTGGCGTCAGCAGAAGTGGTTATTAAAGTACAGAGCTAGGGGTCCTGACCTAAGCCTCCTGGGTCAGATTTTCCAAGCTGGAACCCAGCATCCTGCATTTTAAATAGGCTCCCAAGAGATTCATAGGATATAGAATTAGTGACTTGCTGGAGGCTAATTTATAGCTCTCTTTCAGCTCACTGCTTTAGAATTGGTGAAAAAAGAAAAGATTCGTGTAAAACAAATATTGGCAGAAGTGTTAGTTAAGAACAGGTTTTTAGTCTAGTGGCAAAGACTTTGGTTAAGATTCCCATGTCCAATTTTGGAGTACCTTGGTTTTGATTCCTGTCTCTAGTCCCAATTCTAGCTGACTGCTGATGCAGACCGTGCATGGCAGTAGTGATGGCTCAAGTAATTTGGTATCTGTCACTCATGCGGAAGACCTGGGTTGAGTTCTTAAACAGTGGTGTTGACCTGGCCCAGCTCTGGCTATTGTGGGCACTGAAGGAGTTAACCAGTAGATATGAGCTCTCTGTAGGTCTGCATGTCTCCCTTCAGTCTCTAAACCAAATAAATAACTAAAAAAAGCATTAGATGAGCAGCATCGGTTTAACAAAAGCCTAAACAATGTGATCACTGTACAAATACCAGGGACAGCAATTGTTTCTGGAGAACATTGTTAAAATTATTATATCACCTGATACTAAATACCTTGATGAGAAGAGAAAAAATTAAAAATAGGAAAGCTATTAAAAAATATGAGGCAAATATTTGGTGTAGCAGTTGAGATGCTGCATAGGCTGCTTGCTTCTTATACTAGAATGCCTGGGTTCAAGTACTAGCTGGTTTCAATTTCTGCTTCCTGCTTATGCACACCTTAGGAGACAGCAAGGTGATGTCTCAAGCACTTAAGTTCCTTCCACCCAGGTAGAAGATTTGGGTCGAATTCCTAGCCCTGGCTCCACTGTGGGCTGGTGGTGGGATTTAGAGAGTGAACCAGTAGATGAGAGATCTCTCTCTACTTCTCTCTCTCCTTTCTGCTTTTTAAATGTTTCTTTCTTCATAATATTTGTTGAACACTTTACGTACTATAGAGTTAATCTTACGAGTATAAAGTAAAAACTAATTTGTAAAAATTAAGACTGGGGGTAACAGAGGGAGGAGGAAAAAGGGTGGGAATGCAGGCAGGAGGAAGAGCAGGGTGGGAAGAATCACTATATTCCTGATTCTGTATACATGAGATACATGAAATGAGATACATGAAATTTGTGTATCTTAAATAAAATTTTTAAAATAATTAATATTAAAGCTAGTAAATAAATAAAAGCAACTGATCCTTTTCCTACAGTTTTTAAACCTTTGCTTTGAATAGAACATAAGTTCACAAGAATATCTTATAATCAATGTATTTTTAGTTTGCTTCTTGAAATTTTAATAGAAAACTGTAGCTATTAAAATAATGCTTAATTGGGAAATCTTATCAGATTGCATCTTGAGTTAAAATAATATGAATACTTAGCTTGAGCTAAGATAAATATAAATACAGTACACAAACAGCAACATACATATGAAGCAATGTTAGGGGAAAAGAGAGAAAAGGTAGTTGAAGGAGATCCAGATGAGAGCAGATGAGTCAGTAAGTTTTCTTGGAGACTTGTAGCTTACAACCACCTTGCAAAGGTTGAAGAGCAATGCTTTATAAAGATAAGAGAATCTTCTTGGAATTTTTTTCACAACAGAATTACACAGCATGGGGGTACACTTGAGGATGGAGTTTGCATGTGAGAGTGGGAATGACCACAAAGTATCCAAATAAAACATGACCTCAGCCCTAAGTATGTACTATAATAAAAATCTTGGTACTTATGGGTTTAACATTCGTGGTTGTGACTATTACAGAGTGACTCAGATCCCTAGCATGCAGTAATCTGTCATTTTGATGAGACACTATTTGAATAACCAGTGTTGAAAGGCCACGGTGCCAGACAAGAGTCTCACATTCAGTCTGGCCACTGGAGTAGCAACCCAGCAGTGGCAGCGTGATTGTTGCTACTCACATGTGACAATGCTAATGCAGTGGTACAAACTGCACCATTTCTCCTATGGCCCACAAGTTAGTTTTTAGAGCTGGTGATAGAAGCCAAGAAAAAGTCCAGAAGTCAAAGAAGCAGATGATTCTTTCTGAGAAAGTGGGGTTTTGGAATTAAAGAATGGCCCATCTTTGATAAGAAAAAAAGGCAGTCTATCTCTACATGGAAAAGCATAGGATCCTGGTTAAATGAACTTTGAAGCCAAACTCCTAGGTTTTAACCTAACCAAATTCTTCTAAAAGTCCAGCAGTGGTTGCCTCAGTTTTTTCATTTATAAACTAAAAGTAATGTTAATGTCCTTTTTGAA
Organism: Oryctolagus cuniculus; assembly: GCF_051225735.1. Classification (NCBI taxonomy): domain Eukaryota; kingdom Metazoa; phylum Chordata; class Mammalia; order Lagomorpha; family Leporidae; genus Oryctolagus; species Oryctolagus cuniculus. The sequence continues at coordinate 148,483,995 of NC_142869.1, read as the reverse complement.
GGCTTATTCCAAAGTTTACATGAGAGAATAGTTATAAAGACCTCAGAATGGTGCCAGGCACAATGTTTGTTTCAATATTCAGATATGAATGAGTGTGACCGTTTCATGGCAAAGATAGCTCATCAAGTGAGAGTGGAAGTCTTAGCAACATGCACAAAGACTATGCACGGGAGGCCTGTGTACCTTGATGGAAATATGACTTGCTGATATGTTAACAGTAAATAATCAATATTGTTTTTGTGATTCTGAGAAATTCTACAGGAAGCATGTCCACTAAAGAGCAAACATCCATTACATTTTATTTGGAGCTGATAAAGATGACCAGTGATTTTACTGTGGAAAAATCTTAAGCGACAAAACAATATGAAAAGAGTGCAATACAAAACTGATGGAAAACAGCACACCTGCCTTCCCTGAGGATGCACAGGAGCTAAGGTTTCCTGGAGGCACATAATGCATGAGACAGACATATTGTCTTGATCTTTCTCTTTTGCTCTGTCAAGTGCATTCTTGATATTTCACAAATAAATGTGCATAACCATAATCATCACTTGACTATACATACTGCAACTCCTCAAGACACCATTTCAGTGTGAAGAATATCTTGTCCTCCTCTATCCTACCAATATGAAAATGAGGTTGGCCTTCAATAGGACATGGGTGCATTGCACTTAGGGGGAACATTAGTTATTGTTGAGAATGGTCTCTAAACATGAAGAATGCAAGTTCTGTGCTCCTTTGAAGAATGAAGCAGTTTTCAAAGAATGATGATCTCATTCAACAAACCTGCTATCATTAGTTGAAAATAAATGGAAGCAGTTCAATTAAACTCACAATTACAGAATGGTACTTGAAAAACCTCTTTCTCTAGATGGGTATGTATAAATATAAAAATGCTCAATTTTTATCTCAACTTTGCTGGGATTAGTAACATAAATACGTAACCAAGATGGCAGGTAAATGCTTCATTTTTAAGGGAAGAATCTTTCTTTTTTTTATCTTTTATTTAATGAATATAAATTTCCAAAGTACGACTTATGGATTACAATGACTTCCCCCACATACCGTCCCTCCCACCCACAACCCTCCCCTTCCCCACTCCCTCTCCCCTTCCATTCACATCAAGATTCATTTTCGATTATCTTAATATACAGAAGATCAGCTTAGTATACATTAAGTAAGGATTTCAACAGTTTGCTCCCACACAGAAACATAAAGTGAAAAATAATAGATGATTTTTTTTAAATGATGATGAAATCAGATCAGACCTATTGTCATGTTTAATCCCAGTGAGAGTCAAGTTGGGAATTGATAATTTCTTTTTTTTTTTTTTTTACAGAAGATCAGTTTAGTATACATTAAGTAAAGATTTCAACCGTTTGCACCCCCATAGAAACACAAAGTGAAATATACTGTTTGAGTACTCGTTATAGCATTAAGCCTCAATGTACAGCACATTAAGGACAGAGATCCTACATGAGGAGTAAGTGCACCGTGACTCCTGTTGTTGACTTTACCAATTGACACTCCTGTTTATGGCATCAGTAATCTCCCTATGCACCAGTCATGAGTTTGCAAGGCTATGGAAGCCCCTTGAGTTCTCCGACTCTTATCTTGTTTAGACAAGGTCATAGTCAAAGTGGAGGTTCTCTCCTCCCTTCAGAGAAAGGTACCTCCTTCTTTGAAGACCTGTTCTTTCCACTGGGATCTCACTCACAGAGATCTTTTTGCCAGAGTGTCTTGGCTTTCCATGCCTGAAATACTCTCATAGGCTTTTCAGCCAGATCTGAATGCCTTTAGGGCTGATTCTGAGGCCAGAGTGCTATTTAGGACATCCGCCATTCTATGAGAGGGAAGAATCTTTCTACGGGTCAATTGACCCCAATAGCCAGAGCTGGACCAATCTGAAGCCAGGAGCCAGGAGATTCTTTTGGGTCGCCCATGCATGTGCAGGGGCCTGAGGACTTGGGCCATCTTTATTGCTTTCCCAGGCCACAGCAGAGAGCTAGACTGGAAGAGGAGCAGCTGGGACTCAAACTGGTGTCCATATGGGATACTGGCACTGCAGGAGGTGGCTTTACTCACTAAGCCACAATGCCAGCCATAAAGGGGCCTAAATCTTCATTGCCACTTCTGGCTGTGAATTTCTGAAGTTTCCTATGAATTAGAATATTAGCCTCTTGTAGCTATTCTCTTCTTTTTGCTAAATAAGCATCTGAATATAGGATTTCATCCCTTTTACTAATTTAGCCAACCCACTTGCTAAGGATAATCACTTATAGCAGTAACAGTTTGAAGGACCATGACTTTTTGTTTTATGATTTTTTAACCCTTCCATATAAACAATTAGACATTCCCAAGCCCCTTCTCCTCTAGAATACTCTCTCACCTCCCAGACCCCTTTACTTATTTTAGACAATATTTATGTCACCATTTTCTCCTCAATTCAAGACCTGATTCTTGGTGACTGTAACTCCTTTCTGAAATTAGAACCTTGGGCTCCAGACCTCATTCTGGAAGAACTTGCAGACAATTTGAAGTTTTAGAATTTTCTTTTTTGGTGTAGGAGTTTGGCATAGCAGCAAAGACTCCACTTGGGATACCTGTGAGGCATATCAGAGTGCCTGGGATCCTAACTCCTCTCCCAACTCCAGGTTCCTGCTAATATGTACCCTGGAAGACAGGAGATTATGGCCCAAATACTGGGGTCATTGCCATCCATATGGGAGACTCAGATTGAGTTTCAGCTGCTGGCTTCATCCTGGCCCAACCTTGGATGTTGCAGGGATTTGGGGAATGAACCAGCTCAGAAAGTTCTCTCTTCCTCTCTGTCTCTGCCTATCAAATGAATTAAGGTTTTCTCAAAATACAGTTTTCTTTTAGTCTCTGGACATTGTTTCCTAGTCACTCCTTCAATTCCATATATAGAGAAAACCAAACAGTTACAGCATAGGTAGTAAGGCATACACTCTGGGTTCATTTGAACTAGCAAAGCCATTTGGATCCTTTGACTTACTGTCAAGTTGTTACAAAATATTTGAAGGAATTCAAAACTAATTGAGTTGAACAGCTGACTTGGTCCTTAATTCCTTCCTTCCTCCCTCCCTCCCTCCCTTCCTTCCATCTTTCCTTCCTTCCTTCTTTTCTTTCCTTAATTACAGAAACCAGTTTACAAGATAAAATCATTGTGATGTGTCAGAGAGGAGGAAATCTATACATTTAAAAACTTTTTGATCTCTTCAAGAGTATTACTATTTATGTTTTCCGCTACACATATAAAGCCTGTCTTTATGTAGTTATTGTTTATGTTTCTGTGTCAATTTAACTTCAGTTTCTATCTCTAAGCAGGAAAAATGGAATCCACATTGTTCACAAGTTTAATCAAGTATCCAATATAGCACATATATTAAATTGTCTATATCATATGTTAGCCCAGCCTACTCACAATAAAATAGGAGCATAGTAACACTGGCAAAAATATATTATTTCTCTGGTTTTTGCTTGAGGGAAATTCCATGTTTTTCAAATCCCTTCTGGATAATTCTGGAAGTCATGACTCCCTTTTTTCCCCGGCAGCTATAAGACAGGGGTCATTTTCATCCTCTCCTGCTCAGGATCAGCTCCCTGGAGCAGTGTCTGTTGCTAGGGGGCCTGTTGTCAAAACCAATGGCACTGTGTTTTGTGCCTGGGCTCCTTGCTCTCTTCCAATGTAGATAAGCCATGTTTCCTGTTCAGACATCTGTCATCTCTCTTCTGACATAATCAACAAACCAGGTTTAGTATCTAATGTTTTCTTTGTGATTCTAGTAAAATAGGTCTTCTTTTCATTTTTTATTCTCAAATATAAACTCTTCTCCAAAGATGCAAGTGTGTTCAACTGGGATACAAGCACCAATGCTGTGCTCACCTCCACCTGGCCGGCTGCTGACCTTCCTTTTCATTTAAGAAAGCCTTGTGCCCTTCAGAGGCCCCCAGAGATCCTGTTCAGGGGACTTCAAAGATGTCCAGGCCTTCAATTAGCTCAGCAAAGGTTCCAGCTGTGAGCCTATCCTCAATAGATGCATCAATAGGTGGTCATGGGAGAGGGCAGAATAGAAGACAGAGACACATTTTTCACTTATTTCTAAGTCCCCAAATTTCTGGTTCTTGGAAAGAAGGAGGCTTGATTTTATACTCTTCCTCACTCCCTTCCTCTCCTTTTTGTCTTTTTTCCTTCCTCCTCCTTTCTCTCTCTCTCTTTCTCTCTCTCTCTCACTCTCTTTCTCCCTTCCTCCTTCCTTTCCTCCCTGCCTCCCTCTCATGCTTCAGGGTACTGGCTTTTATATGCTGCTTGCAAAAAGTGGACACAGATCCAAAAATAGACTGAACCAGGAGAAAAATGTATGAGGTCAAGATGCAAACTCAGGACTTGAGAAATATAGTTTGTGTCCTGTAATTTCTATTCATGACTAGAAGTTTCACAGTTTAAAGAGAGTTTATGATTAAATGTATTTTTGTGACCAGTAGCAAATCATTCTTTTTTTTTTTTTTTTTTTTTTTGGACAGGCAGAGTGGACAGTGAGAGAGAGTGACAGAGAGAAAGGTCTTCCTTTGCCGTTGGTTCACCCTCCAATGGCCGCAGTGCACTGCGCTGATCTGAAGGCAGGAGCCAGGTGCTTCTCCTGGTCTCCCATGAGGTGCAGGGCCCAAGTACTTGGGCCATCCTCCACTGCCTTCCCGGGCCATAGCAGAGAGCTGGCCTGGAAGAGGGGTAACCGGGAAGAATCTGGCGCCCCGACCGGGACTAGAACCCGGGATGCCAGCGCCGCAGGCGGAGGATTAGCCTAGTGAGCCGCGGCGCCAGCCACAAATCATTCTTTTTCTATTTTCCTCACTGGAATCCTCTATCTCATAAGAATGTAGGTGAAAGCAAGAAAATAAAACACCACTTGGGTAGAATGTTTTTAATTTCTTAAAATTACTCCAGAAATACAAGACAGCATTTATTCACACTGTGGCATAGGACATTGGACTTTGTCTCTGACGGTCAGGCTAACCTCCTCTGAGAACAGGGAGCACCTGGCAGGCCGCCCTCCTCTGGGTTGAAGGGATTCTTAACTGTCAGGAGCTGGCTGGGGGAGTTTGAATCCTGCTGAGACTTTTGGAGAGATAAAAATGTCATCCTTTTATGTGTGCCTTTCTCACATGTTCCTGAATTTCTTGAATTATTTCCTTTAATTGTTTGTTGTTTTTCCCCTGAATCATTTTTTAAATCTAATTTAGGGGAGTTTGTCATCCTAAAGTCTTCTGAGTAACTGTCAATAAATCCTCCTAAAATGAGTCCACAGACCAAGCCCCAATTAACTTCAGCATCACAGGTTTAGATAAAATGGTAGGAAGTGGAAGTTCAATCAGTGTTCAAAGTGCTATGCACAATCCGGGTATCCCGATAGAGTTGTTAAGGCAATGCAGTTATAGAAGGTGTTACTGATTTAACTAAAATGTGTCTGTTTCTCCTTTATTATCAGTGTCCAGTGCAAACATAAGAAATGTTAGCATCATAGAAATGTTTCAAATTTAATTTCATTACTTTCTGTCTTCATGTTGGCGATGTGCCCACTGTGGCCCTGCACATTGATAACAACCTTGCTTTTCCCTTTGGAGTCCCAGGAGACTATCACAGAGTCTGTGTAAGTGATAGATTAAAAGACAAATGCTGGCAGCTGTTTGAACAGCTTTCTCACCTGTGCTGAAATGAACTGATTAAATGGGCATGTTGATGAAAAAGAACAACAAAACTATTCAAAGCAAAAATTAAGAGTAATAAATAAAAGATCCATTTTTCTTTCCTAATATTTCAATACATACACAGTAAACTGAATGTGTCAAAAATATTTCTACGGGGCGCCAGATTCTGTGCCGGTTGCCCCTCTTCCAGGCCAGCTCTCTGCTGTGGCCCAGGAGGACAGTGGAGGATGGCCCAAGTGCTTGGGCCCTGCACCCCATGGGAGACCAGGAGAAGCACCTGGCTCCTGCCATCGGATCAGCACGGTGCGCCGGCCGCAGTGCAGCTGCGGCGGCCATTGGAGAGTTAAGCAACGGCAAAAGGAAGACGTTTCTCTCTGTCTCTCTCTCTCTCACTATCCACTCTGCCTGTCAAAAAAAAATTTTTTTTCTATGTAAAATTTTAAAATGCTAATCTGGGGTTATCTGAATATTCTATTTGTATGTTCAGGAGACAGAGGATAATATTTTTAACCACATTATGTGCTTCTGATCAATGACATTATAACTTGTAACTTCCTATGTGACTAATAATTTAAGGTAGCTTAATAAGAAGAATTTATTCCATAAGTAACTATGAAATAGAAGACCCAAGGGTTTGAAAGAGAAAGGTTATAACAATTTTATGACATAGGAATGTGGTAGACATGTCCTAAACCAAATCATAAACATTTTTAATAGTATATGTTCTCCCATATGGTACGGCAAGAAAGGCACATACATGGTATTCCTCCTGAAACTTTGTGACTTCAGTCTGTTCATGAGAAAATATCAGATGCAAACTGAACAACCTTCTACAAAACACCTAACCAGTACTCTCCAAACATATCAAAACCATGAAAGATAAGAAGAGTAAGAAAGCCTTCCAGATGACAAGAGACTGGTGCTGGAGACGTGATAACCAAACGCAGTCTATCAGTCCCACTGGATGTCCTGGAAAAGAACAGTGGAAGAACTGCACATATCTTAACGAAGGTTACAGTTTGATAAACAGTTTCATACCAGTGCATATTTCTTAGTTTTGATAAATGTATCAAGGTTGTATGAAAAGTTAAATTCAGAGAAAAGTGGGTTTTTCAAGATTTTTTTTTAAAGGTAGTATGACAGAGAGGGAAAGACCGAGGTAGGGGAGAGAAATAGAGAGTGGGAGAGAGAGAAGAAGAGAGAGATTTACATCTGTTTATTTGATCTTCTATCTGCTGGTTCAGCCCCCAAAAGACAGCAACAGCCAGGCCAAAGCCAGGAGCCCAGAACTCCGTTCTGGGTGGCAGGGATCCAGATACTTGGGCCATTTTCTGTTGCCTTCCTAGGAGCATTAGAAGGAAACATGGATTGGAAATGCAGAAGCTAGGACTTGAACTGGTGCTCTGATATGGGATGCCAGTGTCACAAGCAGCAGCTTAATCCAATGTGCCACAACACTACTCACAAAATTACAGACTGTTTGGTGAAGGATACAAGGAAGCACTCTGTGCTAACTTTCCAGTTCTTCTATACAGCTTATATATTTCAAAATGGAATGTTTGTCTAAAAATGAACCTATGACTCCAAGAGCTCATGTACAACTTAGTTCATTCAATAAGCTTAAATAAAATATAAAGAGTGATACAAGAATTTCAGTTTTGGTAAATATCTATATTTACATCTAGAGACAGATATAGACACACACACACACACACACACACATGCTTTCTCAGTAAGCATGAGATTCTAGGCATCAGAAGTTTGTGCTGCTTTAGTGCAGGTAACAAGATATACATAAACTTTAAAGTCCTGATGAAATCTGAGGTTTCTGTTTAATAACCAGATAATTCTTTCCTAAGCCCACTAGCTCATATCTCTAGAATGCATCAGTTCAGAGTGACATCTATAAAATTATTTCCTGCCAATTTCCTCACTCTAAAAATCTTATTCTTTATCCCATCTGGCTTTGCAAATACATAAAATATATGTATTGCATTATTTTATTTAAGGCAGCTTCCAGTGACATTCACTGACTGTAAGCATGGCTTAATCATTCCAACATCTGATGCAAATGGCTTCTTTAATTCTCCTTGGATCATGCCACCCATCTTTGGGTCTAACTGCTGCTTATCATCATCTGTGGAGCAGTCTGCTCTCCTTTTCTTCCGTCTGTTCAGGCTTAGGCAAGCTTACTGTTGAGCAATTGCATTCTTTGCTATTGCCAAAACAGGTTTGATTTTATGTAATCTTACATAGCCGAACTGCTCCCCTGACAGCAGCAGCCCTACTAGATCCAAGCTAATCAAACTCACTGTAACAGAAATGGAGGAAGTTAAAGAATATAGCTGACACTCCTTTAAATCTTGGTGTCAGGAAACAAAGAGGCAAGCCATCAGAGTACACAAAACTGTTTTTTTTTTTTTTTTTCAGTATCTAGGTCTGGAATACCAATCCAGAAAAAGTGGAGGTATCACATGACCTTCTATGATGTTAATTTAAGATATTTTAAATGCTGTAAGGGAAGTAATCTTAACCATAAATATCATATATCCAGGCATGCTTGGAGACTACAAAGTAGTAATATTTTTCAGGAAGGCATATATATATATATATATATATATACCCCTTAATGAATATCAATTTAAGATAAACTTGTGTCTTTTTTCTTTTGACAGAAGATGGAAATGAATGCTCACTTTTTGCATTACACTTAGCAGTTTTCGAAATGATTTGCTAATATGTATGCATCCAAAGAAATTGAGAATAAAACATTTTAGGATTTCACAAATGACTAGCAGTTTTGAAGGAACACATTGATGTATGGAAATTCTGTTGTACTCATGATATTTAAAGGAAGAAATATGGGACAATCTTATTCTCTTCTCTGAGACTGGTAAAGATACTGCATTATTCTTTTCTTCTCTTAAGATGAGATGAGCAGTGTTAAGACCAGATAAAAATGTGATATTATCATTTGTGAAATCTTTCCCTTTGCCTAAAGATCTGAACACAATGATACTATGTTATCTATTTTATATTTTGTCTTACATTTTAGACATAAATTCTCATGTGGTTTTGATCTAGTAAAAACATAACTCAGAAAAATAAATCAATGGTAATACACACTTCATCAAACTGAGCATGTGACACTTTATGTAATTCAATAGCTTTATGGTCGACCAGAGAAAGACATAATATTCTCCTGGGCACAGATTCATACTCTTAGGCTAAGTGTTCACATAACTGGTAGGCTGCACAAAGAAACACAGCAGGGATGTTCTTGTGGGAAAAGAATGTCCCAGCAGTGTGTTATCTTACATACTTAGCCTATTTTACCCAGAGGAAGTGTGTTAAAATGGGCCTGATGTACCCAATACATTATTCATCAACAACAAGTACCTCATCTCTATCTCTGCCAAAGAAGAGCCAACCAATCTGCCTACCATTCCTTACCATGCCTTCATAAGGAAATAAAAGCAAAGCATACATTTGTCCTACAAAAAAATACATGAGAGTAAAATAAGACATAATATAAAATATTGGGGAACTGGTAATAAAATAGATTGTTGGCATTAATAAAATAAATTTAATAATGATAATTTGTTATGCAGAGGTTTTACTGGAATGAAGAAGTTAATATTACTATATATTACATTTTTGTTCAATGTGTCTCATTGGCTAGTTGTCCAACAAAATATTATAGTTCCCTTCCATATGGAAGAATCTGAGCTGTGACTTACTGACTTAATTGGGAACTACATTTCACAATCTCCACTTATATCTAAGAAACATGTGATTAATATAAAGTAAAAATAAATAAGTAAGTAAGTAAGTAAGTAAATAGGGGCCAGTGGTCATGGAGCAGTGGGTTAAGCTGCTGCCTGAGATACTCATAGCCCACATGAGCACCAGTTTGTGTTGCAGCTGCTCTACTTCCCATTTAGTTCCCAGCTGATGCACCTGGGAGAACAGTAGTTGGGCCCCTGTCACCTCCTATCACCTATGTGGGAGACCAAGATGGAGTTTGAGGATCCTAGCTTTGACCTGGCCCAGCATTAGCCATTCTAGTCATTTGGAGAATGAACCAGAGGATGGAAGTTTCTCTCTCTCTCTCTCTCTCTCTCTCTCTCTCTTTCTCTCTCTCTGTGTGTGTATGTGTGTTGTCTCCCTCTCTGTAATTTTGCTAATTGTGTGATTCGTTCTCATGAGGGTACACTATAAATGTAATGGTTATCCATTCAATGCTAGGATTTTAAAATACCAAATGTTAGTTCTCCATTGTCTTTCTCTCTTTGACCTAAGATTCTGCAGCATTAAAGCCATAAGATGAATGGAGACTGGGTCCTTGAATTACCACAAACAAGAAACTTCCTGTCCACCAGGAACACCCAGGTAGAGCTGTTAAGGTTTTGAGAAAAAAAATTCATATTACAACTGTAAATTTAGAGTTTAGTTATTATAACAAGTAGCATTATCCTATCTCAAAAAGACAAGTATTCATCCATCAACACATGAAGACATACTGCTAAATAGTCGTCAATATCATCAATAATAATATTTCACAAAGGCCAGAGGGTGAGGAAGACATAATAAACAAGACAAACTCTCTTAAGATGTAACTAAATATTAAAATGAGAGGCAAAATGCTTGCGCCCTCTCCCTCTGTGTCTCTGTCTCTCTCTATACATATATGTCATAACTTATGGGGAAAGTGATAAAAATATAGGTATTTAATATGGATTCATAAACACATTTTCAGCTTTTGAAAATACATGTGGGGCTGGCTCTGTGGTGCAATAGGTTAATCCTCTGCCTGCAGTGCTGGCATCCCATATGGGTGCTGGTTCTAGTCCCACCTGCTTCTCTTCCAATCCAGCTCTCTGCTATAGTATGGGAAATCAGTAGAAGATGGCCCAAGTGCTTGAGCTCCTCTACCCACATGGGAGACCTGGAAGAACCTCCTGGCTCCTGGCTTTGGGTCAGTGCAGCTCCGGCTGTTGCAGCCATTTGGGGAGTGAACCAGCAGAAGGAAGACATTTCTTTCTGTCTCACTCTCACTGTATATAACTCTATCTTTCAAATAAATAAATAAAATCTTTAAAAAGAAAATACATGCAATCATTGTGCTTTATCTAATGAGAAGAACTGAAAGTAGCCTTTGAGTTGACACCCAAGTGCCTGATATGGGACTTGCCTTTTTTAAGACTGCATCCTCTTTTTAAAATTATCATTTATGACTTATTTTTTACCTGGGAAGAGAGAGAATATTCCATATGCTGGTTAACTCCTCAGATCAATGATGGCAAGAACTGGACTTCCCACCTTTTCTGAACATCTGGTTTTCCCTGCTGCTGTAATTCATCCTCCAGCCCACAGAATTCCACTAACTAGGCCACTTGTTCATTATCTGGCTTCCATTCTCTCAAAACATTATTTGTTCCATTTAATCTACAGCAAAGACAAAACACAAGTTCCTTTATCATTCTGTAAACATGCCTCTCTTACTTTTCTCACATTTTGTGCAGACATCATTTCAGTCAGTTGACTTGGACTCCAAGATCTAGAGTTAAGAACATTTGGTGGCCGGCACCGCGGCTCACTAGGCTAATCCTCCGAATAGTGGCGCCGGCACACCAGGTTCTAGTCCTGGTCGGGGCGCCGGATTCTGTCCCGGTTGCCCCTCTTCCAGGCCAGCTCTCTGCTATGGCCCGGGAAGGCAGTGGAGGATGGCCCAAGTGCTTGGGCCCTGCACCCCACCGGAGACCAGGATAAGCACCTGGCTCCTGCCATCGGATCAGCGCGGTGTGCCGGCCGCAGCGCGCTGGCCGCGGCGGCCATTGGAGGGTGAACCAACGGCAAAGGAAGACCTTTCTCTCTGTCTCTCTCTCTCCTGTCCACTCTGCCTGTCAAAAAGAAAAAGAAAAAAAAAAAAAGAACATTTGGCCAGAAAGAATGAACTTGATACATAAAAGAACTTGACTTAACCTTTTTAAACCATAAAACTAAGCATCACGTATAATAATTAGTGTTTCCCTTTCAAAATCTCCCTTTGATTCCTCTGGTTTCCATTTTAGATTTGTTTTCTAGTGTGAGCATTGTGAAAAAAATAATACAGCTTAGATCTCCCTTAACCAATCAACCTATGCCACAAAGGCTCCATCCTTTTTTACAGGACCAAGTTCTCCTCCTAAGGCCAAATTATGGCAAAGGAATTGGTCTGATAAAGGAGATAGAGAAGTTACCTCAGTTGTTCAGAACCAAAATTGGAAGCCATGTTTTAAATAATGAAAAAGAAGCCCATCAACCATCTTTTGTATCCCACTCTATTCTTTTTTTTCCCCATAATATTTATCATGTACTTTCACATCTTGTGAGCTTGTATATTGTCTTTTTTCTTCTGGAGTATTCCTTAAAAGGGTAGCATCTTTCACTGTTAAGTTCACTGGTGTTTTTTCTTTTTTTTTTTTTTTTTGACAGGCAGAGTGGACAGTGAGAGAGACAGAGAGAAAGGTCTTCCTTTGCTGCTGGTTCACCCTCCAATGGCTGCCACAGCCAGCGTGCTGCGGCCGGTGCACCATGCTGATCCGATGGCAGGAGCCAGGTACTTCTGGTCTCCCATGGGGTGCAGGGCCCAAGCACTTGGGCCATCCTCCACTGCACTCCCTGGCCACAGCAGAGAGCTAAGTTCACTGTTATATCCTTCATCTCAAACGTGTTGACTCAGTCTAGCACATAACAGGCATTTAACAAATGTTTTCTGAAAGAACAAGTGGATGAATTTCAAAGCAAGCACCTTACCACACTTTGAAGAGTAGGCCAATTACATTTCCATATACCAAGTCCATTTTAGTGTTGGTAAGACTAGTGTGGCAACATTTTTATTGTCTCTCTGGAGTTTGCCCCCTCCTCATATATCAAGGCATAAGGAAAACTGAAATCCTTGCTTTATGGAATTTGGCTCAGGAGAAAGTAAGTACAATCCATAGTCAATGCTGGCTCACCTTTGGAAAATACATCATAGCCAACGAAGACTGGGTCACTTGTCCTGGAGGTGAAAGTCAGAGGAAGCACAGCCTTAGGGGGCATAGAAAGCCAAGCAGGGTCCTCAGACTGAGAAGCTGACTAGGGTCTACAGGTCCCAGGATGAACAATGGCAAAAGGAGCTCCCTCGGGGATGTGGCTTCTCTAAATACACTGAGCTGCATTTGATTTTTCCCTTTAAGTTGGATAGAAACTTAGAGCTAATCTCTTAAAACAAACACTGTGAAATTCTGGCACACCCAAGCTTGTGAGATCTAACCTCTACCACACAATTTTTATGCCATCTTTGGACTTGAGAACTTAAGAAATCGTGATTGATTAGGCCATTTTCTGAATTTCAAATAATTTCCCAAAGGTTTGAAAACATCTCATGACCCTTTAGTCCCTGAATACTCTTCGAGATTGCTGTTGACAGGAATCTCTGACCTGGAAGTCCTAGAACTGGCTCTATGCCCCCAACACAGTCAATCACAGAAAATACCTCAGGCTGGCTGGCTACCAGAAGACGAGATGAATGACGCCAGCTGGTTCTCTTTACCTTCTCCTCTCAGTCTGGCACTGAAGGCCCAGAAGCAGGAACCACAAAAGATGAATAAGTACCAAAGATAGCTTTAAATATATGATCAGACATCCAAGCTTAATGCTAAATTAAATTAAAAGGCTTAAAAGCGTGTGTTGATATATTTGAAGTGGGAGGAATGTGTTGAGTGTGTGTTTAGTCTGTTTTAGGGAAATGTGCAGACAATTGGACTGGTAACAAAGATTCTACAAAAGTCATAGCACCAAATGTTAAGTTTGTAACATATATTAGTGGGGGTGGGGCAAGAAGGTAGGAAGGAATGGAGAAGAGAGAAAGGGAGGGAAAGGATAAAACAAAGTATTAAGGGCTGAGTTTCAGTTGTATGCCTAATTTTCCAAGTAGAATAAAAAATATGAATCCACAATTACTGGACCTGAAACACATTTGAAAGAATGTCCTTTGTAAGACGGGGAGAGTAACCAAATGTGAAGGTCTCAGAGGGAATAAATTAATTACACTAGAAATAGTATTTCTCACTCATTAGGAACGTTTCTAAAGACAAGGAGGATTAGAGAAGAATTATGGAAAAGAGGTCAGACGTACACCGACTTGCCTGGGTGTCCATTCGTACAGATTGTATTCGCTAGACACCCATATTCCAAGGGCTGGCAGGTAGAGGGTAGAGCAGGAAATCATTCAGATTCCTGTAAAATGCTCTGAATCCTAGTCAAACAGTATTTTCTTCTGTGAAAATATGAGCATACTAATGAAATATTCCTAACTTCTCCATTTTTACTTTTCTTTTTTTTTCTATGTGCTCCCTCCCTGGGTACTTAGGATTCTTTTGGCATTTTTAGAACTTGTGGAAGTTCCTGTCTGGCATTAGTGACGTGTGGGTGGGCCTTATTCTATGGGTCCTCTCTCCCTCAGCACTGAGAGTCTGAGGAAAGCAGCCTGCTCTATATTCCAAGAGTCACTGATTCACAAACATTTTATGCAGCATCTACTCCATGCCAGGCCCTATGCTAGCTACTGAAGATGGAAAGAAAAACAAGGTCAAGATGTCTAGCCTCCTGGAGATTATATTCTACAAGAGATAAATTTAAGAAAAGAAAAACATTAAATTATTTCAAATTAAAATCAAAATTAAAATAATGTATGTGACATAAAAAGAGAATAATAGGAAGTAGCAGTGGAGGGCCTTTTTTAGGTGGGATAAACAAGACACACCTCTTGAGACAAGATAATTAAGCTGAGATTTGAAGGAAGACAAGGAGCTATCTAGGGTGCACATGTGTCAGGGGAGCGTCTCAGCTGCAGAAAGCATGTCTGTGTAAGATTCACGTACGAGTGGCCGGCGCCGCGGCTCACTAGGCTAATCCTCCGAATTGTGGCGCTGGCACACCGGTTCTAGTCCTGGTCGGGGCACCAGATTCTGTCCCAGTTGCCCCTCTCCCAGGCCAGCTCTCTGCTGTGGCCAGGGAGTGCAGTGGAGGATGGCCCAGGTGCTTGGGCCCTGCACCCCACCGGAGACCAGGAGAAGTACCTGGCTCCTGCCATCGGATCAGCGCAGTGTGCCGCGGCCATTGGAGGGTGAACCAACGGCAAAAGGAAGACCTTTCTCTCTGTCTCTCTCTCTCACTGTCCACTCTGCCTGTCAAAAAAAAAAAACAAAAACAAAAACAAACAAACAAAAAAAAACAAAAAAACACTTAAAAAAACCGAATCACGTACGGTCAGTGTGTTTTCACAATGAGTGTGAAAACAGTGAGAAGAGGATGCATAGGATGAAATACAGAGGCAGATAGTCCTGGAAACCATGGGAAAGAGTTTGGATTTTAATCTAAGTACAAAAGAATACCATTTCAGTATCATAAGCAAGAAAGGGGCACTATCCAACTTGGATTTTTAAAATAACATTTTTCTGTGGGGAATGAATTTTTATGGGTGGTAATTTTAAGAAGTTGCTTAAATAATCCCAATAAGATATGTATGACTTGGACCAAGATTAAGGCAGAAGAAATAGTGAGAATAAGGCATATCCAAGATATATATTTTTACCATTACCTTTGCAGAAAGTACAAAAGGTCTAAATAAAAACATTGACAAAGAGAATAAAGAATTCAGGATGAGTCTTGGGCTTAAGAAAATGTTTGGAATACAGAGATGGGCAGACATGTTATTATTATGCAAGAAACAGGTGGATATAAATAGGGGAAGGTGGAGTGGACAGAAGTCAAGAGTCAATCACAGTGATTTAACAGTGAGTGAAGTTTTAAAGGATAGCAGATGTCAAATAAAGTGTTGCATAGGCTAGTCAAGAACAGAGAAGACATGGGCTGGGTAAGGCATTTTGGGTTACTAGCATAAGATCTAAATGAATCTATGGGGTAATCAAGAGTAAAGCAAATGAAAATTATTCTGTAAATATCAGGGTACTAAGTGCACATTTGTTGAATGAGGACAAATCAACCTCATTGCCAGTTCCTGTGAGGAATTGTCTGCCCCTGTACCGTGCTTTCTGCCAGCCTCCACCCCCCCTTTTGCATGCAGGTTGTTTACTTTGATTTCTGTGTAGCACTGGCTGCCCCAATTCCTGGATATTCCACCCCTCAGTTCAACTCCCTCCTATCACATCCAAAGGAGATCCTGAAGAACAAGTAGATTTATTCTATAGTGGCAGAATTCCTGCCCTCCTTCACATTTTGATCTGTCTTGCTGACAGTGGTTTTTTCATTTTGAACATGGGCAAAAAATTAATGTCCAGATGGTTTCTCAAATTAAGGGAGATGGTGAGATACATTAGCAGGTATTTTAAAGAAAAATAAATAAAGAGCCCAGGACAGTGAATCACTGGTATGTTTTTTAATATTTAGGGGAAAAAACTTTTGTAAGTGAAGAGATGATTGAATATACGTCAAAAAAAGTTATGCATTTTCCATTTCTTGTAAATCACTTTGTATATCCTTAAACAATTATATGACTCTAAGTTGTCAAAATTTTTAAATTAAGGATTTTGAGAACTTAAAAGTTGTGCTCTACTTCCCAATCAAATATGCTATGTGTTTATGGAAACAAAGTAAGATGCATGAGAGTTATTTAATTAAAAAATTATTTACTGGCATTACACTTCTTGCTAAAAACTTCACTGTAAGTATTCTGAATTTTGAACATTAGCTTTAACTCATTACCATAAAATGATGATATTTTAAAAGTAATTGAGAATCCAATTAACCTTATGCAAAGGATGTCGTCATTTTTTGATTGATTATCTCAGCTTTCAAGAGCCAGTCATCTAGAACCAGTGTTTCTAATAAAATAAATTTTTCAGAAATGGGATCTGATCTATATTTTCTTGGCTCTTTGAATACAAAACAGATTTTTCAGATGCATGCCTAATGAGTCATCCTTGTTTTCCATGAAAAACATGATTTTCCAGTACTGTAGCATTTTGCTCTTTACTGATGCATTTGCATAAAGTGAATATATTATGACTTGGATGTTGTAATTTAGTTTAATTATGAAAGTCACACTGATGCCTTGGTGATCTCATGAATCTGGAATGTGCCCAAGATTTTTAGAGGTCCTACCTTTGATTTTATGTCTTGTGGAGTGAAACTTTTTAAATTGTATTTGATTATGCTAATATTCTGAGTCTTGGAGTTGGCACATGTTTACCCAAATACAAAAAAAAAAAAAAAAAAAAAAAAAAAAAAACCTACAAGGTCTCAATTCAGCAGCAAATCTGCTATGGAAGAATTCGAAACAGCATACAAAGGAATGTTATGAACTAATTAAATGTACTGTTGTGTTATTTTTCCTACTGAGTATGGTTAAAATCTTATTCACTGCTTTTACTTAAGTAACCTCCCAACTAGTCATCACCAATTTACAATTTTACAATTTCAGAGTTTTTATACCATCTATTTCAGTAGGTACTTACAGAATAAGAAATTTCATCACAGAACCAGTTACTAATCCCTTCAATATGCTCAGAAAATCTCCCCAAGGTTCAACTCAGCTCTGTGCCTAGATTCATTCATTCACTTATTCATTCCATAAACACTTATAGAGTAATTGTTATTTTGTGGGTAGGCACTGTATTAAGCATATAACAAAGAATAAGAGCTAAGGTGACTGTTGTCATGCCTCTTATATTCTAGCAGAACAGTCAGTATAAACAAATTAATAAAATAATTAAACAAATTCCCTATTTCCCTTTTCTTAAATCATTGACGTTAGAAAAAATGAAAATGTAGATATTTTCTCTGTCCCTTTGAGATGTAACACTTTCCCTCAATGTCTTGCCAGAAACATGTTTCTCAAGAACCTAAGGGCAGGCACTGTGGCATAGTTGGTTAAGCCTCCACCTGTGGCACCAGCATCCCATATGGGTACCAGTTCTAGTCCTGACTGCTCCTCTTCTAATCAAGCTCTCTGTTGTGGCCTGGGGATACAGTAGAAATGGCACAAATGCTTGGGCCCCTGCACCCACTTGGGAGACCTGAAGGAAGCTTCTGGCTCCTGGCTTTGGAACAGCACAGCTCCAGCCATTGTGGCATTTGGAGAGTGAACCAGCAGATGGAAGACCTTTCTCTGCGTCTCTCCCTCTCTCTGTCTATAACTCTACTTCTCAAATAAATAAATGAGATCTTAAAAAAAAAAGATCTGTGGCAGGGTAGTAGCCTAACTTCACCTACTAGTAGATACAGATGGGCTAATCATATCGATACCATTCCTGCAATATCCTTCAGTACTTTCCTATGAGTTTACTCAGTGATTAAACAATCTCCTGCTTTTGTTTCAGTGGAGTTAAATTCAACCTCTCTTCCCTTGCCTTAGTCTTTTTTTTTTTTATTTGAGAGAGAGAGAGTTATACAGTGAGAGAGAGAGATGGAGAAAAAGGTCTTCCTTCCATTGGTTCACTCCCCAAATGGCTGCTACGGCCAGTGCTACCCTGATCCGAAGCCAGGAGCCAGGTGTTTCTCTTGGTCTCCCATGCGGGTGCAGGGCCCCTCCACTGCCTTTCCAGGCCACAGCAGAGAACTGGACTGGAAGAGGAGCAACCGGGACAGAATCTGGCACCCTGACTGGGACTAGAACCCAGTGTGCCAGTACCACAGGTGGAGGATTAGCCTAGTGAGCCACAGTGCGGCCCAAACTCTGCCATCTTTAAGCAGAGTGAAGGGACAGCTTACATGAAGAGATGGCATTTAAGCTCTTTCCTAAATAATGAGAAGTAAGAGGGAAGAGTGCATCAGAGAGATGAAGCACCAAGTCTCTGAAACTGGAAAGAGCCTGCCACATTCACAGAGCAGGGTGACAGGGATATGGAAGTCAGGAAAGAGCATGAGACTAGGGAACATGCTGGGTCTGGACCATGGTATACCTTGTAGCCCAAGATAGAAAGTTTAGATTTTATTTCAAGTGTAATGAAAAACTATTGAATATTTTTAAACAAAGGGACTATATGACCTAGCCTGAGTTAATAAAAAAGTTCAGCTGAATGGAATGGGAGAGGGAGTGGGAGATGGGAGTGTTGCAGGTGGGAGGGAAGTTATGGGGTGGGGGGAGAAAGCCACTGTAATCCAAAAGCTGTACTTTGGAAATTTATATTTATTAAATAAAAGTTATAAAAAGGAAATATCTTCCATGTTCAGGGACTAGAAGAATCAACATCATCAGAATGTCCATACTATCAAAAGTAATTTACAAATTCAACAGAATCTCAATCAAAATACCAACGACATTCCTCTCAGATCTAGAAAACATGACGCTAAAATTCATATGGAAACAGAAGAGACCCTGAATGGCTAAAGCAATCTTATACAACAAAAAGAAAGCCAGAGGCATCACAAAACCTGATTTCAAGACATACTACAGGACAGTTATCATCAAAACAGCATGGCACTCGCACAAAAGCAGATGTGTAGACCAATGGAACAGAACAGAAATTCTAGAAATCAATCCATGCATCTATACCCAACTTATCTTTGATAAAAGATTTACCTTTGATAAATCAATCCCTGGAACAAGGACAGCTTATTTAACAAATTGTGCTGGGGAACTGGATCTCCATTTGCAGAAGTATGAAACTGGACCCCTACCTTACACAAAAATGCATTCAAGATGGATCAAAGACCTAAATCTATGACACAATACCATCAAATCATTAGGGAACCTTAGGGAAATTCTACAAGATATTGGCATAGGCAAAGACTTCCTGGAAAAGACCCTAGAAGCATAGGCAATCAAAGTCAGAATTGACAACTGGGATTACATCAAGCTGAAAAGGTTCTACACTGCAAAACAAACACTCAGCAAAGTGAAGAGGCAACCAAACAATGTGAGAAAATATTTGCAAACTATGCAACTGATAAAGGGTTAAGAATTTATAAAGAGCTCAAGAAATTCAACAACAATAAAACAAACACCCAGTTAAGAAATGGGCAAAGGACTTGGCAAACATTTTCTAACAGAAGAAATTCAAATGGCCAACAGACATTGAGAAAATGCTCACATCACTAGCCATCAGGGAAAAGCGAATCAAAACAATAAGGTTTTACCTCGCCCCATTTAAAATGGTTCTCATACAGAAATCAATAAATGACAAATGCTGGCAAGGATGTGAGAGAAAAGGTACCCTGGTCCACTGTTGGT
The DNA here is from genome assembly GCF_051225735.1 of Oryctolagus cuniculus. NCBI lineage: Eukaryota > Metazoa > Chordata > Mammalia > Lagomorpha > Leporidae > Oryctolagus > Oryctolagus cuniculus. The sequence goes on along the minus strand of NC_142869.1, from coordinate 148,464,047 downwards.
GGAAATGTAAACTGGTGCAACCACTGTGGAAGACAGAATGGAGACACTTCAGTAATGTGCTTTTAGACCTACCATATGATATAGCCATCCTACCCCTGAGAATTTATCCAAACCAAAAGAAATCAGCATCTGAAAGAGTTCTCTGTACACCCATGCTCACTGCAGCACAATTCTCAATAGCTAAAATATGTAATCAACACAGATGCCCATCTACTGTTGACCAAATAAAGAAATTATGGTATATATACACTACGGCATACTACTCATCTGCAAAAAAAAAAAAAAAAAAAAAAAAATCCTGTCTTTTGCAACAAGATAGTCACAACTGGAATCCATTATACTTAGTGAAAAAAGCCAGTCCCAAAAAGACAGATATCATATTTTTTCCCTGATCTAACTGGTAGCTTTGGGATCTGCAAGGAGGGAAGGCCTACACTTCCGGGAATGGAGAGGTCTACTTTCAGGGAAGAAAGTCCTTGTCAAGGTCCCTGTGGGTGCCTAAAGGTCAACCAATGAGGATTAGACTCACCTCAACCTTTAACCCCCATGCCCTGAATCTATAAAAGGAGCTCTTCCAATCTCTGACGCTCAACTTCCCCGGCCCCTGCTCTGTTGCTCTGTTGGGTCCGGGGAACCTCGCCCGGGAGCAGAACCCCAATAAAAGCCTGTCAATTAATTGATTCGTCTGCTTGGGAAGATTTGTTACACGCAGGTTACCTTGCACTAACTAACAGAGTACCGAAAATGTTATGTATTTGAGTGAAATAGACATTTTGAAAATCAACGATTGCACATAGCCCATGTCTCTTTCATTGAGTATCAGTGTTTCATTTTGTTTTCTTTTCTTTTCTTTCTCTTCATACTATTTATTGAACTCTTTTACTTAGAGTAGGGTTAACTATATGATCATTAATATACTGACAATAGATCATTGTAAAAATGAAGACTGGGAATCCAAGAGGGAGGGGAAGAGGGGTTGGAGCATGGAAGGGAGGCAGGGTTGGGGGGAGGGAGTGCCACAAAGTCCCTAAATCTGTATATATGAAACATAGTAAACTTGTATAACTTAAATAAAAAAGAAAAGAAAATATGAATTTGGCAATTATGACATCAACTAGCTAAAACAAACTGAGTCAAACCTATGGACTCTCTCCCATGACTAATGTTGCTTTTCACAGTCCCATTCAGAATGATTTACAACAGGCAATTTTTTTTTTGACATTCATATTGACTTCTAAAACTGAGACAGCAATTTGAAAACCCCAACCTCTCTGATTAGGAAAATCAGCCATGAATGTAGAAATAATCATATAATGAATGTCAAATATATTAAGTGAATGATTTGATAAAATAAATGCAATCCTCCAGATATTGTGAATAACATTCACCCTGTTATACTTAGAAATTGTGAGCCAACATTTAAATTAGATTAATCATTTGCAGAAGTGACTCAATCCCAAAGAAGTTTAAATTTATGAATCAAAATTATTACCTAGGTCAGGGTCAACATATATGTTCTGTAATATTCCACATAATAAATAGACTTTTCAGACCATATTACAATGAATCAACTCTACCACAAATGATGGTGTTAAATGTATTTTAAAAAAATTTATTAACAGAAGTTGAGACTTGAAATTACATCATTTTCACATGTCATAAAATACCCTTATTTTCTTGACTTTTGTCCCAACCATTGAAAAAGATAAAAATCATCCCTAGCAGAATTTGTCCAGCTTTAGTGTGGACCATTAGTTGCTGCCATCTGGTCTCCTTCATGTCAAACGCTGGAGAGACCATGGTAACGAAATTAGTTTCACAAAAGTGTTGGTGGTGAGATCATGGTATCTACCAAATCCAATTTACAAGACCAAGGACTCAATTACAGAAGAGCAGCCTGATGCAACCTTCAATTTTTTACATTGAACTTGTTTAGTGTGAGATCATTACATTCTTAACAACCAACAGCGAAAATCTGAAGAATAATTATTACAATGTATTGAGGGCCTGTTAAGGAGAAAGCATGCTTACCCTTTCCCCTTCCCCCAAAAATCTCTTTTGGAAAGGAAAACCAGAGATCGTCTTAAAGGCAAGTCTCCAGGCAATTCTTCTCATGAATGAAACATCTCACAATCTAGTCAACCCCTTTGGCTTTGGCAACACACTCATTAGGGACCTTTCTGATTTCTAATTCAGTTCCCCAGGTAATTTGACATTGGGAAGGTAAAGCCCTGAACAGCAATTATAATTATTTTTGCCATTAGAAAAGAAGTTTCCCCAGTATGAATTAATAAACTGGTAACAATTCCCCAGAGTCTGATATATAAAAATAACTCCTAACCTTGGAAAACTGAGAACCAGATTCCAGTCCCTAGCTGAATCCACCAAGGTAGTAGCTTCCCTTGAGGTCCTACCTATGCACACAGCTCTTTACTGCCAAATTCTCAGTCAAGATTAAAATCTTTATCTTAAATGGTTTATCAATCTATATTTTTCCACATTATCTGTGAATGGTTCAGGATATAGCTCTACAAGGACTCTTTTTAATACCACAGTACCATTACTATACTAAAATTAATTCCACAGTGTTAACAAATACTTATGTTCACTTATCACTGTCCAATAAATGTTTTAAATAAAGATTTTTTAATTTACAGGAGAGTATCTATATACATTTATTTTTATTTTTTAAATTTTATTTAAGGTATACAAATTTCATGAATTTCCTATATACAGATTCAGGAACAGACTGATACTTTACACCCTACCCATTCTCCTATCCATGCTCTAATGCTTCTTCCTTCTCCCTCTCCTAGTCCCATATTCAATTTTTACCAAGATCTATTTTCAGTTAACGTTTTACGCATAAGATTAACCCGACACTAAGTAAAGAGTTCAACAGATAGTATGAAGAAAAAAATACTGTGCCTCAATAGATGAGACAAGGGCTGTTAAAAACCATCTAATCTCAAAGTATTAATTTCACTCCCACAGATTACCTTTCAGGTACTCTGCTAGTTACAATAGATCAGGAAAAATATATTATATTTGTCTTTTTTGAGACTAGCTTATTTCATTAAGTATAATGGTTTCCAGTTGCATCCATTTTGTTGCAAATAACAAGATTTATTTTTTACCACTGTGTAGTATTCCATAGTGTATATATATTATTTTGATTATTCTATGTCTGTTACTGTTTACAGAGAAACAACTGATTACTCTCTTCAGTAGAAAACATAGCCTGTTAAAATGCAATCTCAAGTTCTTTTAAGCTCTGCAACAGCTTCTCTGTGTAGTAAAGAGGGATTCAAGGAATTGATCACGTCTCTGAGGCACATTTCCTCACTTCATGAAATGAGAAGGCAGAGGGACTAGCGTTGTGGTGCAGCACAGTGTGTTAAGCTGCTGTATCCCTTTTGAATGCCGGTTCAAGTTCTGGCTGCTACACTTCTGATCCAACTCCCTGCTAATGCATCCTGGAATGCATTGGAAGACGACTGAGTGCTTGAGCCCATACCACCTATGTGGGAGATCTGAGTGGAGTTTCAGGCTCCTGGCTTTGGCCTGGCCCCATCCTGGCCATTGTGGCTTTGGGGAGTGAGCCAGGGGAAGGAAGATACTCTCCTCTCTCTCTCTCTCTCTCTCTCTCTCTCTCTCTGTGTGTGTGTGTATGTGTGTGTGTGTGTCTGTCTGTCTGTCTGTCTCTCCCTCTTTATGTAACTCTGCCTTTCAAATAAATAAATCATTTTTTAAATAATTGAGATGGTGGAGTAAGCAAATGTTCTCAAGGTCCTTTTCCAAATCAAAATTTTTAAGTTCTCTAATTCTGTGAAGGTCCCTTATCTATACCCTTTCTAATTGTTCAGAAAAGTAATATTTTCTTCATGTCTAGGACTTAGTCTATTGACAAATGCAAAATCATATGATCAATATTTAAATGGAAACATTCTTGTTCACTTGACACTTTAGATAATTCACTGAGATTGCCTATCTTTTCCAATTCATCAGATAATGATTACTCCTACTCCTTAGTTCAGACAGCATAGAAAGACAGCCTAATCAAAATATCTGGTACTAATGCTTAAAATAATTTAATCTTTTCCTTAAAACTAAAGAATTTTTTAGCTTGAGAAAACATTAAATATCATGTTGGACAACAGTCACATTTAAAGTCTTTCCTTTTTTGGACTTCAGTGAGCTAAATATATAGAGGCCAATTATACAAAACAATAAAGATGTATTTATATGATGCAGTATCACAAACCATTTTATAGTTGTTGCATGAGTATTTAATTTGGGAACTTCACTTTGACGGCTTTCTTGTGATTCAATATTCTTCTCTATCACCTTCTGATTAGAAGGTAAAGAAAATTCTCATTTAAATTTAAAGGTCACTAGTGGCCCCAAAACTTCATGAAATCAATATTCCAGTGATAATTAAGAGTTATGATTTACTGGAATACTATAACAAGTTAAAATCCAATAATGAAAGCATAAGAAGTGATCTAGACAATTAAAGCTAACATTTATAAATGTAACTAATAAAAGAACACTTTTTAAACAGCTTCTTAAAATAATACAAATTTTCATTATGATTTAATAATAGATAGAAAGTCTTCAAATCTGTCCCAACCTTAACTGAACTTCATATTTGTTTAAAAATGATCACAGCCAATTATCCAGGCCTATCTCTGTGCTTCATATAGATTAAGAACAAAGTCATATGCTGTTACTCTCAAATTGTGTGGTACTTTTTTCTTTCTGTTAACATAGTCCATAAATTTAAAAGGTAAGTACTATAAAAACTTGACTAACAACTCATTTAATCAATGTGGTACAGCATAAGCAAAACAAAAGAAACATTCTAAAAATATATATCCACAATTGTGTCTTAATATGTGGGATCTAAAATTTAAAAAAATCAAAAAACAATGGCAAAAAATAAATGCTTATGTGTGTCAGTATCGTTGCAAACAGAGTTTTGCCAAACTTTATTTTATATATTTGCCAAACCAATAGCTAAGAATGATACCAATATAGTTTTAATGATCTGTGATTTTTTTAAAAAAGATTTATTTATTTACTCTGAAAGTCATAAGTACATAAAGGGAGAGACAGACGGAGAGTGATCTTCCATCTGCTGGTTCACTTCCCAAATGGCTGCAACAGCTAGAGCTAGGCCAGACCAAAGCCAGGAACCAGGAACTTCTTCCAGGTCTCCCACACAGTGGCAGGAACCCAAACACTTGGGTCAACTTCCACTCTTTTTTCCAGGCCATTATCAGAGAGCTGGATCAGAAGTGGAGCAGCTGGAAGCGCAACTGACATCCATGTGGGATGTGTAGGCAATGGCTTGACCAGCTACACCAAGATGCTGTCCCCTGTGATTCTTTTTAAATTTATGGTATATGAGTGAAATGTACATCTTTTCAACTGATTATTGTTTATAACCCTTGCCTATATTCCTGCTGACCAAAAGTCTTTTTACTTGTTGAACTCTTAACTTAGTGGTTAAAACACTGAGTATAAATTAAAAATATGTTATCTGAAAATGAAAGAAAGAAAAAAATGAGAGAAACAAAACAGCCAGAGGGAGGGAAGTATCTTTATATTCTTAGAATTGTACCTATGAATAACATGCAATCTGTTCTATTCGTATTACTATAATATTAACATGATAATTGATGAAAACAGAGCAAAACAAAAATTCTAAAATACATAACTACAATTATGCAAAACAATTCATTCCTCTCCTGTATTAAAGAGGACTGAATGGTAGTAAACAGACCACACTCTCATTAGCTACGGAGAGAAATCATAAATGATCTACTACAACTACATCTGAGCAAATGTATATGATACTAAAATGTAACAAGAGACAACTTAGAATTAGGGTCAGATGGAGTTAACAAATGAATAGCAGCCATATAATTACACAGTCATTATGACGGCAGGACAAGAATTAAGAGTAAAGCTATTCTATCCAACAGCTCAGCCCATAAGCATATGAAACAGCATGAGAATGAAGAAGTTCAAAATGACCCTGGAACATCCTTAAGACTCTCAATAGATATCATGCATACCTTCTGCCTATTTACATATTTTCTATAATGTGATTCCAACTCTCATCACCTTAATCAACAAGTTACCATGCAGAGATGGAAACCTAAGGCCAAAGGAAGTGATGTTAAGCAGTTGGTGACTTATTTCTTAAGATATGTTGCTGGTATGAATAGTTGAGTGAAAAACCAGGTTCTGCTTCAGCAAGGGGGGCATAAGCCAAAAGACTACATCCAGTGATTCCATGTAGTGGATTGTGTACCACATAGGAGCCACATAGGAGATGGAGTTCCCCGAAGCCCACATGAAATTCAGTCCGTGGAGCTGATGCTGTTCTGGGTGATTTTAGAGTAAGTCTCTATTTTAGCAATTACCAAAAATGCACAGAAACTCAACAATACTGCTCCTCTCAAGGTTCTCATTACCTCTATTTCAAAACAACAACAACAAACTAAGTGGTTACCCTATCTTTATTTTGCTTGATCTATGAGGCTGCAATCATGTTTAGTAGTATTTTCTCCTGAAAATATTTCTTTCACTTGTCTTCTACCTTGCTTGACTTCCTCTCCATTGTCATTGTCAGGCTCTCTGGTCTCCAAACAACAAATGCTTCAGGATAGTTCTTTGCTCTTTTATTGTATCTATACTCACTCACTAGGTTATCTCATTTAAATTCATGGCTTTAAATACCATATATTTGCTAACAAATCTCAATATTATACCTTCTGTGGTGATATTTTCCCTACTATCCAGACTCTTACTGCTAACTACCTACTTCTACCTGTATCTGTCTAGAAATATATTTGACTATTCAATAAAAAAAATACATCCTTTCAAATTGTACTGTACTGGCAGTCTTCACTTTCTAGTAAATGGCAACTTTACACTTCCTGTTGTTCACACCAAAAACCATGATCTTATGCCTGACCCCTCTGTTTACCTTCATGTACCTCGTATCCATATCAGTGAATTTTGGACTTATCTTCAAAGTGTGCACAGATATGACCACCTCTCAATATCTCCAAATTGTCACTTTGATCCAAATCAATATAATCTCAGTGTATTAACTTCTGAAGTATTCTCTCCTTTTACCATTGTTCCATATTTCATCAACATAACAGCCAAAATAATCTTTTTAACAAGTTTGTTAATGTCATTTCTCCACTTAAAACCCTCCTGTGGTCTCTGGTCTTAATGTAAAATCCAAAATCCCTAAAATTAGCTCCAAATCTCAATACTTTCTGGCCCTTCCATTATTTCTTATCTCCCTGACTCACTCTAATTTGCCTATACTTTTTTGTTCTTCCTTGAACACACCATTTATAGTAATGCAGTAAAACATTTGCATTTATGGGGCCCACATTGTGGCATAGTGGATTAAGCGCTGCCTGTGACGCCCACATCCCATCGGATACTGGTTCGTGTTCCAGTTGCTCCACTTCTGTTCCAGCCCCCTGATAATGCACCTTGGAAAGCAGTAGAAGATGGCTCAAGTGCTTGGGTCCCTGTCAACCACATGGGAGACCCAGATCAAGCTGCTCACTCCCGGCTTTGGCCTGCCCAGCCGTGCCCTGACTGTTGTGACCACTTGGGGCATGCACCAGTGGATGCAAAATTTCTCTCTCTCTAACTCTGACAAATAAATAAATCAATCTTTTTTTTTTTTTTTTTTTTTTTTTTTACAGGCAGAGTGGACAGGGAGAGAGAGAGACAGAGAGAAAGGTCTTCCTTTGCCGTTGGTTCACCCTCCAATGGCCGCCGCAGACAGCACACTGCGGCCGGCGCACCACGCTGATTCAAAGGCAGGAGCCAGGTGTTTCTCCTGGTCTTCCATGGGGTGCAGGGCCCAAGCACTTGGGCCATCCTCCACTGCACTCCCTGGCCACAGCAGAGAGCTGGCCTGGAAGAGGAGCAAATGGGACAGAAACCGGTGCCCCGACCGGGACTAGAACCCGGTGTGCCGGCGCCACAAGGTGGAGGATTAGCCTATTGAGCCGCGTCGCCAGCCAATAAATCTTTTAAAAAATATTTGCATTTGCATTTGTGGCTACTTCTACATAAAATGATTTGCCCTTGACATATCTACATGGCTTACTCTTTTACCTTCTTGAAGTCTTTGCTTAATGTCACTTGATTAATGAAGTCTTCTTAAATAAAACTCTATAATTGTACCTCTTGCCCATTATACAGTCTTCATCTTGCTTCTGTATTTATTTTTATTTTTAGTACTTATCATTTACTTATTTGTTTGTATTTGTTTGCCTCTCCTCACCATAATGTAACGTCTAGAGGACAGAGATTTTTTTTTTCTTTACTCAAGTTATAATACAAATGTAGGAAATGCATGACACATAGTAGATATCTATTTGAAAATTGCTGAATGAGTCACTGGAAGCCATGGCTTACTTGAAACATTATAGAACATCGTGTTTCAACTTCACAAAGACTGTATTTTCTCTTGATAACATTTCATGGCCCTTGAATTGGCTGAAGGTGGCTAAAATATAAAACATTCAAATGTTTTTCTAGCTACCAATCAACATTCTGTACTCCTAATGGTATTTTCCAAGAAGACACAGATAGGCCTTTGACTCCAACTATCTATTTTGGCACTGGGCAGAAAAGAATTAATGTAGCAGGCCTGAGACAATTATCCTTAGGATAATCTGCAAGATTGACCTTCAACTGGCTACTGGAAGCTTAGATTTGGAAGGATTCTGACCACCTTAACTGATAAGATAATTTCACTGGGCATGAGCTGACTATGCAAACAATATGGTTTATGCTAAAATCTACTTTCTTTCTGGCAGTCTAACAGGCCAAAAAAAGGCTGTCTACATGATAAACCCATCCATTGCACAGTCCTCCAAATAAAACCCTGAGAACTGAATTTTGAATGAGAAATTTCTCATGTGCTACCATCTCTGATTCCTGGATTCACATGTGTAACTCCACTAGGAAATGACTCCAGAAACTTGTTCTTGGTTTCCTACAGATTTAACCCTCCATGCACCTTGTATCTTCGGAGTTTTTGCTTTGCAACCTTGCACTGAAATACATATTAACTACAAATATAATTATATCCTTTTAAAAAATTATTTATTTATTTGAAAGTCAGATTACACAGAGAGAGGAGAGGCTGAGAGAGAGAGAGAGGTCTTCCATCCGCTGGTTCACTCCCCAACTGGCCACAATGGCTGGAGCTGTGCCGATCCGAAGCCAGGAACCAGGAGCTTCTTCCGGGTCGCCCACATGGGTGCAGGGCCCACAGTGTTGGGCTATCATCTATGGCTTTCCCAGGCCAAGAAGAGAGCAGGATTGGATGTGGAGCAACTGGGACTGGAACCAGCGCCCATATGGGATGCCGGCACTGCAAGTGGCAGCTTTACCTGCTACGCCACATCACCGGCCCCTACAACTATATTCTTAGCCCTGTGGATCCTCCTAGAAAATCATTTAAAGTTGTATAAGAGGTCATGAGAAGGCCAGATCTTGGAACTTTGAAATCTTACTGGATGCCTGCTCCATCCCAAACATTAGTTTCAAGCATAGTGACCTATGCTAGACTATAAGTGAGCTCTCAAATTTGCTTTATTTATTTATTTAGGCCCTCTGCTTAATTTTTTAAAAAAGATTCACTTAATTTATTTTAAAAGAGAGATGGAGAGAGAGGGAGAGACACAGAGACAAAGAGATCTTTTATCCACTGGTTCACTCCAAATGGTGCAACAGCCTGATTTGGGCCAGGCCAAAGCCAGGAGCCTGGAAATCCATCTGGGTTTCCCACATGGATGTCAGGTGCTCCAGTACTTGGGCCATCATCCGCTGCTTTCCTAGGCTTATCAACAGAGAGCTGGATCAGAAGCAGAGCAGTCTGGACTCAAATGGCACATTGATACGGGAAGCTGTCACTGCATGCAGCGGCTTATCCCACTATGCTATAATTTCAGCCCACGATCCTTTCTTTTTAAGCATAGGATTTCTGTTGATTTTCCACATGGATGCAGCTTGATGTGTGCTTTTCGACTCTTTCTTCAGAGGCATCCCCTTATCAGGGTGTACTTAGAGGCACAATCACATGACAGAACAAGTAAGAAAGAAAGCCATGGGAAAGAACCCACAAGCATCAATACCATCCGGGTTCCAGCATCAGCTCTACCATCATTCCTTCACAATTTTGAAAAAATGAACAAATGGGATATTTTACCTGAGGGTTTTTTCCCTTGTACTTTTCAAAATCTGTTATTTTTAACTGACATAAAATTTGTACCTACTATGGTGTATCTGTGATATTTCCATATGTGTATACACTGAATAATGCTCAATTTAGGGTAAGTGTAGCTATTTCCACATACATTTATTATTTCCCTTGCAGCAAACATACCCATAAACCTTTCTCCTAGTTTATTTGAAATACGAGTTTTGTTCATTTATATTTACAGTCCCCCTACTGTATTGTTAAGCACCAGAAATTCTTTCTCCTAACTGTAACTTAGTACTTGTTTATCAACCTTTATCCACCCATTTCCCACTCACTCCAGCCTCTGTTAACCACCATTCTAAGCTCTCTTGCTATGAAATCACATTTTTTTTTCATATACAAGTGAGTTCATGTGGCATTTATACATGACTTATTTCACCTAAAATAGTGTCGTCCAGTCCAGTCCAGTCCATGTCACAAACAATAGGATTTCATCTCTTTATTTTGACCCAATAGTACCCCACTGTGTATATATATCACGTTTTCTTTATTTAGTCATCCAGTTATGGACACTTAGATTAATTCATTTTTGGCTATTGTGAGTAGCGAAGATCTCTTTTTTTCCTTAAGAGATGAAATAAGGAAGTATCTTATTATGGTTCTAATACTGGATTTAAGAATCTATCATTGGGGCCGGCACTGTGGCATAGAGGAAAAAAGCTGCCGCCTGCAGGGCTGGCATCCTCTTTGGGTGCTGGCTTGAGTCCTAGCTGCTCCACTTCCGATCCAGCTCTCTGCCATTACCTGGAAAAACAGTAGAAGATAGTCCAAGTCCTTGGGCCCCTTCACCTGTGCGGGAAGATCTAGAGAAAGCTCCTGGCTCTTAGCTTCAGATCAGCATAGCTCTGGCCATTGTGGCCAATTGGGGAATGAATCAGCAGATGGAAGACCTCTCTCTGCCTCTCTCTCTCTCTGCCTCTCCTTCTCTCTGTGTGTAACTCTGACTTTCAAATAAATAAATAAGTCTTAAAAAAAAAGAAAGGAAGAAAGAGAGGAAGCTCTCATGGCCTCTTTAAAAAATAAACAAACAGAATTTGGGAGGACTCCCTCTTCTTCGATTGTTCTGAATAGTTTGAGAAGAATTGGAGTTAGTTCTTCTTTAAACGTCTGGTAGAATTCAGCAGTGAATCCATCTGGTCCTGGGCTTTTCTTTGTTGGGAGGGCCTTTATTACTGTTTCAATTTCTGTCTCAGTTATGGGTCTGTTTAGGTTTTCGATGTCTTCCTGGTTCAATTTAGGCAGGTTGCATGTGTCCAGGAATCTATCCATTTCTGATAGGTTTCCCTGTTTGCTGGCATACAAGTCCTTGTAGTAATTTCTGATGATTCTTTTTATTTCTGTGGTGTCTGTTGTTACATTTCCTTTTTCATCTCTGATTTTATTGATTTGGGTCTTTTCTCTTCTTTTTTTAGTTAGTTGGGCCAATGGGGTGTCAATTTTGTTTATTTTTTCAAAAAACCAGCTCCTCGTTTGGCTGATTTTTTGTAATGTTTTTCTTGATTCAATCCTGTTGATTTCTTCTCTGATTTTAATTATTTCTCTTCTCCTACTAGATTTGGGTCTGGTTTGCTGTAGGTTTTCTAGATCCTTGAGGTGAATTGAAAGCTCATCTATTTGGTGTCTTTCCAATTTCTTGATGTAGGCACCTATTGATATAAACTTTCCTCTTAACACTGCTTTTGCTGCGTCCCATAAGTTTTGGTATGTTGTGCTGTTATCCTCATTTACTTCCAGAAAGTTTTTGATTTCTCTTTTGATTTCTTCTATGACCCATTGTTCATTCAGGAGCATGTTGTTCAATCTCCATGTGTTTGCGTATGCTCTAGGGATTCCTGAGTTGGTAATTTCCAACTTCATTGCTTTATGGTCTGAGAAGCTGCATGGTATGATTCTAATTCTTTTGAATTTGCTGAGACTTGCTTTATGGCCTAGTATGTGGTCAATCCTAGAGAAGCTTCCATGTACTGCTGAGAAGAATGTATAATCTTTAGCTGTAGGATTGAAAGTTCTGTATATATCTGTTAGATCCATTTGGGCTATAGTGTCGTTTAAATCTACTGTATCCTTGTTGATCTTCTGACCGGATGATCTGTCTATTTCTGAGAGTGGAGTATTGAAGTCCCCCAGTACTACTGTATTGGGGTCTAAGTCTCCCTTTAAGTCCGTTAATAAATCTTTTAGATAAACTGGTGCCCTGTAGTTAGGTGCATATACATTGATATTTGTTATATCTTCCTGTTGAATTGATCCCTTAATCATGATATAGTGTCCCTCTTTGTCTCTCTTAACAGTTTTTGTGGTAAAGTTTATGTTGTCCGATATTAAGATGGCTACGCCCGCTCTTTTTTCATTTCTGTTGGCATGGTATATCTTTTTCCAGCCTTTCACTTTCAGTCTGTATGGATCTTTGTTGGAAAGATGTGTTTCTTGTAAGCAGCAAATAGATGGGTTTTGTTCCTTAACCCAATCAGCCAATCGGTGTCTTTTAACTGGACAGTTCAGGCCATTCACGTTCAAAGTGACTAATGATAAGTGGTAACTTTGCCCTGCCATTTGCCAAAGATAAGTTCTAATATATGCTTTGAATTCCCTGTGATCTTTTGCTGTGAGGTTTCCTTCCTTGGTTTCCTTCCTTTACCTTCTTTCATATTGATGACCGTGTTTCTGTGTTTCTGTGTGTAACACATCTTTAAGCATCTGTTGCAGGGCTGGACGAGTGGCAACAAATTCTTTCAATTTCTGTTTGCTATGAAAAGTCTTTATTTCACCTTCATTCACAAATGATAGCTTTGCAGGATATAATATTCTGGGCTGGCAGTTGTTCTCTCTTAGTACCTGGGCTATATCTCGCCATTCCCTCCTAGCTTTTAGAGTTTCTGATGAGAAGTCAGCTGTGAGTCTGATTGGAGATCCTCTGAGAGTAATCTGACGTTTCTCTCTTGCACATTTTAGGATCTTTTCTTTATGTTTCACTGTGGAGAGTTTAATTACAACGTGTCGTGGTGAGGATCTCTTTTGGTCGTGTTTATTAGGGGTTCTGTGAGCTTCCTGTACTAGGATTTCTCTGTCCTTCTCCAAACCTGGGAAATTTTCTGCTAATATCTCACTAAAAAGGCCTTCTAATCCTTTCTCCCTCTCCATGCCTTCAGGAACTCCTAGAACCCGAATGTTGGGTTTTTTAATAGTATCCTGAAGATTCCCGACAATATGTTTTAGATTTCTAATTTCCTCTTCTTTTCTTTGGTCTGACTGTATCCTTTCCTGTTCTCTGTCTTCTAAGTCCGATATTCTCTCTTCTGCTTCACCCATTCTGTTTGTAAGGCTCTCTATTGTGTTTTTCATTTGATCTATTGAATTCTTCACTTCAGTCACTATCACAGTTTCCTGTTGTACTAGTTGTTTCGTTTCATTTTGATTCCTCCTTAATATTTCATTTTCACGAGAGAGATTTTCTATCTTGTCCATTAAGGATTTCTGTAGTTCCAGAATTTGTTTTTGAGAACTTCTTAATGTTCTTATCAATTTTTTGAGATCTGCTTCTTGCATTTCTTCTATGTCATCATCTTCATAATCTTGAATTGGGGTGTCTTTTTCATTTGAGGGCGTCATGGTGACTTCTTTGTTTTTATTACCTCGGTTTTTGCATTTGTTATTTGGCATATTGGAGATATTTGGTTTCTTCACTGTGGTGCTTTTTCTTGTTATACTATGACTCTAGATTAAGTGGACTATCTGTTTTTGATGGAGCCTTAGGGCTTGAGATGGGTGTGACCTGAGAGCTCTGTTTGGTGTGCCAAAGGTGACACTCCCAGGTTAGGCGCGGTAAATCTCTCTCTCTCTTTCTTTTTCTTTTTTTTTTTTTTTTTTTTTTTTTTGATTCAAAAGGGAAGTAATTCCGCACAGCTGAACGAAGTTGGAGGTAGTTAGCAGGCAAATGATATACCCACAGGAGCCAGAGATCGGAAGCTCTTTCCCAAGATCCCCAGCCATCCCACTTCTTGGAATTTACCCAAAGGAATTTAAATTGGCAAACAAAAAAGAGGTCTGCACCCTAATGTTTATTGCAGCTCAATTCACAATAGCTAAGACCTGGAACCAACCTAAATGCCCATCAACGATAGACTGGATAAAGAAATTATGGGATATGTACTCTTTAGAATACTATACCGCATTAAGAAACAACGAAATCCAGTCATTTGCAACAAAATGGAGGAATCTGGAACACATCATGCTGAGTGAAATAAGCCAGTCCTAAAGGGACAAATACCATATGTTCTCCCTGATCGGTGACGACTGACTGAACACCAAGAGGGAAACCTGTTGGAGTGAGGTGGACACTATGGGAAACGGTGGCTTGATCAGCATAGCCCTGACTGTTAATGAACAACTTAATACATTATCCCTCTTAGTAGTTTTTTTATCTGTTCTACTTAATATGACTGGTTTAGATCTGTAATTGATGCACAGTTATTCTTAAGTGTTGAAAATTAACTGAAATGTGATCCCTGTTGAACATGGTGGTGGGAATGGGAGAGGGAAGAGATGTATAATCTGGGACATGCTCAGGCTGACTTGCCCCAAGTGGTGGAGTTGGAAGCAAACCAGGGGATTCCAATTCAATCCCATCGAGGTGGCATGTACCAATGCCATCTCTCTGTTCCAGGTGATCAGTTTCAGTTCACAGTTGGTCATGGTGGAGGGACTGGGAGTCAAAGGGAGCACATAGACAAGTCTAGTACCTGCTAACGCTAACCGATGGAGTAAATAAAGGGGAGAGTGATCCAACATGGGAAGTGAGATACCCAGCAGACTCATAGAATGGCAGATGTCCTAAATAGCTCTCTGGCCTCAGAATCAGCCCTAAAGGCATTCGGAGCTGGCTGAAAAGCTCATGAGAGTATTTCAGGCATGGAAAGCCAAGACACTCTGGCAAAAGATCTCTGCGAGTGAGATCCCAGTGGAAAGAACAGGTCATCAAAGAAGGACGTACCTTTCTCTGAAGGGAGGAGAGAAACTCCACTTTGACTATGACCTTGTCTAAACAAGATAAGAGTCGGAGAACTCAGAGGGCTTCCATAGCCTTGGAAACTCATGACTGGAGCATAGGGAGATTACTGATGCCATAGACAGGAGTGTCAATTGGTAAAGTCAACAACAGGAGTCACTGTGCACTTACTCCTTATGTAGGATCTCTATCCTTAATGTGCTGTACATTGAGATTTAATGCTATAACGAGTACTCAAACAATATATTTCACTTTGTGTTTCTATGGGGGTGCAAACTGTTGAAATCCTTACTTAATGCATACTAAACTGATCCTCTGTAAAAAAAAAGAAAAAAAAAAGAAAAAAAAAAGAAATTATCAATTCCCAACTTGACTCTTACTGGGATTAAACATGACAATAGGTCTGATCTGATTTCATCATCATTTAAAAAAATCATCTACTATTTTTCACTTTATGTTTCTGTGTGGGAGCAAACTGTTGAAATCTTTACTTAATGTATACTAAGCTGATCTTCTGTATATTAAGATAATCAAAAATGAATCTTGATGTGAATGGAAGGGGAGAGGGAGTGGGAAAGGGGAGGGTTGTGGGTGGGAGGGACGGTATGGGGGGGAAGCCATTGTAATCCATAAGTCGTACTTTGGAAATTTATATGCATTAAATAAAAGTTTAAAAAAAAAAGAAAAAAAAATAAACAAACAAACAAAAAAGGACTCTATCATTAATACTAGTCTTCAGATTTGAAATATTTAGATTCCAATGAAGAAAGTCTGCCTACATAGAACATTTTCTTTCAGATATACATTGATAAACATAAACATATGCCACTTATGTCACTTATCTCTCCTGAACCTCTTTTTCTATTTGCTTTTCTTCAGAGGACTGCCCTGCCCTTTTATAATATCATGATTTGTCTGATACATTCATTGCTATTCAAGCCTAATCTCTGTTCTTTAGGAAAATATTTTTAAAAGACCAGGGAAAATAGTCAAGGAGATGAATGTACTGCTATATGCAAACAGACTAAAGTGATTAGGATTCTTGGGCCCGGAAATAGAAAGGTTTAACAAATATCTTAAGTGCTATGAATAATTCATTTAACACAACCCCAAGTAGTCAGTAGTGATCAATGAATTGAAAACAGAGACCTAAGATTTGTGTAAGAAAAAAATGTTGATTTATAGTTGGAATTGTGATTATTAGATGCTGGAAATCTGGGGACAAAAGGATAAACAGATGTTGGGTAACAGGTACCAAAACAGAAGTGGACACAAATAGTTAAGTTCTAATGTTTCCCAGCACAGTCATGTGACCACAGTTCACAATAATGTGGAACACTCAATGTAGAGAACCTAGAGGAGAGTAGCTGGTAGGCTCTAAACACAAAGAAAAGATAAGGAAACAGAAAGGCTAGTTGACTGGTTTGATCAGATTATTCTTATATATGTGTTGAAATATTAAATCGCATCCTATAAAAATATACAAGGATTACACGCTAATCAAAAAATTTAGGGAGTAGCAGAAAAAAATAGCCACCACTTATCTATAGCACAAAATTTAAAACATCACGACAAAAGGTGGGCAGACTGCGATTTGTTTTTGATAATCTGTTTTCATTTTCCATTGCTGTATAAAAAATTAACCACAAACCTAGAAGCTTAAAACAATGCCTACTTACCATCTCAAGTTCTGTGGGTCAGAAGTCCGGGAACAGCTAGGCTGGGCTCTCTGCTCAGGGACTCACACTCAAGGCAGACTGTATCTGGAGGCTCTGGAGAAGAGCCACTTTCAAATTCATTCATATTGTTGGCAAATTACAGAAGCTTGCACCTGTAGATCGAGGACCCTATCTTCTTGTGGGCTGTAGTCTAGCAGACATTCTCTCCCCTAGAAATCTCCCACCATTCCCTCCACACAGCACCCTCCAGCCTCACCTCCAGCAATGGAAAATCTCTCCTGCACCAAATCCTTCTCATGCAGCCAGTGTCTTTCCAGAAAGAGCCCACTCCCCTCTTCAGATCCTTGTGTTTACATACATTAACCATAAGCTTGCTTCCCTAAGAACATTTCTTTCTATTTGGAAATTTTATCTACAAATTTCCTTAGGCTCCAAGGTTAGTACTTAATGGAATAACTGAAAGTACATGCAAAACAAGTGCAGACAATCATAGGGGTTATCTTAGAATTGTGATAACCACAAAATCTTAATGCACAAGTTTCAGAAAGGGGGTTATTGTGTTTCTTTATCTTTGAGATTAATATAAATTAGGATTCTTTTAGTCTAATCATATATTTGCTCTGTGTAACCATTACTACATTGTCAGTAGAGCAAATGTCCTTAGAAAGTTGACACATATTTTGCAATATTTTGTGTGATAGCTAAGTTCAGCAATGTAGAAACCTGGGTTTTCTGGAAAAGCTAATTGTCAGTTTTTTTCTGTTTCTTTTTTCACAATTAAATATACATAAATCTGCTGATAAATTTTGCACTGATAATTTTCTATGAATAGTAAAAACAACTCAATAATTCCATCAAGGAAAAATGGATCTGGGAAAGTTAGATTTGAAATAACTGTTACAATTTCCTCAGCTGACATTCCAGGCAATGTAGAATTGTCATCACTATTCATATATGCTATTACGTTGTCCTTAATTCTATCCCAGGTTACAAATTCAACATGTAGTTCCCCTAATTTACTTTCTATTGCTGCTATAGCAAATGACTACAATCCTCATGGCTAAAACAACAGAACTTTATTATCTTGAAGCTCTGGAAGCCAAAAATGGGACACTGGTATTAGTGGATTAAAGCCAAGTATTATTCCCTTTTTACGGTAATGTAATTTAAAAATTCTCAGAAACTAAAAGAATAAAAGGATAGAAACAAGTGAGGAAGAAAAGAGAGTGTGGGGGAGAGTGAGGAAGGGGAAGAGAATAGCATTGTGCTCTTAGAATTTTATCGAAAAATCACATTGAATCTGTTAAAACTAATTAAAACTTAAAATTTAAAAAATTATGTAATAAATAAATAAAATGAAATAACAACAACAAAAATATGTATGTTGTTGGAATATACAACATACACATTTTCAATTTTTACATCAATAAATAATATCAAAAAGTAAAAAAGAAATAAGCCAAGCTGTTGGTAGGGCTGGTTTTTCTGTTTAAGTTCTGCTAATATTATAATTGTTCTCTTTATATAAGCAAATACTAACTCACTGGGTAGAGAAAAAATAAGATACTTGCTGAACTTGAAAAGGAATCAGATCTATATTAACCATTTGCTAAGATAGTTAGGTTCCTTCCTCCATGGGTAAGGGTTCACCACTATATGATTTAGTGGAATAAACTAGCAAAAATCTTTGTGCCAACAGTAATTAATAATTTGAATGGCAATCATTATGTCTAAAGACTGCTGTTGATTTTTCCTTAATTTCCCAAAAGATGACTATCAACTCCACACATTTCATGTCAGCCTTTCTTTTTACCAATAGCTAAAGTATTCATTCATTTGTGGACACTGCATGTTAAAGACATAAATATAAACAAAATCAAGTCTATGCAGCACAATATTATCAGGAACATGGAGAGACTCAGAATAAAATCACATGTGGATCCACTGAAGGAATCTGGAGTGTTTAATCAATAAAATAAGCTCTTGATGACTCTGGAAACCAAGAGACAATGGAAACAAGTCTAAATCACTGCAATAACAACTTCCTAAGTGCCTACTGTAAGCCTGGAATACAGGTATTAGAGTAATGTAATGACTGAGGCTCATATTCTTCTGTCTGTGGGCAAAAAAGACACATAAAGATATCAGTTTAATACCATATATTAAGAGCTGCTTTCAAGTCCTGTTCATGACAGTGTTGCAAAAGTATATTTTCAGGCTCTCATGAGGATGTGAAACTCATCAGCCTACTGCTGTTGTAATTTCCTGGTTTCTGGGGCCAGCGCCTTGGCTCACTTGGTTAATCCTCCACCTGCAGCACCTGCATCCCATATGGGCGCCAGTTCTAGTCCCAGTTGCTCCTCTTCCAGTCCAGCTCTCTGCTGTGGCCCGGGAAGGCAGTGGAGGATGGCCCAAGTGCTTGGGCCCCTGTACCTGCATGGGAAACCAGGAGGAAGCACCCGGCTCCTGGCTTCAGATCTGCTCAGTGCCAGCTGTTGCGGCCATTTTGGGGGGTGAACCAATGGAAAAAGGAAGACCTTTCTCTCTGTCTCTCTCTCTCACTGTCTAACTCTATCTGTCAAATAAAAAAAAATATTCCTGGTTTCTAACCTCGACAAGATTAACGTAGGCATCTTTTGCTTTCCCTATATGAAGTATCATGTGATTTGCAAAAGAAACTCGGTAACAAAACAATCTGGTTAAGAAATGGGGAAAGGCTATGGACAGATACTTTTCAAAGGATGAAATAGAACTTGCCAACAATCACATGAAAAAAAAAATGCTTAAGATCACTAGCCATCAGGGAAATACAAATAAAAATCAAAATGGGTTGACACCTCATTCTGGTTAGAATGGTTATCATCCAAAAATCAAAAAATAGCAAATGTTGGCAAGGATGTAGATCCTTGTATCCAAGTGTCCAAGTATCCTAATATACTGTTGATTGAACTCAAACTGGTGCAACCATTATGAATCACAGCACGGAGATTACTAAGATATCTAAAAATAGAGTTAGTAGATGATCCAGTTATCCCACTCCTGGGAGCATATCCAAAGGAAATTAAATTAGAATATGAAAGTATGGGGCTGGCACTGTGGCGAAGTGGGTTAATGCCCTGGCCTGAAGTGCCGGCATCCCATATGGACGCCGTTTCAAGACCCAGCTGCTTCACTTCCCATCCAGCTCTCTGCTATGGCCTGGGAAAGCAGTAGAAGATGGTCCAAGGCCTTGGGCCCCTGCACCTGTGTGGGAGAACTGGAAGAATCTCCTGGCTCCTGGCTTTGGATTGGCACAGCTCCAGCCATTGTGGCCAATTGGGGAGTGAACCAGCAGACAGAAGACCTCTTTCTCTCTCTCTCTCTGCCTCTCCTCTCTCTGTGTAACTCTGACTTTCAAGTAAATAAATAAATTTTTTTAAAAAAAGAATATGAAAGATTTACCTATACTCCCATGTTTATAGTGACTCAATTCACAATAGCTAAGATATGAAATCAACCTAGATGTCCATCAACCAGTAACTGCAATTCAATCATAAAAAAGAAATGACATTTTCAACAAAACGGATACAACTGGAGAACAAATGAGAATGTTATGCTAAGTGAAATAAGCCAGACCCAAAAGACATATGTTGTGTGTTTTCTATTATTTCTGATAATTAACATAAAGGGAGAACATAAAAAAGTGTGGATTTCACATATTCTGTATACAGTAATAAATAGAGCTTCACTGAATCATATCATGTAAATGAAAATATTATCTTAAATCCCAAATTAAAATAAAAGAAATGTAAGGGAAATAGTGAGGACTCTTGGAGTACTATTGTACTTGTTCTTAATTTGGGTGTTGGCTACGAATGTGATCAGATGAAAAAATTCATTTATCTGTACACTTATGTGCATTTCTTAATATATATATACTATATTTCATTAAATGTTTTTAAAAATATCATATTTGCCAGTCACTTTACTGATTAACTTAGTTATTCCTAAACTAATTGCCTGAGAGAGAACCTATTAGTATATCCAACTCATAGGTAAAAAATCAAGAGTTTAAGTACCTTCATCAAAATCATACAGGTACTAGATGACAGAGGAAGAATTTGAAACCACATCATCTGGCTCCCAATACCAGCACTGGGACCACTCATTATGTCTTCAGTGGTTTTCACTATAGGTTAAATTTCTGGCTTGGTTACTACCAAATGACATCAACATAATGCATTAAAAATAAATGATCAAATAATTAAATAATCTGACCTATATAATCTCATATAGGCTTTTTGAATTCAATTATATAACTACATATTCTGCAATCATGTAGATAAAACTTTCCAAGACTACAAAAGAATAATTGCTCAAAGAAAGCCTTCCATTTCACTACTTGTATTTGAATATATATACTTACTTTCGAAAGCTGAATTAACTCCTTCAAAATCAAAAGAGTATCATTAATAAGCGAGCACAATTGAAAAATAATTTTCCTTACCTGTCCTCAGAATTGTGTGAACAGAGACTCTAAAATTGGGCTCACTGTATATCCTTTCCATATTAACTCCTTTCTAGAAGGTTGTCAAATTCTCAAACACCATCAACTTAACACCTGATATTTATTATGCACCCAGAAAAAGATCCCTGCTCCTTTCTGCCCTGGAAACTGTGGACCACATGGCAGTGTGCTTTGTGAGAAGAAAGCAAAGCACTCTGAGATATTTACTTTTCTATCTAGGATAGAGCAAGTTCACTGTACAAGGGACTCTTCTTCTTTTATGGTCTACAGAATATGAACAATCAAGTTTTCTAAGGGTTGCCAGTCAAGGAGCTTTAAGTTGAATCTCTATTAGTCTTGCACACATGTTCTCTTATTCAATTTTCCAAGGGTTCTGAATAAGATCATTTTCATCTAATCTGTACTCCAACTAAGGAGCAACTGACATATGTCAGGAGCGCTGAACCATTTGAATGAATTTCTCTCACCTCCACTGATTACAATCTGACATTGACAGCCTTGCCATCACTTCAACTAACACTGTATAATACAGATAAAAAAGGCTGTTTAAATTCATTAACTACAGTGATTCTTTTATGTGGAGGAAAATAGTTTTTATTAAAGGGAAAACAAATCTCTGCATTACTTATTATTTACAGAGATGACTGGGGAAGATGGAAAATATGAGATTCAAGGCTGAAGAGCTATTACTGAAAAAAAAATTCCACCAGATCTTTGGATATAAAATAGAAGTCAAAACTGGTATTGGAGACTGGAGCTGGAGGACTGAAAGTTACTATCATAAAAATTAATAGGTTAGAGATCAAGTAGGCCCCCATATGACCATATTTTAGGGGAAGAGAAAAGTCACTTACTTAATCACAAGGTCCCTATGTTTTTGTTTAAAACCCTTTCCATCTTCCAAAATGTCAAGGCCCATAATATTCACCCAGAAACCTGATCTAGTGATAAGATGTGAATGTATGTGTGTAATTTAAGGAAAGAAGTGGGCATCTTACTGGACATGTCAAGGAGCCACAAAGAAAGCATATGTAAAATTTCAACGGAACCAAAAACCCGACCAATTCACTTGAGAAAAGGTTTGCTTGAAGCAAGAGATGTTTAAGAAAAGAGTAAACAATCTATTTGCGATTCAGGAACATTTACTTTGATTTTAAGTCCCTTGGCAATCATTTAGATGACCTCCCCAAAGCCCTGTATCAGAATATCCAGCCATAATATTTAAGAAAAAAAAAAGTTGTGATACATTTATTTTTAAATACATCCTTTTCCTCTAGCCTCTATCTTTCACAGAGATTCAAAAGTCAGAAATGAATGATTAGTCCTAAATTGTATAATTTTATTTGTCTCTATTTAGACAAATTAAGTAAACATAGCCCTCTCATACCTCAGCTTAATTCACATATTTACAAATCCTAATTGAAAAATAAAGCTGAGAAGAATGGAAGCACCGGTAGCCCCACCTAATTTCACATTCATTTTTTCTTTTATTGCATAAATATGTATTAAGTTCATATCCTGTGTCAGGAAGATGGTACTCCCCTGGAGAGTAGATGCAGAGTGGAGTGTCACTGCATATAACCAAGGCAGGGCCACACTCCTCTGACAAACTTGACCATAATTAACCTCCTCAAGAAAGACTTTGCATTCTCAATACATCAATCTTATGTTGTTTTCTCTGCATTTAAGTTCTCCTAGTTTTCTACAAAAGTTCCTCTAAAAAGAGTAGTTGAAATGTCCCAAATTCTCCCACCCTGCTTTGACCTTATGCTGAAGATCAAACTGATGCTTTTATATTTAGTCCTTAAGAATATGTGACCTTCTTAGGGGATTCATGTCATGAGAATATGATCAAATGCTTAGAATGGCTCCCAAAAAACTGAGTTAGTTTAATTCATTCCTTTCACAACTGAGCAGTAACAACAGAATAATCACTCTATATGTTTATATGAAAGAGCCATTTAAAACTCTGGACTATTTTACTTCTAGACAGAGGAGAAAAGCAAAACTCATTAATCATGTCCTACTGAACACCATTATTGATGCCACAGTGAGCTACCATGGTGGTAGAAAAATACTCCTGGTGTTTTGAAAATACCAATTATAAGATATAGTTGAATCAATTAAAAGATGTGACTGGGAATATTTTTATAGAAGTTAACATTTTTCTTGATCATATAACTACCTGAAGCAAGTGATTCTTTTACTGGTCAGTCAGGTGAACACAACTCTGTCCCTGAGAATGGAATAGTTCCTGTTCACTGGCCTGCATCAAGACAGAAAAAAAACCAATCTTGTATAAAACCCAAATCGCATCATACATTTTCTTTCTGTCTGGAAATTAGAAACAATGTACAATGCTCTTTGCTCTTAGTCATTTTTAAAAGAAATGACAAATCATTCCCTTATGATTTGTAAGGCCTGAAATAAGCCACAATTATGTCTCTTCCCCAGTCTAAATTATCATTTAAACAAAATAGCCTTTATCTAAATTGGTTACTTCAACAATCTCACAACAAGAAAAAATAATTTTTTACATCTTGACTACTTTTTTTTAAACCTTTATTTAATAAATATAAATTTTGAAAGTACAACTTTTGGATTATAGCAGCTTTTCTTCCCATAACCTCCCTCCCACCCACAACCATCCCATCTCCACTCCCTCTCCCATCCTATTCTTCATCAAGATTCATTTTCAATTATCTTTATATACAGAAAATCAACTTGGTATATACTAAGTAAAGATTTCAACAGTTTGCACCCACACAGATAAAGTTTTTGACATACAGATAATTTTAAGAAAGGTTTCCCTGTTAGAGTTTTAACTTTTATAAACTTGTGGGATTTTATTTAATTACCATGTAGCAGGCAAAATAATGGCTATCAAAGAGGTACAAATTATTGTTCATGAATGAGCCACTACATTGTTTTAGATGGAAAAAGTGACTTTTTTGGATGTAATTGTTCAGAGCCCTGAGATGGGGGATTACCTTGGATTATCCCAAGGTACTGACTGGATCCTTATAAGAGCAGGAGGATCAAGAGTCGAAGGAGAGGAGATGACAGGAGCAGCGTTAGAAGGATATGGATCTATAAGCCAAGGAATGTGAGCAGCCTCTAGAAGCTGGAAAAGGCAAGGACAATCTCCTTAAAGCCACAGAAGGAACACAGGCCTACTAAACATTCAGGCCTGCAAGAAAACAAATTTGCTCCTTTAAGCCACTGAGTAATAGTCATTTGTTAAGTAAGCATGAGAAATTAAAACAGATTTACCATTTTTTAAAATATTAGAATTAATTCTTTGCCACATTTCTAGAAAAATATTATAGCTAAAATTTTGTCCAGGGTAGGCATTTCACCTAGTGGGTAACTCAAGTTGTTGAGTCTCTGCTACCTACCTGAGAGACTTTAAATGAATCCCCAGTTTCCAGGTTTGGCCTGGTCCAGCTTCCACTGTTGCAGGCATTTGGGAGTAACCCAGAATACGGGAATCAGTTTCTCTCTCTCTCTCTCTCTCTCTCTCTCTCTCTCTCTCTCTCCTTTTTCTTTGTTTCACTCTGTGTGTGTCTCTCTGCCTCTTAAATAATTTAAAAATATATATTTATGACAGGACAATTAATTAAGCAAAAAAAGTCCAATATGGATAGTTTCCATTTTAAAGAAAATATAATAGTAAATTAAGATTTTCTAATTGCATATTCTCTCCAGCTCTAATAGTTAGATAACACTTTCATGTGAAATGTAGATAAAATTTCATCATCTATTAGTTTAAAAAAAAGCATTTGTATGTGACCTCTTATTTCTTTACAGTGAATTCAGTAACCTCTCATGAGCCCAGCAAATGCAAACATACATCTTTACAAAACGTAGACTTAAAGGACTGTGCATTCATTATACTGACAGTAAAATGTCATGTGGGCTTTTAAAAGCTGAAATGATTGTACTTTACATATGTATGTAAAAGCACACAGATAGCATGAAAGGGATCGCAACAATAGGGTCACACAGTATTCAGTAGTGAAATGCTTGGAGTTTGGTCAATGAAAAGGAGAAAAGATTTTAAAATCCTGAATGTGTGGTGATATTTTTCAGGCTAGCATTGAAAAACATCAAACTGTTGGTAAAACTGAATAAAGATGGGATAATTTGTTGCCATTGGAAATGGGAGGAAAAGGTACTCTGTTGAAAGTAAACAGTAACTCTGAAGTTGCTAACTCCAACTCCTAAACATAACTAGAACCAGTCAGAGACTAGGTAGAAAAACATCAACATTCTGAAGGGTCCTTGGGTGTTTCTGCTGTATTTTAATAAACATCATTCAATATTTTTAGACAATAAGTGTATTGAAACTTTATAACTTCATGACTTTGGTAATAGATGTACAAGCCCCATTGCCCCAGTGGAGGGATGCCCTTGTGATTCTGCAAGGGGAGAATAAATTCTTTTTTTTTTTTTTTTGACAGGCAGTTATTGATAGAGAGACAGAGAGAAAGGTCTTAGACAGTGGGAGAAAGAGACTGAGAGAAATGTCTTAGACAGTGGGAGAGAGAGACAGAGAGAAAGGTCTTCCTTTCTGTTGGTTCACCCCACAAATGGCTGCAATGGCCGGCACACTGCACCGATCCAAAGCCAGATGCTTTCTCCTGGTCTCCCATGCAGGGCCCAAGGACCTGGGCCATCCTCCACTGCCTTCCCAGGCCACAGCAGAGAGCTGGACTGGAAGAGGAGCAACTGGGACAGAATCGTCACCCCAACCAGGACTAGAACCCAGGGTGCCGGGGCCGCAGGCAGAGGATTAGCCAAGTGAGCCTCAGCGCTGGCCAAGGGGAGAATAAATTCTATCCCCTACAAGATCCTTTCCTTTGATTGGCATTCTATGATTCAACTCTTCTAAGATACTTAAGCAAAGAACATCTCAATTGAACCACATTACTGTTATGAGAGCATTATAAGAAAAATTAAACAAAAAGGTGTGAAGATGCTTTGATCATTAGAGTATCTGACAGTTGTAGGAGCACAATTCTCAAGTAGACTCAAAGCCGGAAGAAGAGACTTGGATTAAATAATAAAGACGCTTTCATAAGTGACCTAAGAAGAATGCTATATTCTAGTATCACAAATAGTTCTTTAGCATAGCCTTAAGCCCTATCCATGATGTTAGTAATGACACTGAGAAGTGATAAACAACAAAGTTTACTTTTATGGAAGGACATATTCTACTGAGTCAGCTTTATGAAAAATCTTGCTGTTGCCAATGCCAAACCTACCAGGTGAATTTTAGGTAGTGAGCAGGGAACTTCACAGAGGGAGGGAATTTGGGCTTGGAGTTGGGGAATGGCTAGATCCTTCAGAAACACAGCTCCAGGGGGTTGGTCTTGTGGCCTTGCTTGCAGCATCCCACATCGGAGTGCTGGTTTAACTCTGTTGCTCTGCTTCAGATGCAGCTTCCTAATAATGTAACTAGGGAAGCATAGGATGATGGTCCACGTAGTTGAGTCCCTGCCACCCCCTTGGGAGATCCTAATGGAGTTCCTGGCCCCTGGCTTTGGTCTGACCCAGCTCTGGTTGTTTCAGGCATTTGAGTAGTAAAACAATCAATAGAAGATCTCTTTCTATACATCTCTCTGTCTCTCCTTTTCTTTCTCTCTGCATTTAAAATAAATAAATCTTTTTAAAAAGTATAGTTTCTCAATCACGTGTCTATATTCATTACCAAGATCAATAAAAACGAATGTCACAACCAGTTTGACTCAATTAGTTTTATTTATTTTTTAAAGACTTATTTATTATTTATTTGAAAGTCAGAGTTAAACAAAAGGAGAGGGAGGGAGGAAGGCAGAGAGAGAGAGAGAAAGTCTTCCATCCACTGGTTCACTCCCCAACTGGCTGCAATGGCTGTAGCTGTGCCGATCTGAAACCAGGAGCCAGGAGCTTCTTCCAGGTCTCCCACGCAGGTGCAGGGGTCCCGGGACTTGGGCCATCCCCCATTGCTTTCCTAGGCCACAGCAGAGAGCTGGATCTGAAGTGGAACAGCCAGAACATGAACAAGTGCCCATATGGGATGCCAGCACCACAGTGCTATGCCACAGTGCCGGTCCCTCAACTAGTTTTAAAATAAGGACTCAATTCTAAATATATTTACAGAAGGAGCCTACCTATTACTAAAAAAGACAGAAATTAAAAGGATCATTTGATAGGAAAGCACTGCAATAATTATCACAATGCATATTATTATATTTTTTCATTACTGATCACTTCATTCTGGCTGGTTCACGGAAATGGGTATTTTCAATCACTACATTTTTTTTAAAATTTAATTTAAGTAAAAGTAGTGATGTCAATTATATGCAGTGAATCAGAGAGAAACTAATTATTATAGATAATGCAATTTTCCTGGCTAGTTGCTTTAACAGAATGTGTTAAGCTTATAAAAAGAAAATCACAAAGGCAATAGGATGTGAATGCAAGTATAGTAAGATCCTTTCTTCTTCCATGCCTTAGGGTTTTTTTTTTGTTTGTTTGTTTGTTTGTTTTTTGTTTTGACAGGCAGAGTTAGACAGTGAGAGAGAGAGAGACAAAGAGAAAGGTCTTCCTTTTTCCGTTGGTTCACCCCCAAAGTGGCCGCAATGGCCGGTGCGTTGCGGCAAGCGTGCTGAGCTGATCCGATGGCAGGAGCCAGGTGCTTCCTCCTGGTCTCCCATGGGGTGTAGGGCCCAAGCACTTGGGCCATGCTCCACTGCCTTCCCGGGCCACAGCAGAGAGCTGGACTGGTAGAGGAACAACTGGGACAGAATCCGGCACCCCAACTGGGACTAGAACCCAGGGTGCTGGGGCCGCAGGTAGAGGATTAGCCTAGTGAGCCAAGGTGCTGGCCCATACCTTAGGTTTTAACATTAAGTATACAGAGCTTGCTAGTATCTAGTCAGAACATGTGAAATGCACAGTATTTAGCAAGAACTACAAAATACCCAAGTCACAGAAGAGAACCTAAGCTACTGGTTTCAAGCTTTTATTTAAGAAAAAGCATTTTAAAATATCTATTGAGTGTGATATAATGCTAATTACTATTAGCATAAGGGCATAGTGACTACTAAAATTATTTATTAATTAATAAAGATGTCTGGCATAAGTATCAAATGAATTTTTCTAAGTATCCCATTTTATTTATTTATTTATTTATTTTTATTT
This sequence comes from Oryctolagus cuniculus, assembly GCF_051225735.1. Lineage (NCBI taxonomy): Eukaryota > Metazoa > Chordata > Mammalia > Lagomorpha > Leporidae > Oryctolagus > Oryctolagus cuniculus. The sequence continues at coordinate 148,435,347 of NC_142869.1, read as the reverse complement.
GACAGAGTTATACAGAGAGAGAGAAAGGTCTTCCTTCCATTGGTTCACCCCCCAAATGGCTGCTACGGCCGGGACTAAGCCGATCTGAAGCCAGGAGCCAGGTGCTTCCTCCTGGTCTCCCATGCGGGTGCAGGGGCCCAAGCACTTGTGCCATCCTCCACTGCCCTCTCGAGACACAGCAGAGAGCTGGATAGGAAGAGAAGCAACCAGGACTAGAACCTGGTGCCCATATGGGATTCCGGCACCACAGGTGGAGGATTAACCAAGTGAGCCACGGTGCCCGACCCCTCCATTTTATTTTTTAAAAAATTATTTATAAAGAGGGAATAAACTTCATGCATTTACATGCCGGAGACCAGCTCCAGCCAGTTCAGGGGCCCCAAGGTGTGAGAGGTGTCGGCGCTCGAAAAATGAGAGACACTCACAGCAAGGCTGATGGCATGGCTCTGGCTTTCGAGCACCAGACTTAATTTTTATGTTATAAGCCACACAATGATTTTTTCTTCTTACAATGAAAAGCCTTTTTTCCATTTTTTCTAATTACAATTTTTTTTTTTTCAAGGGCATATTCAGAGCATGGGTTACAATCACATACAGGTGCAAGATAACAGGCTGCCCACACAAGCCAAGGCCTCGAGTGCTGCTGACCGATGCAGAAATTGGCTACACAAGCTAGAATAGTACCTTCCTAATCTAATCTTTACTAGAAGCCCCAAGTTCAAAGCAGACCCTTGTTAAAATGTATCCCCTCTTTGCAATTTTTATGTAATTCTTTAATTTCTTTATTACACTTATTTAAAGGTTTACTTAGATCTATTCTACAGTTTTGACATCCTAACCATTGTAGTATTTGTAGCATATAGTGAATTAAAGCTTTATTAACAGCTATCTTTATTCTAGTGGGAAGTATATACCAGAGAGCCTGTTGCCTTTTAATTCTTTTCCACAAACAGCTCAACCTTGCATAAGGCATTAACCCTTTCTTCTACACTAACATTCTGCTTGATTAAAATTCTACAAGGCAATGGACATTTTGGAGGTTATGAGACTAAGTGCTCTTCCGTAAAATTAGGAATACAGCAATCATTAGCAGGACCACCAGGAAGCTCTGGCTTGCTTATACAGAGTGTAGTTCCCATCAACCTAAAACCACCAAGAGGACCGCAGCTGTCCTTCTCATGTCTTGCTGAGACAGACCTTCTGCTGTGACCTTGTCAGCCAGCTGAAGTCGCCTTGGCCTCGTCATTTACATATACAGTTTTAAGGGCCTAATGATACTTCCCATCCTGCACTTCTTCATTCCCACTTTCTTTCCTTCATTTTTATTTTTCTTTTTAATTTTTATAATGAAATACTTTCAACTTTCATTATAACCACAAGCTTAACCCTCCACTAAATAAAGAATTCAACAAGTAGTAAGTAGAAAAACCACTATTCCTCAAGAGTATTTACAAGGGATGTAACAATAACACAATCTCAAAATGTCAAATTCACTCATATACTTCAAATTTTTGTACTCTATATATTACTTACCACAAATCATGGGAAAATATGATCTTTTGGGGATGTGTTTCTCTATGCATAATTGCTTCCAGTTGCATCCATTTTGTTGCAAAAAGGTAGGATTTCACTTTGTATGGCTGAGTAGTATTCTATTAGATGATAGGTAGTTTCTTTTTTAAAATATTTATTTATTTATTTGAAGGGCAGAGTTACACAGAGAGAGGAGAGGGAAAGAGAAAGAAAGAGAGAGAGAGAGAGAGGTCTTCCATCTGCTGGTTCACTCCCCAATTGGCCGAGACAGCTGGAGCTGTGCCGATCTGAAGCCAGGAGCCAGGAGCTTCCTCCCAGTCTCCCAAGTGGGTGCAGGGACCCAAGGACATGGACCATCTTCTACTGCTTTCCCAGGCCTTAGCAGAGAGCTGGATTGGAAGTGGAGCAGCCAGGTCTCAAACCGGCACCCATATGGGATGGCGGCACTTCAGGCCAGGGTGTTAATCTGCTTCGCCACAGCACTGGCCCCTAGATAATTTCTATATCCCATCATCAGTTGATGGACATGTGGGTTGATTCCTTATGGTAGCTAGCATGAGTTGAGCTGATATAAACATGGAGGGTGCAGATAAGTCTTTCATATACTGATTCCCAGAAATGGAATGCCTTGGTCATAAGATTTTCATATTTCTGAGGAATCTCCAGACTGTCTTCCATAATGGATGTATGAGTTTACATTTCCACCAACAGTCCAATAGGGTACATATCTCCAACATCCTCCCAGGCATGTTATGTTTTGATTTTTGGATGACTGTCTTTCTAATTGGAGTGAAGTGAAACCTCACTGTGGTTTTTATTTGCATTTCCCTGAAGGCTAAGCAATCCTGAGCATCTTTTCATGTGTCTGTTAGCCATTTGTATTTCATCCTTTGAAAAATGCGTGTCCATATCCTTAGCTCATGTCTTAACTGGACTGCTTGTTTTGTGATTGTTGAGTTTCTTGAGCTCCTTATATATCCTGGATATTACTCCTTTAACAGATATATATATATTTAGCAAATATTTTCTCCCATTCTGTCAGTTGCCTGAATTTTTCAAGGGAGAAAAAAGATTGTGGGCACTGACTTCAGTCACAGTAAAGAGTCTTTATTCTTTTATTTCATTAACTTGTCTCAAATCTCAATGCAATAATCTGATAAACAGAGAATTCCTGTTCTTCTGCTCTCTGCTAACATGGTGCCAGATCCAGGGGGTAAGGTTGGCTAAGGGTTCTCTGTAAGTTAGACTAATGAATGAATATCTGTTGGCTCCAATAAAGCCCCCTCAATTTGGATTATTAATAACATCTGTCATCTCTTCTTGGCCTTTTGGCTGAGATCAAGTGTAGTATTTGCTCTTACCAGTTTAATAACATCTGTCCTTTATACACACTGCTGCAGTTCCAGTTATGTCTCAGCAGAGCTTGCCCTCACCATTGACATTCTAATAGACGCAATGCATTTTTATTAGCCCTATCTTTATTCTCCCAAGAAAGACAGCTGAACAGGGTTAGAATGGCAATGTGTGGATCACATTAAGCCAATATATTTTTGACCCGGATGCCAACTGAAATGAATCAATATTGAAGCCCAGTTGGAAATTGTTCCATAACTGATTATCATTGTCTGCCAAGAGATCAGGAGGGGAGAACGATGGCAAATGCACAGCACAACTTAGTCACCATTTCCTGCTGAGAACTCAACTTGTTGTACTGATCTTGTTATTATATTGCTTTAATCAACTGAACATAACAGTAATTTCACAAACTAACCAACTAGCCAGGAAAAAGAGGGGTTCTTGAAAAAAGTGACAATATGACCATGAAATTTTTGAGGTGCTAATACTCAAAAGAAATCTGTGGATATATAATCTTATTTTTTTTCTTAGAAATATTAGCAATACTGGGGAAGAACAATAATTAGTTTTGATCAAAATGAAAGAACAATCAAATATAGGCCTAAATTTTACCAATTCATTAACAATAGTAGTATTATTAAATCACAGCACATTCCTGCTGTGTGCATGCTACCAATCATCACAAGATCATCAAGCTCATCATCACAAGATCATCACCTATACAAACTGACTCTTGTCCTTGCAAGATTCTTCATTAACCTCACTGTTAATAGAGACATTTGATTTTTATTACTGAGAGTGAATTAAAATTCTTTGTGCTTTTACATATATGTGGGGGTGTGTGCACATGTTTCATGTATCTGTATGTGTGCATTTTTCTATTTTTACAGTAACCTTAAAGGAGATTTGAAAAATAGCCATATAGGGTAGCCCATGTTATTATTTTAACTAAACAATATAAAAAGACACTGAGTGTTATTTTATTACTGATTGTTATTTTATTTAACAACATTCATTCCAAAAACTCTGAGACTTTCTAGACCAATGACTTTCATTTCTGTTAGGCCCTTTATGACTGATTTTGGCTTCTTGTTCTAAAGTAACTTGTATACCAAAATGAGAGACTGTATTACCAAACAACTTATTGTAAAGTACATTCTAGGTAACATTGTCTCAGAAAATGCCATGAAGCAAGTCTAGGTTTCTTTTTACTACATGTTGACACATCAAAGGGAAATTACAAAACCTACAGATTCTCTGACTTCACTTTTTAATATTATATCTTCCCACACAAGCCAATGTTGAAAATTAACTAGATCTCAAGTGGAAAATAATTGAGTTAACTGACTCTCCAAATATGATCTTCAGAGAAATTAGGATGGATGTATAAACTCGGAATTAAGTATGATTGAGCATAAACAATTTTTAAGCTATGAAACACCATTTAGTATAACACAATAAGCAGAATGATAATTAAAAGAAAAGTAACTTTTATTGTTGATCAAGAAAACTTACATCATTTTCCAGAGAATGCCCAAGGTAAGTTACCCAGGCCTCATTTCCTTTATATACGGAATTCTTTTTGAAAGATTACTATGTTCCAGTCATCTTGCAAGACATTGGTTGAACAAGAAAACTAATGCTGATTGGGTTCCTGCTCTGACACAGGTGAGACTAATTGGGAGAGACAAGTAAATAGGCAATATCAATATCTACTGGTGCATGAAATAATACAAATTCACAATAGAAACATCTAACTCGGAGCTGCAGAATTTATCTATCCTAGAATATTTTAACATGCCTAAGCCAAAAAGTAAAAGATAAAGTTACCCAATCAAGGGTAACAGGTAATTATTAATAGAGCAAAGAAACAGAATGTGCAAAGGCCTAGAGACTAGAGGGCATGCTACAGTCAGAAAGCCAAGTCTTGAACATAGGAAAGATCACATAAGGAAGCCAACAGGCTTTCATGATACTCAAGGGATATGGCCTCTCACAGAAGAAGATAATGATGAACATAAAGGAGGAAGAGGAAGGGGAGAATGAGAAGAGGAGGAGGAAAAGGAGATGGAGAAAAACAAGAAACAAGGTTAACCATATCAGGGACATAGAAAGTATCTGACTCTTCACTCCATATCCTACTGTACAATTGAAACTAGGGCTATTTATTGATGAAATCACTCTTCACTGTATCACAAAACAAAAGGAACCATCCTACAGTATTTAGGAAGGAAACAAGACTTTGGCAAGTACTAAGAATGACAGTAAAACCACATTGGAATCACTTGCTAACCAAAAGAATGAAATCTACTGGTGTTCTCTCAATCCTAAGGCAGCAATTTAAGGAATGCAGGCCAACCAAGGACATGAATTTATTCATTCTATTTTAATACTGGAATAATTAGAGAATCACTGAGTTACTTTTCCAAGAACTAGCCTAAGAACTCACAACATTCAATAACTTGCTGATTCTCAGAGAAAGGATGAGGCCTCTTTCTTCTCTAATTTGAAGCACAAAGTTATATTAAAACTATCAAATTATTTTAAAAATTAAGTTACCTAAGGTTTTTAGGATTTTTCTTTTTTTTTAATCTTATTTAACAGGTAGAGTTAGACAATGACAGAGACAGAGAAAGGTCTTCCTTCCGTTGGTTTACCCCCTAAATGGCCGCTAAAGCCGGCGCACTGTGCCGATCCGAAGCCAGGAGCCATGTGCTTCCTCCTGGTCTCCCATGCGGGTGCGGGGCCCAAGCACTTGGACCATCCTCCGCTGCCTTTCTGGGCCACAGCAGAGAGCTGGACTGGAAGAGGAGCAACCAAGATAGAATCCGGCGCCCCAACTGGGACAAGAACCCGGGGTGCCAGGGCCACAGGCAGAGGATTAGCCCAGTGAGCCGTGGCACCGGTGGATGGAGATATATTAAAAGTTTATTGTGAGTTTCAGTCACTTTGTATTAGAGATCTCAGCACTTTAAACTTATACAGAAAGATATGTATATTATTTATATGCATACATGTAATTTACTTAAAATAGCATTATCAAGCAAGATGTCTTTGTAACTTATATCACTTCATGGAAGTACTCAAAATTACATTTAGAGATATGCTTAACTTCCAACTGATTGCTACATTTTAGAAACTTTCGCTATCTGGTTAATATTGGCTATGTTGGAATTATTTACACCATGGAAATTAGCAAACACCAAAAATAAAAACTGCTCTAATTCCAACAGCCAGATATTAAGTCAGCATATCACCAGTAGCACTCACAGAGAATTACAAAGAAAGTGAATCACCTCAATATTATGAAATTGTTTATAAACACACATATGGTAAGCACATTAAAAATATTCTCAATTTCTTCCTGAAGACACACAAGATTGAATCCACTTATTTTCTTATTGTTTCATGCTTCTTCCCCCAATTATTATGCAGTATGGAAAACAGATAATAGTTAAGGCTGTACATCTTGATTATCAGATTTTTTTTTCCAAAACTCAGCTGTGATTATTACATTATTTTGTAGTTTCAGTTAATTTTTGTCCATAATTTTTTTACTTAAGACATTTAACTGCCTTTGAAATAAAAATGATCTTGACAAAAGAACACTGAACTTTTTGCCACAGCATATTCTATAGCTATGAAACAAACTTGGTAAGGCTTCAAGTCTCAGTGAGTAAGGAAAATCAAGATAAACCTTAGTAAAACAGTTAAATAATTTTTAAGCACCAAAGCATTGGTGTGAAGTTGAACTTGTAAAACTTTTCCACTAAATTTCAAGGTTAGTCAAGGAAGTAAGGCTATTTCCATTGAGAGATAAATTATACATAATAACATCTAACATAGAAAGCCAGTTATCCAGCTCATATGGACCCAGGTCAGACAGAAGTGCAGTAAATGTGGGATAAGAGAAACTCAAGTCTTAATTGCTTTACTACCATTCACTCTGCACAAGCTCATTGTTCAGGATCGACTTTGAGCCACAAGGTCATATATATAAGTGCAATGTAAGTGCACTAATTTTACCATTATCAACTTTGGAAATTCTCCTGGAGATAAATAAAACCTAGAGTACAATAAATAAAAATTAAAGTGCCATCATTGCTCAATATTTCAAAGTTTTTTTTCCCCCATATGAAGGACACTAAAGAAGGGCTTTTAATAGCATAATGGAGTTGAGAAACCACACATAAACTGCAGTCTTGAAAGTGAATGAGAAGCTAATGTTGCTATACACCAATCTTTAAGGATCGGTCCTAGTGAGATTCATTTGACACTATGTCATTCCTTTGCTGCATCTTTTCAACAGAAATGTCTGGGATCTTTTTAGTAGACTTTTATAAACATCATGTAAATATAGGTGTGGCCCAATCAAGAGGTCCTTAGAGACTTATAAGCTCACCCAGAGTCATTAATCTTCAAGAATGAATGGACTTTTAGGGAAGGAAATCTATCTGACCTTTGCTGAAATGAAATGAAATGAAATGAAATGAAATGAAATGAAATGAAATGGGATTGACAAGGGTGGGAAGACAGGATAAAATTATAAACAGAAGTAAACAGTAATAGGGGCTGGCATTGTGGTGTAGCAGGTAAAGCTGACGCCTGCAGTGCCAGCATTCCATTTAGGTGCCAGTTCAAGTCCAGGCTGCTCTACTTCTTATACAGCTCCCTGATGATATGCTTGGGAAATGGAAGATGGAAGTGAAAGATGGCTGGCCCAAGAGAGAGAAAAACCTGGAAGAAACTCCAGGCTCCTGGCTTAGGATAGGCCCAGCTCTGGCCATTGCAGTCATTTGTGGAGTGAAACAGCTGATGGACAACCTCTCTTCGCCTCTGACTCTGACTCTTTGTAACTCTGCTTTCAAATAAACAAAGAAATCTCTAAAAAAGAAATAAACAATAGCTATTACATTCATAAATAATTTTATTCTATTCTCACAGCACCCATAAAATGGTTGTTTTATCCTCATTTAATCTCCAAAGAGATTTAAGCATGCAGAGTTTGGGCAAGGTCACAGAGATAAGTGGAGGAATCAGGATTTGAACTCAGGTCTTTCTGACTCAAAAACCTGGACTTTCCACTTTGTAATACTATTTTAAACTGAACAACAAAAAATATCAAAAGTAACTTCCCCATGTTTATTGTTTTAGTTATCCAATGTTTGCCTAGAATAATTTGTAACAAAAGTCCTTAGAGACAGGAATGCCTAACTTTTGCTTTGGCTGCAATGAGAAATGTTTGTTTAAAAGCCTTCCTTATAGAAGAAACTGATCCTCCCAAAGAAGAAAGCAAATCGGAGTAGAATTCAGGAGGATAAAAGAAAAGCAGGTGTTTTTTCATGGCGCTCAAAAAGTGCTGTTAGGGAAGATGGCGGAATAGTGAGGGCGCGCACCGATAGTCCGGGAAAATTTAGTTTAATAAAAGGGGAGTTACGGTAGCCTCAGAAAAAAGAACCAGGAAAATATTGCAGACAAAACTCTTCTGGATCCAGTGGGCGTGAATCGGAGGACCTACTGGGAGAACAAGGTCGCCCACCGCGCGCGAAAGCCGAACCGCAGGACCGAGCCGCGGGACTGAGCCGCGGAAGCCGAGCAGCGGGACTGAGCTGCGCAAGCTGCAGGGTCTGCCCGCAAGTGCTCGAAGGGGAGTGCAACAGCGGGGAGACTTGGGAAGTCCAGGGCTCCGAGTCCACACATCGGCGCTGGAAGGGGAGCAGACCTGCGTGGAGAGCGTGGGAGCCCACAGTTCGGGACATCAGCGGCAGACTCAACACACCAGCGCTGGAACGCGAGGTGAGCCGAACCTCAATAACCCGAGACACCGGCAGGCAAGCGGAGAGAGGAGACTAGAGGGAACGACCCCCGGGGCGGGGGGGACTTCACCAAGCTAACTGGAAGAGAGAGAGGGGGAAAAAAAAAAAGGTGACTGGTATGGACACGGGTTTCTCTCTCTCCGCTCACCTCTCAAGGGCGAGCAAGACAAAGAGCAGGCGCCATCTTGGACATACGTCATAAGCAGAGCGACCTCAGGTCTGCACCGGCCCTGAGCCTAGCAGAAAAACCTGACTCTGGGTGGGGCGAATTAACAGGAGATTAGGACTTAGTAAATTTATGGTGCTACTGAACTGAGACTGTGAAAAAAGAGACGGTGGGGGAGAGAACTCACGGAATTCACGTGAGCACTCTCCAGAGACGCTACAATTCCGTAACTTTGGCAACCCAGTGGGAGACTGAAGGAGAATTTGAGCCCACTCTAAGGGCCGAACAGATTCCCTGTGTGGTCCTTGGGAAAGAGCTTCTGATCTCTGGCTCCTGTGGGTATATCATTCGCCTGCTAACTACCTCCAACTTTGTTCAGCTGTGCAGAATAACTTCCCTGTTGAATCAAAAAAAAAAAAGAGAGAGAGAGAGAGAGAGAGAGAGAGAGAGAGGTTTACCACGCCTAACCTGGGAGTGTCACCTTAGGCACACCAAACAGAGCTCTCAGGCCACACCCATCTCAAGCCCTAAGGCTCCATCAAAAACAGATAGTCCACTTAATCTAGAGTCGCAGTATAACAAGAAAAAGCACCACAGTGCAGAAACCAAATATCTCCAATATGACAAATAACAAACGCAAAAACCAAGGTAATAAAAACAAGGAAGTCACCATGAAGCCCTCAAATGAAAAAGACACCCCAATTCAAGATTATGAGGATGATGACATAGAAGAAATGCAAGAAGCAGATCTCAAAAAATTGATAAGAACATTAAGAAGTTCTCAAAAACAAATTCTTGAACTACAGAAATCCTTAATGGACAAGATAGAAAATCTCTCTCGTGAAAATGAAATATTAAGGAGGAATCAAAATGAAACGAAACAACTAGTACAACAGGAAACTGGGATAGTGACTGAAGTGAAGAATTCAATAGATCAAATGAAAAACACAATAGAGAGCCTTACAAACAGAATGGGAGAAGCGGAAGAGAGAATATCGGACTTAGAAGACAGAGAACAGGAAAGGATACAGTCAGACCAAAGAAAAGAAGAGGAAATTAGGAATCTAAAACATATTGTCGGGAATCTTCAGGATACTATTAAAAAACCCAACATTCGGGTTCTAGGAGTTCCTGAAGGCATGGAGAGGGAGAAAGGATTAGAAGGCCTTTTTAGTGAGATATTAGCAGAAAATTTCCCAGGTTTGGAGAAGGACAGAGAAATCCTAGTACAGGAAGCTCACAGAACCCCTAATAAACACGACCAAAAGAGACCCTCACCACGGCACGTTGTAATTAAACTCTCCACAGTGAAACATAAAGAAAAGATCCTAAAATGTGCAAGAGAGAAACGTCAGATTACTCTCAGAGGATCTCCAATCAGACTCACAGCTGACTTCTCATCAGAAACTCTACAAGCTAGGAGGGAATGGCAAGATATAGCCCAGGTACTAAGAGAGAACAACTGCCAGCCCAGAATATTATATCCTGCCAAGCTCTCATTTGTGAATGAAGGTGAAATAAAGACTTTTCATAACAAACAGAAATTGAAAGAATTTGTTGCCACTCGTCCAGCCCTGCAAAAGATGCTTAAAGATGTGTTACACACAGAAACAAAGAAACACGGTCATCAATATGAAAGAAGGTAAAGGAAGGAAACCAAGGAAGGAAAGCTCACAGCTAAAGATCACAGGGAATTCAAAGCATATATTAGAACTTATCTTTGGCAAATGGCAGGGCAAAGTTACCACTTATCATTAGTCACATTGAACGTGAATGGCCTGAACTGTCCAGTTAAAAGACACCGTTTGGCTGATTGGGTTAAAAAACAAAACCCATCTATTTGCTGCTTACAAGAAACACATCTTTCCAACAAAGATCCATACAGACTGAAAGTGAAAGGCTGGAAAAAGATATACCATGCCAACAGAAATGAAAAAAGAGCAGGCGTAGCCATCTTAATATCAGACACCATAAACTTTACCACAAAAACCGTTAAGAGAGACAAAGAGGGACACTACATAATGATTAAGGGATCAATTCAACAGGAAGATATAACAATTATCAATGTATATGCACCTAACTACAGGGCACCGGTTTATCTAAAAGATTTGTTAACGGACTTAAAGGGAGACTTAGACCCCAATACAATAGTACTGGGGGACTTCAATACTCCACTCTCAGAAATAGACAGATCAATAGGACAGAAGATCAACAAGGATACAGTAGATTTAAACGACACTATAGCCCAAATGGATCTAACAGATATATACAGAACTTTCAATCCTACAGCTAAAGATTATACATTCTTCTCAGCAGTACATGGAACCTTCTCTAGGATTGACCACATACTAGGCCATAAAGCAAGTCTCAGCAAATTCAAAAGAATTAGAATCATACCATGCAGCTTCTCAGACCATAAAGGAATGAAGTTGGAAATGAACAACTCAGGAATCCCTAGAGCATACGCAAACACATGGAGATTGAACAACATGCTCCTGAATGAACAATGGGTCATAGAAGAAATCAAAAGAGAAATCAAAAACTTTCTGGAAGTAAATGAGGATAACAGCACAACATACCAAAACTTATGGGACGCAGCAAAAGCAGTGTTAAGAGGAAAGTTTATATCAATAGGTGCCTACATCAAGAAATTGGAAAGGCACCAAATAGATGAGCTTTCTATTCACCTCAAGGATCTAGAAAACCTACAGCAAACCAGACCCAAATTTAGTAGGAGAAGAGAAATAATTAAAATCAGAGAAGAAATCAACAGGATTGAATCAAGAAAAACATTACAAAAAATCAGCCAAACGAGGAGCTGGTTTTTTGAAAAAATAAACAAAATTGACACCCCATTGGCCCAACTAACTAAAAAAAGAAGAGAAAAGACCCAAATCAATAAAATCAGAGATGAAAAAGGAAATGTAACAACAGACACCACAGAAATAAAAAGAATCATCAGAAATTACTACAAGGACTTGTATGCCAGCAAACAGGGAAACCTATCAGAAATGGATAGATTCCTGGACACATGCAACCTACCTAAATTGAACCAGGAAGACATCGAAAACCTAAACAGACCCATAACTGAGACAGAAATTGAAACAGTAATAAAGGCCCTCCCAACAAAGAAAAGCCCAGGACCAGATGGATTCACTGCTGAATTCTACCAGACATTTAAAGAAGAACTAACTCCAATTCTTCTCAAACTATTCAGAACAATTGAAGAAGAGGGAATCCTCCCAAATTCTTTCTATGAAGCCAGCATCACCTTAATTCCTAAGCCGGGAAAAGATGCAGCACTGAAAGAGAATTACAGACCAATATCCCTGATGAACATAGATGCAAAAATCCTCAATAAAATTCTCGCCAATAGAATGCAACAACACATCAGAAAGATCATCCACCCAGACCAAGTGGGATTTATCCCTGGTATGCAGGGATGGTTTAATGTGCGCAAGACAATCAATGTGATACACCACATTAACAGACTGCAGAAGAAAAACCATATGATTCTCTCAATAGATGCCGAGAAAGCATTTGATAAAATACAACACCCTTTCATGATGAAAACTCTAAGCAAACTGGGTTTGGAAGGAACATTCCTCAATACAATCAAAGCAATCTATGAAAAACCCACAGCCAACATCCTATTGAATGGGGAAAAGTTGGAAGCATTTCCACTGAGATCTGGGACCAGACAGGGATGTCCACTCTCACCACTGCTATTCAATATAGTTCTGGAGGTTCTAGCCAGAGCTATTAGGCAAGAAAAAGAAATTAAAGGGATACAAATTGGGAAGGAAGAACTCAAACTATCCCTCTTTGCAGATGACATGATTCTTTATTTAGGGGACCCAAAGAACTCTACCAAGAGACTATTGGAACTCATAGAAGAGTTTGGCAAAGTAGCAGGGTATAAAATCAATGCACAAAAATCAACAGCCTTTGTATACACAGACAATGCCATGGCTGAGGAAGAAATTCTAAGATCAATCCCATTCACAATAGCTACAAAAACAATCAAATACCTTGGAATAAACTTAACCAAGGACGTTAAAGATCTCTACGATGAAAATTACAAAACCTTAAAGAAAGAAATAGAAGAGGATACCAAGAAATGGAAAAATCTTCCATGCTCATGGATTGGAAGAATCAATATCATCAAAATGTCCATTCTCCCAAAAGCAATTTATAGATTCAATGCAATACCAATCAAGATACCGAAGACCTTCTTCTCAGATCTGGAAAAATTGGTGCTGAAATTTATATGGAGGCACAAGAGACCTCGAATAGCTAAAGCAATCTTGTACAACAAAAACAAAGCCGGAGGCATCACAATACCAGATTTCAGGACATACTACAGGGCAGTTGTAATCAAAACAGCATGGTACTGGTACAGAAACAGAAGGATAGACCAATGGAACAGAATTGAAATACCAGAAATCAACCCAAACATCTACAGCCAACTTATATTTGATCAAGGATCTAAAACTAATTCCTTGAGCAAGGACAGTCTATTCAATAAATGGTGCTGGGAAAATTGGATTTCCACGTGCAGAATCATGAAGCAAGACCCCTACCTTACACCTTACACAAAAATCCACTCAACATGGATTAAAGACCTAAATCTACGACCTGACACCATCAAGTTACTAGAGAACATTGGAGAAACCCTTCAAGATATTGGCACAGGCAAAGAGTTTCTGGAAAAGACCCGGGAGGCACAGGCAGTCAAAGCCAAAATTAACTATTGGGATTGCATCAAATTGAGAAGTTTCTGTACTGCAAAAGAAACAGTCAGGAGAGTGAAGAGACAACCGACAGAATGGGAAAAAATATTTGCAAACTATGCAACAGATAAAGGGTTAATAACCAGAATCTACAAAGAGATCAAGAAACTCCACAAAAAGAAAACCAACAACCCAATTAAGAGATGGGCCAAGGACCTCAATAGACATTTTTCAAAAGAGGAAATCCAAATGGCCAACAGGCACATGAAAAAATGTTCAAGGTCATTAGCAATCAGAGAAATGCAAATCAAAACCACAATGAGGTTCCACCTTACCCCGGTTAGAATGGCTCACATTCAGAAATCTACCAACAACAGATGCTGGCGAGGATGTGGGGAAAAAGGGACACTAACCCACTGTTGGTGGGAATGCAAACTGGTCAAGCCACTATGGAAATCAGTCTGGAGATTCCTCAGAAACCTGAAGATAACCCTACCGTTCGACCCAGCCATCCCACTCCTTGGAATTTACCCAAAGGAATTTAAATTGGCAAACAAAAAAGCGGTCTGCAGCCTAATGTTTATTGCAGCTCAATTCACAATAGCTAAGACCTGGAACCAACCTAAATGCCCATCAACGGTAGACTGGATAAAGAAATTATGGGATATGTACTCTTTAGAATACTATACTGCAGTAAGAAACAACGAAATCCAGTCATTTGCAACAAAATGGAGGAATCTGGAACACATCATGCTGAGTGAAATAAGCCAGTCCCAAAGGGACAAATACCATATGTTCTCCCTGATCGGTGACAACTGACTGAACACCAAAAAGGAAACTTGTTGAAGTGAAAGGGACACTATGGGAAACGGTGACTTGATCAGCATAGCCCTGACTGTTAATGAACAACTTAATACATTATCCCTCTTAGTAGTTTTTTTGTCTGTTCTACTTAATATGACTGATTTAATTCTGTAATTAATACACAGTTATTCTTAAGTGTTGAAATTTAACTGAAATGTGATCCCTGTTAAACATAAGAGTAGGAATAAGAGAGGGAAGAGATATATAATTTGGGACATGCTCAAGCTGACTTGCCCCAAATGGTAGAGTTAGAAACATACCAGGGGACTCCAATTTAATCCCATCAAGGTGGCATGTACCAATGCCATCTCACTAGTCCAAGTGATCAATTTCAGTTCGCAATTGATCATAATGAAAGGACTAAGAGTCAAAGGGAGCACATAAGCAAGTCTAGTACCTGCTAACACTAACCGATAGAATAAATAAAGGGGAGAGTGATCCAACATGGGAAGTGAGATACTCAGCAGACTCATAGAATGGCAGATGCCCTAAATAGCACTCTGGCCTCAGAATCAGCCCTAAAGGCATTCAGATCTGGCTGAAAAGCCCATGAGAGTATTTCAGGCATGGAAAGCCAAGACACTCTGGCAAAAGATCTCTGTGAGTGAGATCTCAGTGAAAAGAACAGGTCTTCAAAGAAGGAGGTACCTTTCTCTGAAGGGAGGAGAGAACCTCCACTTTGACTATGACCTTGTCTAAACAAGATAAGAGTCGGAGAACTCAAGGGGCTTCCATAGCCTTGGAAACTCATGACTGGAGCATAGGGAGATTACTGATGCCATAGACAGGAGTGTCAATTGGTAAAGTCAACAACAGGAGTCACTGTGCACTTACTCCTCATGTAGGATCTCTGTCATTAATGTGCTGTGCATTGAGATTTAATGCTATAACGAGTACTCAAATAATATATTTCACTTTGTGTTTCTATGGGGGTGCAAACTGTTGAAATCTTTACTTAATGCATACTAAACTGATCCTCTGTAAAAAAAAAAAAAAAAAAAAAAAAAAAAAAAAAAAAAGAAAAGAATAGAAACTATCAACTCCCAACTTGACTCTCACTGGGATTAAACATGACAATAGGTCTGATCTGATTTCATCATCATTAAAAAAAAATCATCTATTATTTTTCACTTTATGTTTCTGTGTGGGAGCAAACTGTTGAAATCCTTACTTAATGTATACTAAGCTGATCTTCTGTATATTAAGATAATCGAAAATGAATCTTGATGTGAATGGAAGGGGAGAGGGAGTGGGAAAGGGGAGGGTTGTGGGTGGGAGGGACGGTATGGGGGGGAAGCCATAGTAATCCATTATTCGTACTTTGGAAACGTATATTCATTAAATAAAAGTTAAAAAAATAAAAATAAAAAAAAATAAAAAAAAAAAAAAAAAAAAAAAAAAAAAGAAAAGAATAGAAACTATCAACTCCCAACTTGACTCTCACTGGGATTAAACATGACAATAGGTCTGATCTGATTTCATCATCATTAAAAAAAAATCATCTATTATTTTTCACTTTATGTTTCTGTGTGGGAGCAAACTGTTGAAATCCTTACTTAATGTATACTAAGCTGATCTTCTGTATATTAAGATAATCGAAAATGAATCTTGATGTGAATGGAAGGGGAGAGGGAGTGGGAAAGGGGAGGGTTGTGGGTGGGAGGGACGGTATGGGGGGGAAGCCATAGTAATCCATTATTCGTACTTTGGAAACGTATATTCATTAAATAAAAGTTAAAAAAATAAAAATAAAAAAAAATAAAAAAAAAAAAAAAAAAAAAAAAAGAAAAGCAGACTAGTGTTTTAGGGGACTTAGAAAAGAATAAGAAAACTATGAGAAATCCCTTTTGTTCTAATTATGAAACCTGAGTCCAGGAGTCAAAAGTCCTATATATATTTCCCAACAAAAACTTTTCTTGTCACTATTTTAGCATCTCATTCTATATTTAAGCTATGAATTTATCCTTAGATCACTGCATATCCATTTCTCCAAATCATTATCTCTGATATCCTGATAACTCATTTGTCAGTTGATTTCCTTGCCATCTATTTTTCTTTACATCTATGGAGATCTCCTTTACAAAATTATTTCTAAGGGTATCCTTTCCATTCAGTCTTTATGCCTACAGCTGAAACACAAACACAGACAGGTGGCAAGTGACTTAGAGAGATAGCCACTTGGGCCAGTATTGTGGCGTGGCAGGTGAAGCTGCCACTTATGATTCTGGCATCCCACATAGGCACCAGTTTATGTCCTAGCTGCTCCACTTCTGATCCAATTCTCTGCTAACTGCCTGGAAAATAAGCACATGATGGCTGGGTACCTGGGCCCCTGCTACCCATGCAAGAATCTCCTGGCTTCTGGCCTCAACCGGTTCAGCCCTCATCATTGCCATCAACTGGGGAGTAAACCAGTGGATGGAAGATTCATATTTCTCTCTCTCCCTCTCGCTCTCTCTTTCTCACTTTGACTTTCAAAGGAAATAAATACAAAATCTACAAGAAAAAGAAAAGAAAGCCACTGGATGAAGAACCCTAATGCTCAGAATCTCGAGATTAATATTATCTCCAATTAGTCATTTGTTTCTGCTTCTCCCAATTCCCTGGGCCATTGCAACCAACTAGAAGAAAGGTAGAAAAAAATAAATGAAAAGTATAGACAAATAGACAATTACCAGATGTCTTTTATGTTTCAGGTATTTGTTCGTTTTATTTAACGGTCATGAAGTTATTCAGACTCTCCTTTTGTAATTTTTTCTTTACTTTCAAAAATGACTATATTTTATTTTAATCACACCCCTTTATAGAAAATACAGTTAAGTTTATGCTTTGATATTCCTTTCTCCTATAATCACATAGAAATGATGGAAAATTAGAAAATAAGACATTTGAAGTACCTCCTTGGTCAAGACATAGAATAGAAACTTCTCAAAATACTAGAAGAAATATATTTTTAAAAAGTAGAAAATAATAAAAGTAATGAGTATAGCAAGCAATGGAACAGAACATAATAATCCGCATTAACAAATGCTAGTTTGGGGAAAAATAATACAATTAACTTTCCTCAGACAATATTATTGCCAAAAAGAAACCTCAGAAATGGTTCCCATTAAAAACACAAAAGAAAATATAATTATATATATATTGGGATTAAATATTATATCATTAATTATATGAGTAACTTAAAAAAATTAAATTATAAATAAGCTTTATCATTTCCTAGAAAACTCTAATCACCAAATTGACCCAAAGAATGTTTTTTTAAGTGAATACATCTAATTGACAGGAACTGTCAAGGATCTGAGATATTACCCCACCAGCAAGCTAACTGGTTATCCTGCCAGAATTTCACAGATATTGGCAAAAGACATGGAACTCCTGAGTCAGAGCCAAGGGACAGCATATTGCTCACAGCAATAGCAGCAGCCAGAGACCTAGCATTTTCTGTTATCAGTTTTTTTTTTTTTGAATTACTCATTCCCATACAGCATTTGAACAAAGCCAGATAATACCTGCACATGCAGCCTAACTATGTTATGAGATGGAAACTGTGCTTAGGGAGTGAATCTACAGAAGGGAACTTAAAAGTATTTATAAAAAATGAAATTAAAAGATAAGTTTATGGTGTTAGTGCAAAAAGCTTTTGAAATATGTGCCTATGTGAAAAATTTTTTTGAAATATGAAAATAAATATTATGACAAAATTATGTATGGATTCCAAAATTCTTTGGTACCAAAATAAACATATCTTTTAATTCCTCATTTCCATTAATTATTTTTGAGGTACCCTTCTGTTGTTGCTACAAAAAAAAACTACTCATGGCTCAGGAGAGCCATGTCATTCTTACTATAATTAAAAATAAGCATGGGGCTGGTGCTGTGGCACAGCGGGTTAATGCCCTGGACTGCAGTGCTGTCATCCCATATGGGTGCCGGTTCGAGACCTGGCTGCTCCACTTCCCATCCAGCTCTCTGCTATGGCTTGGGATAGCAGTAGAAGATGACTCAAGTCCTTGGGCCCCTGTACCCACGTGGGAGACCTGGAAGAAGCTACTGGCTCCTGGCTTCTGATCAGCACAGCTTCGGCCATTGCAGCCGATTAAGGAGTGAACCATCGGATGGAAGACCTCTCTCTCTCTCTGCCTCTCCTTTCTCTGCATAACTCAGACTTTCAAGTAAAATAATAAATCTTTGAAAAAATAATTGAAAATAAGCAAACCTGAACTTTGCTCCAGAGTGAGACAATATCTCTATCTTCCAAAGATGTTTGTTATACAAACATCCATGAAAAAATAGTCTGAACAAAATGACAGTCAGTGCGTCACCAAAGGACTTGCAAACTCATGACCCTGAAGAGGCCAAATAGCAAGTCCACTGGAGGCAGCCAATGAGTCAGTAAATACATAACAATGCTTGTCAAGGGAAAAATTGGTCAGAGCTATGATAATAACCTTGAGTTCTGCCCACTTAATGGAAAAACCACATCCACTTCTGGTTGCTGCTGAGACTACACTGGAGCAGTCACAGCAATCCAGTGGACAATACTGGCTTTCTGCTTACCTAAATCATCAGGAATTTTTGAAAAACATCTGTCCATTGATAACTCCTCTGAGCCAGTGGGTTTGCTTCTGGTGGCTGAGTGGAGAACTATGTTTTCCTTAAAAGTATATTTGCCGCTTTCAGAAAAATCCAAGACTGTAGGAAGTCAATGCAGTTGTGTTCTTAAATATACCACTTCCATTTGAGAAGCAAAGTTTCTTGGGCTCTTCTCACAGTCCTCAGTTGAAGGGTTTGGGATGATCCACCCCGAAATGGTAACAAGGGCCAGAGAGTTAGATGACCTTCATGGCCCAGGTATTCAGTTTTCACAAGAGCCTAGCAGAAAGTGAATAGTTGCTTTTTAAGGAGTGTGAACCTGATTACCACTTCAAGGAGATTAAAAATTTCAAACTTCAAAAGGTGCTTCTGGTTGAAATCTGCCTCTTTTTACTCAAGATGCTTATAAGAAAGATGAGCAGTCACAGAAAACTGTACTTAAAGGAGTCATTGGTGTTGTACAGATCCAAATAGAGTGTGAAATCATTTTTAGGACATCTTCCAAAGTAGCCTACAGTTTGGGTTCCACTTAAAGGATACTGATCTCTGTGTTAGTGGATACAAAGCAATGGTAGAGTCCTCAAGTGCAGTATATGCCAGCTCAGCTATCCAAATTGTCCAATAAAATGTAAGGCCTTTTTTTGGTGCCAAAGGGATAAAATCACTGCATTTTTTCTTGACTACTAGAATGACTGAGTGTATTTAATCCACTCACACAGTTTCCAGGGAAACCTTACCTGGAAAGACCACTGAATTTTGTTAGGATTTTTCAGCCACTTCATCTGGCAAGGATGAAATAACACTACAATCTGGGACACTGAGGTTGAGGTTTCTGATTTGTCAACCACCACAATGTCTTCTACAGGTTGAACGTATTTGACATCAGAGTAGAAGAACTTGTGCCTAATGCTAAAGTGTTTACTGTCTGCAAGCAACATGGGAATTTAGATGCCGTGAAAGTACAACAAAAACATGATGCAAGCATTGCCAAATGAACATGAATTGGCCTTTGTCCTCTAGTACTAATGGGACAGAAAAAATAAAAGCTTTAAAAATGTTCCATAGAGTACAACAAAGCCCACCAAACTGTAAAATGGGTAAAGTTACAATCACAGTGTTTGGCATTCCTGGAGCATTGGGCAAAACAACTGAACACAGCTGCTGATACACCATGATAAGCTCCGGCTCCTGTTAGCCTTTTCAAGTGACCACATAAATATGCTATATTGAAGTTATGCATTTTTTACTTTCCATGTGACTTTGCATTCTTAGTTAACACAAACCTTAATTAAAGTTTCCCTTTATCCACCCAGAATTTTATATTCTTTTCTGTTGGACCACAGTGGAAGACACAGAAATACGATTTGTAAATTGATTTAAATATCAATATGTCAACATCTTAGTGTTGTTTCCCTGTGCTCAAATTTCCACAAAGCAATGCAAAGATGACCATATGGCACTTGAACATGAATTGGATTGCATTACAGGACAGGAAATGTGAGTTTACAGAACCAAAATTCTTTACACTCTAAACACATAATGAGTAGGAAGCATGCCTTCCCTTAGTCCCATAAAAATGAAAGCGCTCTTCTCCAAACTAATCTTTACAAAGATTCTCTAAAAGACAATCCTAAAAAACAACTAACTGCAGTATATTCAAAAACATGAATTCTTTGATCCATGGGGAATTGTCTTCTAACAAAACTATAAAAATACTAACTCATCACTGAGAAAATTAAAACTGAATGCTATCTAAAATAATATATATATAATATATTTATCTATATAATATATATATATAATATAATGGTATCTTTAAGCCTTTCTACTGGGTCAGGAAAAAATAAGTCTAAAAATAGGAAACATTGGCTAAGACACAGAGAAATAGAAACACGCATATACTGCTACTGGGACTGTAATTGGATCCTTCATTTTGGGAGAGTAATCTGGTGACAGTGAATAAAGCTGAAGTTGCCTATATTCTAGGATCCAGAGATTCCAGGCTTGGTACAAACTCATATATCCGGAGGGCTCCAAGATGGTGGAATAGGGAGGGAGCTCACTGATAGTCCAGGAAAAGATAGTTAAATAAAAGTAGAGATACTGTAGCCTCAGGGAAGAGTTAGGGAAAAAACTGCAGAGGAAACTCTTCCGGAATTAGAGGGACATGGTGGACCTATATGGAGGGCACGGGTGCCCATGGCTCAGGACCCCAGCTGCTGAGTCTACACACCAGCACTGGGAAGGGAGGTGAGGTGAAACCCCAATAGCCCGAGACACTGGCAGAAAAGCGGCAGGAAGATCCTAGAGGGAACAAGGCTTGAAACACTGTGGGGGAAACACCAGCCTAACTACAGGAGAAAAAAAAAACAAAAGGGACTTGTACAGACACGATTCTCTCTCTCCACTCACCTTACAAAGCTGAGCAACACAAAGAGCAGGTGCCATTTTGGTCATACGTAACAGCTGTGTCAGCTCAGGGATGCACCCACCTTCAACCAAACAGAGAAACCTGACTCTGGTGGGGAGAAATAACAGGATACTAAGACCCAGGGAATGTGTGGAGCTTATGAACAGGGACTGTGGAAAAAAAAAAAAAAACTGAGGGTATGTGGGTGAACTCACGGTGTGGCTGAGAAATGAGTAGTCTCGGTGGGAGATGCCACATATTTGGGCCACTTTGGCTACCTGGTGAGAGACATTGCAGGGGAATCTGAGCTTACACTGAGGACTGAACAGATCCTTGTGTGGTTCTTGGGACAGAGCAGTCGAATATTATACCCACTGGGGTTAGCGCTCAGGCACTGATTGCCATCAAGGAGAGGAACTCAGCTGAGAGAAATTAATTCCCTTCTGAATAAAAATATAAAAAAGAGAGAGAGAAAGAGAGAGAGAGAGAAGATTTACCATGCCAAACCTGGATGAGTCACCTTTGGCACACCCTTAACCCTGAAGAACAGAACAGAGCTTGCTGGCCACACTCACCGCAAGCCTCTAGACATTCACCAAAAGCAGACAGTCCACTTAATCTAGAGTTATAGAATAACGAGAAGAAACCAAAGAATATCTGCACAATGCCAAAAAACAAACGCAGAAACCAAGGGAACTAGAACAAGGAAGACAAAATGAACATGACACTCCAAGATTATGAAGATGATGAGAGAGAAGAAATGCAAGATACGGATTTCAAAAAAAAATTATAATAAGAATATTTAGAAGTTATCAAAAACAAATGCATGAACTACAGAAAGCCATACAGGACAGGACAGAAAATCTCTCTCGTGAAAATGAAATCTTAAGGAGGAATAAAAACGAAATGAGGAATTTAATAGAACATGAAATTGAGATATGAAGGGAAATCAAAATGAAATGAAAAATTCAATAGAACAAATGAAAAACACATTTGAGAGTCTTAAAAACAGAATCAGTGAGGTAGAAGAGAGAATATCTGACTTAGAAGACAAAGCACAGGAAACTATACAGTCAAACCAAAGAAAAGGAGAGTAAATTAGAAATCTAAAAAATATTGTTGGGATGGCCGGCACCGCGGCTCACTTGGATAATCCTCTGCCTGTGGCACTGGCACCCTGGGTTCTAGTCCTGGTTGGAGTGCCAGATTCTGTCCTGGTTGCTCCTCTTCCAGTCCAGCTCTCTGCTGTGGCCCAGAAAGGCAGTGGAGGATGGCCCAAGCACTTAGGACCTGCCCCTGCATGGGAGACCAGGAGGAAGCACATGGCTCCTGGCTTCGTATCGCCGCAGTGCACCAGCCATAGCAGCCATTTGGGGGGTGAACCAATGGAAGGAAGACCTTTCTCTCTGTCACTCTCTCTCACTGTCTAACTCTCCCTGTCAAAAAAAAATGTTGTTGGGAATCTACAGGATAATATTAAAAAACCAATATTTGTGTTCTAGGAGTTCCTGAAGCCATGGAGACAGAGAAAGGATTAGAAGGCCTTTCTAGTGAGATATTAGCAGAAAATTTCCCGGGTTTGGGGAAGGACGGAGACATCCAAGGACAGCAAGCACATAGAACACCCAATAAACAAGAGTAAAACAGATCCTCACCATGACACATTGTAATCAAACTCACCACTGAGTTTGATTACAAAAAGAAAAGATCCTAAAATGTGCAAGAGAGAAACATCAGATTACTCTCAGAGAATCTCCAATCAGATGCACAGCAGACTTCTCATCAGAACCCTAGAGGCTAGGAGGGAATGGTGAGATATAGCCCAGGTACTAAGAGAAAAAACCTGCCAGCCCAGAATATTATATCCTGCAAAGCTCTCATTTGTGAATGAAGGTGAAATAAAGACCTTTCACAGCAAACAAAAATTTAAAGAATTGTCACCACTCATCCAGCCCTGCAAAAGATGATTAAAGACGTGTTACATACAGAAACACAGAAACATGGCCATCAGTATGAAAGAAGGTAAAGAAGAAAATCTCCCAGTAAAGATCACAGGAATTTCAAAGCATATATTAGAAATATCTTTGGGAAAATGGCAGTGCAAAGTCACTACTTACCAATAGTCACATTGAATGTTAATGGCCTCAACTCTCCAGTTAAAAGGCACAGACTGGCTGAATAGATTAAAAAACAAAACCCATCTATTTGCTGCTTACAAGAAACACATCTTTCCAACAAAGATGCATGCAGACTGAAAGTAAAATCCATGCCAACAGAAACCAAAAAGAGCAAGTATAGCTGTTGCTCCCCGTCTTCGTGGAGGAACGACACAGGACCCTGCGCTGTTCTTTTGTCTGCCCGGCCCTCCCCGGGTTTGCTGCTGGTTCTTCCCGGGTTGGCTACTGTCCCTTCCACCTCCGTGGAAGGGCGGTTCCCCCTGGCCACTTTCCCCACTTCCGCAGGGGAGTGGCACACCGCCGGCCGGCTCTCTCGGGGGCTGCACATGTGTTCCTTCAGATGTTCCCCTTAGATGTTCCTGGTGCATGTTGTCTCTCTCCTCCTTTATAGTCCTCTTCCACCAATCCCAACTCTGCTACCCACACGCCGAGTACGCTGCTCTCCTCCAATCAGGAGCAGGTCCTACAGTTTATTGGTTGAACTGGAGGCAGCTGTGTAGAAGCAGTTTCTCTCTTCTCAGCGCCATATTGTGGGAGAGCAGATGCATAGAATAAGTCTTAATTCCAGTAACTTAGTCTAGTCCGAGTTGCTCCCCACAGATCCCCCTTTCTTTTTATTTTTGGCGTAGATACGCGCCTGTCTTCGGTGCCCCACGGCACACACTCTGCTCTGCTTGCTAGAGTTGCCCACAGGTGCTTACAAGCCCTACCAATCAGGCAAACCGAGTCCGGGTCCTCTCTTCGCCATGTTGTGAGGAGGTTTTTAGGTGATGATGCATGCCTGTGTTCGGTGCCCTGCAGCGCATGCTCTGCTCTGCTAGAACTGCCTGCAGGTGCTTACCGCCTTACTAATCAGGCAGACCGAATCCAAGCCTTCTCATTGCGGTATTGTGGGGAGACTTATTGATGTTAATTCGTGCCTGTCTTCGGTGACCTGCGGCGCATAAGCTGCTAGCCGCCCGCAGGTGCTCACCATCTCCCTAATCAGGCAGACCGAATCCAAGCTCTCTCACTGCCATGTTGAGGGGAGGCCTTATTTTTCTCTATTTCTCTATCTCTGGGCATTCCTATCTCTCCCATTTTACTTCTATCTGCCAGCATTCCGATTTCTCTCATTTTACTTCTAATCTTCCCGCAGCTTCTCTTATCCCCGCGGTTTCCCGGCGCCTCGCCCCGCCGGCGCCCTCTCCGAGGCTGCTTCTCGGCGCCTCACCGCCCCGTGGCGGCTTCCCGGCTTTGCGCCACTTCAGCCCGCGCTTCTCTCATCTGCACAGCTTCCCGGCGCCCGCCCTGCGGCGGGCTCCCGGCTCTGCGCGGCTCGGCTTCACGTGCTCCGCGGTCTCCACGCCCTTCGCGCCCGCACCACGGCCTTCGCGCCAGCCCCGCGTTCCCTATCTATTCACACTCCGTGCTCTCTCTGCACGCAGCGGCTTCCGCGAATCACACAGCGTAGCTCACATTTCCGCCACCACCGGCATTCAGTCCAAGTTCCCCGGACTAACCTGGCGAATTCCAACCTGGCGGCCCACGTCTCTGCCTCTGGTTCCAGATTTTCGCCTTTTGCTCCCCGGGCTGACTTGAAGAATCCCAAGATAACTTACGTCTCCGCTTCAGCCTGCACTCGCGGCTTCATCCTCCCTAACATTTTTCTCTACCCGGTATGTTTCCCTAAGTTTTCTTCCAACAATATTCCTCCCTCATTTCTCCTGGCCTCTCCCCACAGTCCGTATCCAAGTCTCAGTTTCTTATAGGTTTCACTTTCACTTTCAACCTGCAGTCCGTATCTGAATCTAAGTTTCTTCTTGCTTTCACTTTAAATCCTAACTTCTTTCCCACAGTCCGTATCCGAGTCTATGCCTAGGCTTTCGATAGCTTCTTCCGGCACCTTTTCTGTCCGGCTTTTCCCTAGGCTCTTTGCTAGTCTCTCTCTCCGGTATTTTCCACTTCTTCCCGTTTCTTCCCTCCTAAGTTTCCTATCCGAGTCACGGAATCATTATGTCACTCCCCGTCTTCTGGAGGAACGACACAGGACCCTGCGCTGTTCTTTTGTCTGCTCGGCCCTCCCCGGGTTTGCTGCTGGTTCTTCCCAGGTTGGCTACTGTCCCTTCCACCTCCGTGGAAGGGCGGTTCCCCCTGGCCACTTTCCCCACTTCCGCAGGGGAGTGGCACACCACCGGCCGGCTCTCTCGGGGGCTGCACAGGTGTTCCTTCAGATGTTCCCCTTAGATGTTCCTGGTGCATGTTGTCTCTCTCCTCCTTTATAGTCCTCTTCCACCAATCCCAAATCTGCTACCCACACGCCGAGTATGCTGCTCTCCTCCAATCAGGAGCAGGTCCTACAGTTTATTGGTTGAACTGGAGGCAGCTGTGTAGAAGCTGTTTCTCTCTTCTCAGCGCCATATTGTGGGAGAGCAGATGCATAGAATAAGTCTTAATTCCAGTTACTTAGTCTAGTCCGAGTTGCTCCCCACATATAGCCATCTTAATATCAGACAAAATCATCTTTAACACTAAAACTGTTAAGAGAGACAAAGAGTGGCACTATATAATGATTAAGGGGTCAATTCAACAGGAAGAAGTAACTATTATACACTTATACGCACCTAATTACAGGGCACCAGGTTTATTTAAAAGATATGTTAAGGAACTTAAAGGGAGACTTAAACTACAATACAATAGTATTGGGGGACTTCAATACTCCACTTTCAGCAAGAGATAGATCAACAAGACAGAAGATCAATAAGTAAACAGCAGATTTAATCAACACCATAGGCCAAATGGATCTAACAAATACCTACAGAACTTTTCATCCTGTACCTAGAGAATACACATTCTTCTCAGCAGTACATGGTACCTACTCTAGGATTGGCCACATAACATGCCATAAAGCAAGTCTCAGCAATTTCAAAAGAATTGGAATTATACCATGCAGCTTCTCAGATCACAGTGGAATGGAGTTGGAAGTTAGCAACTCAGGAATCCCTAGAGCATACACAAACACATGGAGACTGAACAACATGCTCCTGAATGAACACTAAGTCATAGAAGAAATCAAAAGAGAAATAAAAACTTTCTGGAAGTAAATGAGGATAACAACACAACATATGAAAACTTATGGGATACAGCAAAAGCAGTGTTAAGAGGAAAGTTTATAGCAATAGGTACCTACACCAAGAAATTGGAAAGGTACCAAATAAATGAGCTTTCAATACATCAAAGGATCTAGAAAAACTTCAGCAAACGAGACCCAAATCTAGTAGAAGAGAAATAATTAAAATCAGAGAAGAAATCAACAATATTTATAAAAAAAAAACATTACAAAAGATCAGCAAAACGAAGAGTTGGTTTTTTGAAAAAATAATATTGACACACCATTGGCCCAACTAACTAAAAAAAGAAAAGACCCAAATCAATGAAGTCAGACATGAAAAAGGAAACAGAACAATAGATACCACAGAAATAAAAAGAACCATCAGAAATTACTACAAGGACTTGTATGCCAGCAAATAGGGAAACCTATCAGAAATGGATAGATTCCTGGACACATGCAACCTACCTAAATTGAACCAGGAAGACATAAGAAACCTAAACAGACCCATAACTGAGACAGAAATTGAATCAATAATAAAGGTCATCCCAACAAAGAAAAACCCAGGATCGGATAGATTCACTGCTGAATTCTACCAGACATTTAAAGAAGAACTAACTCCAATTCTTCTCAAACTATTCAGAACAATCAAAAAAGAGGGAATCCTCCCAAATTCTTTCTACAAAGCAAGCATCCCATTAATTCCAAAACCTGAAAAAGATGCAGCATTGAAAGAGAATTACAAACCAATTTCCCTGATGAACATAGATGCAAAATCCTCGATAAAATTCTGGCCAATAGAATGCAACAACACATCAGAAAGATCATCCACCCAGACCAAGTGGGATTTATCCCTGGTATGCAGGGATGTTTCAACGTTCACAAATCAATCAACGTGATACACCAAATTAACAACCTGCAGAAGAAAAACCATATGATTATCTCAATAGATGCAGAGAAAGCATTTGATAAAATACAACACACTTTCATGATGAAAACTCTAAGCCAATTGGGTATAGAAGGAACATTTCTCAATATAATCAAAGCAATTTATGAAACACCCACAGCCAACATCATATTGAGCAGGGAAAAGTTGGAAGCATTTCCACTGAGATCTGGTACCAGACAGGGATGCCCACTCTCACCACTGCCATTCAATATAGGTCTGGAAGTTCTAGCCAGAGCATTAGGCAAGAAAAAGAAATTAAAGGGATACAAATTGGGAAGGAAGAACTCAAACTATCCCTCTTTGCAGATGATATGATTCTTTATTTAGGGCTCCAAAGAACCCTACTAAGAGACTACTGGAACTCATAGAAGAGTTTGGCAAAGTGGCAGGATATAAAATCAATGCACAAAAATCAACAGCCTTTGTATACACAGGCAATACCACAGCTGAGAAAGAACTTTTAAGATCAATCCCATTCACAATAGCTACAAAAACAATCAAATACCTTAGAATAAACTTAACCAAGGACGTCAAAGATCTATATGATGAGAATTACAAAATGTTAAGTAAATAAATAGAAGAAGATACCAGAAAATGGAAAAATCTTCCATGCTCATGGATTGGAAGAATCAATATCATCAAAATGTCCATTCTCCCAAAAGCAATTTATACATTCAATGCAATACCAATCAAGATACTGAAGACCTTCTTCTCAGATCTGGAAAAAATGGTGCTGAAATTTATATGGAGGCACAGGAGACCTCAAATAGCTAAAGCAATCTTGTACAACAAAAACAAAGCCGGAGGCATCACAATACCAGATTTCAGGACATACTACAGGGCAGTTCTAATCAAAACAGCATGGTACTGGTACAGAAACAGATGGGTAGACCAATGGAACAGAATAGAAACACCAGAAATCAATACAAACATCTACAGCCAACTTATATTTGATAAGGATCTAAAACCAATTCCTGGAGCAAGGACAGTCTATTCACCAAATGGTGCTGGGAAAACTAGATTTCCACATGCAGAAGCATGAAGTAAGACCCCTACCTATCACCTTACACAAAAATCCACTCAACATGGATTACAGATCTAAATCTACGACCTGACACCATCAAACTATTACGGAACATTGGAGAAACCCTACAAGATGTAGGCACAGGCAAATACTTCGTGGAAAAGACCCTGGAGGCACAGGCAGTCAAAGCCAAAATTAACTATTGGGATTACAACAAATTGAGAAGTTTTTGTACTGCAAAAAAACAGTCAGGAAAGTGAAGAGGCAACTAACAGAATGGGAAAAAAAATTGTAAACTATGCAACTGATAAAGGATTAATAACCAGAATCTACAATGAGATCAAGAAACTCCACAACAACAAAACAAACAACCCACTTAAAAGATGGGCCAAGGACCTCAATAGACATTTTTCAAAGAGGAAATCCAAATGGCCAACAGACACATGAAAAAATGCTCAGAAGCACTAGCAATCAGGGAAATGCAAATCAAAACCACAATGAGGTTTCACCTCACCCTGGTTAGAATGGCTTACATACAGAAATCAACTAAAAACAGATGCTGGTGAGGATGTGGGGAAAAAAGGCTCACTAATCCACTCTTGGTGGGGATGAAAACTGATAAAGCCACTATGGAAGTCAGTTTGGAGATTCCTCAGAAACCTGAATATAACCCTACCATACAACCCAGCCATCCCTTCCTTGGAATTTACCCAAAGGAATTAAATTGGCAAATAAAAGAGCTGTCTGCACCTCAATTTTTATTGCAGCTCAATTCACAATAGCTAAGACATAAAATCAATCTAAATGCGCATCAACAGAACTCTGGATAAAGAAATTATGGGATATGGACTCTATAGAATACTATACAACACTAAAAAATGAAATCTGGTCATTTGCAACAAGATGGAGGAATCTGGAACACATCATGCTGAGTGAAGTAAGCCAGTCCCAAAGGGACAAATATCATATGTTCTCCCTGATTGGTGACAACTAACTGAGCACCAAAAATGAAACCTGTTGAAGTGAAATGGACACAATGAGAAAAAATGACTTGATCAGCCCTTGTCCTGCATGTCTAGGAACAACTTACTGCTTTATTCCTTTTAGTATTTTTTATTCTACCGAATACCATTGGTTGAACTCTTTAGTTAACACACAATTATTCTTAGGTGTTTAAATTTAACTGTTAAATATAAGAGTGTAAATAAGAGAGGGAGAGGATGTACAGTTCAGCACATGCTCAATTGAACTTACCCTTAATGGAGAGTTAGAAACATGCCAGGGGATTCCAATTCAATCCCATCAAGGTGGCATGTACCAATGCCATCTCACTAGTCAAAGCGATCAGTTTCAGTTCATAATTGATCATAATGATAGGATCAAGTGTCAAAGGGATCACATAAACAAGACTAGTGTCTGGTGATACTAACTGATAGAATTAAAAAGGAGAGAACAATCCAACATGGGATGCGGGATACACAGCCGACTCATAGAAAGGCAGATGTCCTAAACAGCACTCTGGCCTCAGAATCAGCCCTTAAGGCATTCGTATCTGGCTAAGAAGTCCATGGGAGTATTTCAGGCATTAAAAGCCAAGACACTCTGGCAAAAAAAAAAAAATGACCTAAATTAAAGATCTCTGAGAGTAGTCCCAGATGAAAGAATGGGCCATCAAAGAAGGAGGTACCTTTCTCTGAAGGGAGGAGAGAACTTCCACTTTGAATATGGCCTTGTCTAAATAAGAATGGAGTTGGCGAACTCAAAGCCTTCTTTTTTTTTTTTTTTTTTTTTTTTTTTTTTTTTTTTTGACAGGCAGAGTGGACAGTGAGAGAAAGAGACAGAGAAAAGGTCTTCCTTTGCCATTGGTTCACCCTGCAATGGCTGCTGTGGCCAGCGCACTGCGGCC
The DNA here is from genome assembly GCF_051225735.1 of Oryctolagus cuniculus. NCBI lineage: Eukaryota > Metazoa > Chordata > Mammalia > Lagomorpha > Leporidae > Oryctolagus > Oryctolagus cuniculus. The sequence goes on along the minus strand of NC_142869.1, from coordinate 148,404,729 downwards.
GGCACACCACGCTGATCCGATGGCAGGAGCCAGGTACTTATCCTGGTCTCCCATGGAGTGCAGGGCCAAAGCACTTGGGCCATCATCCACTGCACTCCCTGGCCACAGCAGAGAGCTGGCCTGGAAGAGGGGGAACTGGGACAGAATCCGGCACCCTGACTGGGACTAGAACCCAGTGTGCTGGCGCCGCTAGGCGGAGGATTAGCCTAGTGAGCCGCGGTGCCAGCCTTCAATAGCCTTCTATAGCCTTGGCAGCCCATGACATGAGCCTCGGGTGATTAATGATGTCATAAATAAGAATGTCAATTGTTAAATCAACAAGAGTCACTGTGCACTTACTCCCCATGTAGGATCTCTGTCCTTAATGTGTTGTACTATGTGAATTAATGGTATAACTGGTACTCAAACAGTACTTTATACTTCGTGTTTCTGTGTGGGTACAAACTGTTGAAATCTTTACTTAGTATATATTAAATTGATCTTCTGTATATAAAGATAATTGAAAATTAATCTTGATGTGACTGGGATGAGAGAGGGAGTTGGAGATGGGATGGTTGCGGGTGGGAGGGAGGTTATGGGGGGAAAAAGCCACTATAACCCAATAGTTGTACTTTGGAAATGTATATTTATTAAATAAAGATTAAAAAACAAACTCATATATCTATTAATCTCTTGCACATAATGACAATAAAAAATGTTGTAAGTGTTCCATATACACATTGTTTGTAAGATAAAAAAATTGGAATCAGTTTAGTTATCCATTAAGGTGAGTGATTAGGAAAATTCCAGTCCACTTTTAAAATAAAAGACTCTACATAGTTAAATTTAATGAAAAGGAGCTATATGTATAATTATGCATAATCCTCAAACATATTTTAAGATTAGCATGCCATTCTTACAATTAATAATAACTCATATAGTATTAAGATTGCATATGCAAGTTTTAGCCAGGTGGCTGCATGGCCCAGCTACCTGTGCCAGGCTCCACCCCCATCCTAATGGGATTCATTGCTCCTGCTTCCCGGCCCACCCTCAGACAAAGTTTTAAAAGGGCCTGTTCCTGAACACCTGGTTCTCTCTCTTGCCTCCTTCTTTGGTCTCTTGGCTCCTCTCCTGTTTCTTTCTTATATTCTCTTTCTCTTTTCCTTCGCTGCCCCTTCACTCTGGTCTGTTGGGTGTTCCCCCAATAAACTCTTTCCCTTAAAAAAAAAAAAAAGATTGCATATGCAGAAGACCTTAACTACAGCTATATTATTTTCTTTAGTTTTAATGATAAAAAACAAATGTAGGATAATATTAAATTTCTTAAGACTGGGTATGTGAGTGATTATTAAAATATTCTATAGGGGCCGGTGCCATGGCTCACTTGGTTAATCCTCCGCCTGCGGTGCCAGCATCCCATATGGACTCCGGGTTCTAATCTTGGTTGCTCCTCTTCCAGTCCAGCTCTCTGCTGTGGCCCAGAAAGGCAGTGGAGGATGGCCCAGGTGCTTGGTCCCCTGCACCCGCATGAGAGACCAGGAGGAAGCACCTGGCTCCTGGCTTTGGATTGGTGTAGTGCTGGCCGAAGCGGCCAATTGGGGAGTGAATCAACAAAAGGAAGACCTTTCTCTCTGTCTCTCTCTCACACTGTCTATAACTCTACCTGTCATTAAAAAAAAGTGAGCACCCTGAGAGGCAGCAGGTGATGATAGATCAAGTACTCGGGTCCCTGCTGCCCATGTGGGAGACCCAGACTGAAAAAAAATTTCTATATTCTTGTATATATATACATTTTAAAAAAGTTATCCAAAGAATGACTAAAGTAGTTTCAGTTACAGCAGACTAGTTATTAACTATTCCTGCACACTATAATTTAGTATTTTAGCTAAGTAAGGAGGTACGATTATATGTTTAGCAAAATGGGCAAAAATTCCTGAGTTCAAATCCTTTTTATGTCTTGAAATTTTTGTGAACTTAAATAATTAAAGATTTTAAAGATTTCTTATGTATATAAACTAGGAAAATAGTGCTACATGAAGCAGTAAATGAAAATGAACTCCAGCCTATAGAAAGTATTGACTGATATTTTGCATGAGGGGCAATTTAATGTATGTTCCATTAGTTCTCTGTTTTATGTTTGGTCATAGCAATCAAATGTATCTTAACAATCTTTTTAGAGAAATCTTTTTAATCATAGACATGGTATACATTTTCTCACTTCTTTTAACACGTTCTTTATACCAGCTGTCTATTCATCTCACTGTCCCCCAAAGACAATCTGGTCAGTTTAGCCTATGAGGTTGTGATCATCTTGCTTTCATGAACTTCAACACTTTCTATTTCCTACGCTTTATCCAAGTCTTATTTTCTTTGCAGCCTATGTCAGGACCCACAGTCATGATGTGACTTTCTTAAACACTATCTTTTGTCTACGTATCTTTTCCTGAAGATATTATCTCTAGCAAATTGCAATGTAAGTGTTCCATATTTTATGATATTCTACCTTTTAAAGACACTCAGGTATTATGTCACTCATATGACATTCAGGTAAATATGAGCTGTTGTGCAGAACTGAGATTATATGTGCTGATTTCAAGTTTAATACTTTGTTTTTTATTTATTTATTTTTGACAGGCAGAGTTAGACAGTGAGAGAGAGAGAGAGACAGAGAGAAAGGTCTTCATTCCGTTGGTTCATCCCCCAAATGGCTGCTATGGCTGGTTCGCTGCACCGTTCCAAAGCCAGGAGCCAGGTGCTTCCTCCTGGTCTCCCATGTGGGTGCAGGGCCCAAGCACTTGGGCCATCCTCCACTGTCTTTCTGGGCCACAGCAGAGAGCTGGACTGGAGGAGGAACAACCAGGACAGAATCTGGTGCCCCAACTGGGACTAGAACCCTGGGTGCCGGCACTGCAGGCAGAGGATTAGCCTAGTGAGCCATGGTGCCAGCCATAAGTTGAATACGTTGTATTACCTCACTAGTTAAGTACCAAAATATTTTCCAAAATTCATGTTTAAGGTATATTTCACTATTATTTCATAAATATTTCCTAATCTAAGATTTTCTTAACTACTGAAATCCATTAGCTATAAATTGGATGGTGAGAAAACAAGTGATTCACCAACTATCACGTAATAGCTTGTCTGAGCACTGTATTCAGAGGCCCTGTTCCATGCAGACACAACCTAGTTCAGTTGTTTAATAGTGGATAAGATATGAGATAGTTTCCATACAAAAATATGGAGAAGATAAAAAGACAAATTGCAAATGTATCTGTTGTTCATTGTCCCCCTGCCATCAATATTAAGCCACAAAAGAAGTTCCTGTGAAATTAGATGGAAGACTCCTAGATGTAAACTAAATGGGAGGCTCCTGGATAGAATGTTAACAGAAACCTCTGGTTGTCCTTAGAGCCCTGTTCATACATAAATCAACTCTCAGTCTAGAGTGGTTATCGTAGCCCAGTTTGATAAGTCAGTCTTCTTATATACTGTTTCACTATCTATTGGATCCACATGACCAAAAGTGTTTATCTTAAAAAATCCTATGGGCCCAGGATCAAAGAGTAGTGATGGTACAAGCAAAGCAAAATGAGGAGAGAACAAAAGAAGTTTGGGGAATTTCAAGATGGCTGAATAGGGGAAAGACCTGCTGATCCTAACCAGGGAACACAGCAGAAGAAAACTGGAAGATAAGCATCAGGGGAGAGTTAGAGAGAAGTTTGCAGTGAAAATCTACAAAAAGAAGAGGGAGGCTGTGATGCAGCAGCAAGCCAGGACACCACTCCTGCAGCCAGGGGCTGGAGAAGATGCTTGCTTCTGAGAGTAAGGTCATAGCAGATTACAGCAGCACATGTCACTGGAGATACTGCCTGAGGGAAAACCTTGTGAACCACACTAACCTTCAGTCTAGCCTAAAGTCTTAGCAGGGGGAGGCTATACACCTAGTCCAGCAAAGGAAAAGCACATTTCTTTTTTTCCATTCCCCTTAAACGGGCTCCAGTGGCAAGCAGGGAGAAGGACCTATTTGCATGCACACTACAATAGCATTTTACCAGAGGAAAAAAATCCACATTTCCCACTGATTTTGAGTCTGGCTGGGAGGTTTGGCCAAGGCTGGGCATCCATTTATTACCACTATGAGATGCTCATATCCTCTCAAACTATCCCAGGGTATGGGGTTCAAACTGCCAAGGTAGAGCACTCAAGTCAATTAGCTCTGGTAACATCTCTGCTCTCTCCCTGGATGGGGCAGGATTGAAGGATGGAGAGTAGATCCTCTGCACCCTGTGACTGTGGAAGCATTGCGCACTGTGACTGTGAGAACTCTGTAACTCCACAATAGGGCATGGCATGTAACTGGGTCTCTGAGCAATCACTGCATCTGTCATCAGAGGCTCAGAGCTTCCTGACTATTTAGAGTGAGTCATTGCAGAGGATTCTGTGTTCACACAACCACACAGATTCTTTGTGTGGTTCATGTGTTTGCATGGGTGGATGTTGCACCCATTATGGGATAACGTCAGTCACCTATCACATTGGAAGAGAGGAGGTAAGGTTGTGATTACCCCAACAGGCATAATCATACACTCCCCCACCCCTCCCCTGCCCACTGACAATAGACATTTACCATGCTCAACTTGGGTGTCATCCTAGATTCTTGCCCCACACTTGAGCACTGAGCAGAGGTCCCTGGACCCTTCCAGCACGTGCCTCTAAGAAGCAAACTGAACAAGCAAACACTCCACTAAGTCACAGAGACATAGTTCAAAGACAAAACACATCAGAGGAGAAAACCAATAAGTGCTTCTACAAATGCCTAAAAATAAACACAGAAATACAAGAAATAAGAACAAGGAAAAAAACATGGCTTCCTTAAAGGAACACAATACTTAAATATTAGAATGTGAAGATAAAGAGATTGATGAAATGCTTGAAAAATTAGTTTAAAAGAATGATCATAAAGTTACTCAGAAACAAAGAGAAACATTTCAGAGATAAGGAAATCCATATTTGATATGGGTGGAGAATTTTCCCAAGAGATTGAGATAGTAAAGGGAAACCAAATTGAAATATTAGAAATGAAAAATCCAATCTGTCAAATAGAAAATGCAGTGGAAAGCCTCAATAACAGACTGGGTTAGGAAAAAAGAAAGATCACCTGAGCTAGAAGACAAATCCTTGGAAATATCATAGTTCATACATACAAGCATAAATGAAAAAAATTAGAAAAACTGAAAATAGTGCTTGAGATTTATGGGATACTATCAAATGACACAACATACGGGTCTTAGGAGTTTCTGAAGGTGTGGAAAGAAAAAATGGATTAGAAGGCCTATTCTGAAAAATAATAACAGAAAACATCTTGAATTTGGACAAAGAAAGGGATATCCAAGTATAAGAAGCACTCAGAACTCCTTGAAGACATGATCAGAAAAGATCTTACCATGACACATTACAGTCAAACTCTAAACAGTAAAACATAAAAAAAAAAGATTTGAAAATGTGCACAAGAAAAATCCCAGATTACCTTCAGGGGATTCCCAATTACACTCATGGTTGATTTCTCATCAGAAACCCTACAGGCTAGGAGAGAATGGAGAAACATAGTACAAGTTCTAGAAGAGAGAAACTGTCAACTCTGAATAGCATACCCAGCAAAGCTCTCATTTATAAATGAAGGTGAAATAAAGGCATTTGAAATCAAACAGAAATGAATTTGTCGCCACTTGTTCAGCCTTACAAGTGATTTTTAAGGATGTGCTACATATAGAAATAGTGCATGATAGTCATTGTTATGAAAGAATGAGAAAGCAGAAAATTACTCAGTGAAAGGAAAAAGGAAATCCAAAGCAAACAATAGGAATACGTATGGAAATTATAGGAAAAAAAAGTGTCTAAAATCTCCTATTAAAATATACAGACTGGCTTAAAGGATTAAAAAATAAGACCCATATACTGGCTGTCGATAGGAAACACACCTCACAAAGATATATGTAGACTGAAAATGAAAGGATGGAAAAAGATATTCCAAACTAACAGAAAGCAAAATGAGCAGTTGTAACCATGTTACTATTAGACAAAATAGACTTTAACACAAAAACTCTTAAAAGAGACATAGAAAGTCATAATGTAAGGATTAAGGGATCAATTCAACAAAAATATGTGACTAATATACTGATATGCACCCAATGTTGGAGTACCTGGCTATATAAAACAAATGTTAAGAGAGCTAAAGGGAGACAATGGATCTAATTACAATAGTAATGGGGGACTTCAACACACCACTTCCATCAATGGGCATATCAACTAGACAGAAAATAAACAAAGAAACAACAGAGCTAATCTATAATATGGACCAAATGGACCTGATATCTACATAACATTTCATCCCACAGGTAAAGAATACACATACTTTTCATCAGTGCATGGAACTTTCTCTAGAATATACCATATGCTAGGCCAAAAAGCCAGCCTCAGAAAATTTTTTAAAAAATTGAAATAATGCCATGTTTCTTTTCTGGCTGCAATGGAATATAGCTGGAAATTAACAACTTAACCTCCTGAAAATATGCAAACACATGGAGACTGAACAACATACTCCTGAATAAATTAGTGGGTCATAAAATTCAACAGGAAAATAAAAAAAATTCTTGGAAACAAATGAAGATGACAGGACAAAATATCAAAACTTATGTTAAGCAATGTTAAGAGGGAAGTTTAGGGGCCAGAACTGTGGCATAGCAGGAAAAGCTATACCTGTGGTGCCAGTATCCTATAGAGTGCTGGTTGGAGTCCCAGCTGCTCCCCTTCTGATCCAGTATCCTGCTAATGTAGCTGGTAAAAGCAGTGGAAGAGGTCCAAATTCTTGGGCCTATGCACCTACATGGGAGACCCAGAAGAAGCTCCTATCTCGTGGTTTCATAGTGGCACAATTATGGCCATTGCAGGCATTTATGGAGTGAGCCAGTGGATGGAAGATTGTGTGTGTGTATGTGTGTGTGTGTGTGTGTGTATGTGTCACTCTCTTAGTAAAAAAATAAACAAAAATAAAAGCCCAGGACTAGATGACTTTTCTGACAAATTCTACCAAACATTTAAGGAAGAACTAATTCCAATTCTTCTCAAACTATTCAAAATAATTGAAAAAGGGAGATAATCTTTCCAAACTCATTCTATGATTCCAGCATCTCATTCATTCCAAAACTTGAAAAAGATTCAAAAAAGAAATAGAACTATAGACCAATATCCCTGATGAATATAGTTACAAAGTTACTCAACAAAATACCAACACCACCAGACTAAGTGGGATTTATCCCTGGTATGCAGGGATGATTCAATATTCAAAAATCAATAAATGTGACAGTTTATGTTAAAAAGTTGAAAAATAAAAAAACATATGGTTGTCTCAATAGAGGAAAAGAAAGCATTTGATAAAATACAGCAATGTTTCATGATTAAAAAAAAAAAAAACTTAAGCAAATTGGATACAGAAGAAACATCCCTAAAACAATCAAGCTCGTATGTCAAACACACAGCCAGCATCAAACTGAATGGGGAAAAGTTGAAAGCATTCCCAGTAAGATCCAGAACCAGAAAAACATGCCCATTTTCCTTTTATTCCCAGAAAACTCTATGTGAGGTATACAAACTTCAAACATTTCATAAATAAAACAAGTGGAACATAATAAAGTACGCCTATCTTCATAGTTGCTATTCAATATAGTGCTGGAAGTTTTAGCCAAAGTTATTAGGGAAGAAAAATAAATCAAAGGAATACAAACCAGAAAGGAGGAATTCAAATTAACCCTGTTTGCAGATGAAATGATTCTATATATAGGGGAACCAAAAGGCTCCACTAAGGGGAAGAAGGGGTCATCAAAGAAGGATGTACTTTTCTCTGGAGGGAGGAGAGAATTTTCAACTTCTTATGGCTGTGTCCAAATACTGATGGAGTCTGAGTCACAAGAGTCTTCCATCGCCTTGGCAGCTCATGGCACGGGCCTTGGGTGATCATTGACATCATCAATAAGAATGTTAATTGTTAAATGAACAACAGAAGTCATTGTGCACTTACTCCCCATATAGGACCTCAGTCGTTAATGAGTCATACAATGAGAACTAACTGCAAACCTTGTTCTCAAACTGTACTTTATATGTTGTATGCGTATGTGGGTACAAACTGTTGAAATCTGTACTTAGCAGAGAGTTGGTCCTCTGTATATAAAGTTAAACTAAAATGAACTATAATGAAGAAGAGGATGGGAGAGGGAGTAGGAGGTATGATGGGAGTTGGGGTGGGAGGGCGAGTATGGGGGAAAGAACCAGTATATTCCTAAAGTTGTACCTATGAAAGATGCATTCAATTAATCAAAGCTTTAAAATTAAAAAAAATTTAAAAGGCTCCACTAACAGACTTTGGACCTCATAAGAGAGTATGGTAAAATTGTAGGGTATAAAATCAACACCCAAAATTAATAGCCTTTGTATACAAAGACAATGCCATTGCTGAGAAAGAACTTGTAAGATCGGCGCCATTCACAATAGCTACAAAAACAAATATATTGGAATATATTTAATAAAGGAAGTGAAAAAAGTCTTCTACAATGAAAATTACAAAACACAAAAGAAATAAATAGAAGACAAGACAAAACGGAAAAATTTTCCATGTTCATGGATCAAAACAATTAATATCATCAACATGTCCACACTATTTAAAGAAACTTACAAATTCAATGTGATCTCAATAAAAAAAAAATGATATTCTACTAACAGCTGGAAAACTGATGCTAAAATTCAGATGGAAACACAAGAGACCTGAGTAGCTAAAGCAATCTCAAGCAACAAAAACAAAGGTGAGAGCATCACAATACCAACTTTCAAGATATACTACATGGCAGTTATCATCAAAACAGCCTGGTGCTGGCACAAAAATAGACATGTAGACCAATGGAACAGAATACAAAGTCCAGAAATGAATCCACACATCTACTAGCAACTAACCTAGGACAAAGGAGTTAAAATAAACTCCTGGAGAAAGGGCAGTCTCATCAACCAATGGTGCTGGGAAAATTGGATCTCCACAGGCAGAACTATGAAGCAAGACCCCTACCTTACACCTTACACAAAAATTAACTCAAAAGGGATCAATAACATAAATCAATGCCCTGATACCATCAAATTACAAGAGAAAAATATCAGAGAAATGATGTAAGAAGTTGGCATAGGTAAAGATTTCTTGGACAACACCCCAGAAGCACAGGCAATCAAAGCCAAAATAGACAAATGAGATTATATCAAGCTAAGAAGCTTCTGCACTCCAAAGGAAAAACTAACAAAGTGAAGAATAATAGGAGAAAATATTTACAAACTATGCAACAGATAAAGGATTACTATCTGGGTTCTACAAAGAGCTCAAAAAACTCAATAACAACAACAAAACAAATAATCCAGTTAAAAAAATGGGCAAAGGACTTAACAGACATTTTTCAAAAGAGGAAATCCAAATGGCCAACAGATACATGAAAAAATGCTCATGATAACTAGCCATCAAGGAAATGTAAATCAAAACCACAATGAGGTTTCAACTCACCCCAGTTAGAATGGCTATCTTACAGAAATCAAAAAACAACAAGTGCTGTCAAGGATGTGAGGGAAAAGATACCCTAATCCACTGTTAATGGGAATGTAAACTAAATATGCATTTGGAAGACTATATGGAGATATCGCAAAATCTGAATATAGACCTATGACTCAGCTATCCCACTCTAGGTAATTTATCCTAATGAAATAAAATTGGCATATGAAAAGAGTTAGCTGTATCCCCATGTTAATGTAGTTCAGTTCACAATAACTAAGATATGGAACCAACCTAGGTGCCCATCAACCGATAACTGAATAAATAAAATCTGGTATACATACACTATGAATTGCTACTCAGCTGTAAAATAGAATGAAATCCTGTCTTTTGCAACAAAATGGAGGCAACTGGAAACCACTATAGTTAGAGAAATAAGCCAGTCCCAAAAAGACAAATATCAGATGCTTTCCCTGATCTGTAAATAATAGATTACAAAATATGTAATATATATTATTGAAACTGATATTTTGAGATTTGATGATTGTTTATAGCTTTGCCTCTATTTTTGAGGGGCAGTGTTTTTTATATTATTATTTGTTGAGTTCTTTACATAGCAAAGGTTTAAACTTATAAAATAAACTGAAAGTATGTCATTGGAAAAATTAAGAGAAAGAATAAGAATTGAAGGAGGAGGAGGTTGCAATCATGGGATGGATGGTAATGTGAGAAGTATTACTATGCTCCTAAATCTGTATATATGAGATACATGAAATTTGTTCTACTTTTATAAAAAAATTATATAAAATAGAAAAGCAGTTTTTCCTTCTGAATGATGAAACCCTAGATGGAGGCTTGGTTTTTAAGGCCTGAATATTAAGCCTTCTTAATTTAATCAATCCCATGCAGGCAAGGACATGCATTAGAAATTTCATCAAGTAAAGAGAGATAAAATTTCCTATTAGCAACATGGCTGGGGCAATTCCTTAATAATATTCAGTGTTTATTTTGTCTTATATTGTTGTTTGCCTAATCACTGTGCTTGCTTCTTTAAATTTCTGGTTTGTTTGCAAATTACTCAATGATAAATTATATGATTTATATTTCTTTAACATCATTGATATTGCTAATGTGTAATTAGTTTAAAGTGCATGAATTTTTAAAATCTTTATTTTAGCTATTCAATTTTAGCTGTAGGAAAGTAATGATAAGGTTAAATGTCACCTGTTTCTAATTTGTAGAGACTGCGAACATGACTGGGGAAAATAGAAAATATGTGTATGCCAGGTTGAATCTGTGGCCCAATCAAAGGGATAAAGTAAAAAATAGGAAAGAATAGAGAATAGATAAGTATGTTGGAAGGAAAGAATAAAGGAGTGGTATAGTCAACCACACTGACTACAAAAAATGAGTGTGACCAGATTAGATATAAACACAGATTTAAAAGCAGAGAAATACTGCTTATGTAAATTCATCATCTTCAAACATGAAAAACTGTTCCAGTTTTGTCAAACATACACAGAGATAGCTGTACTTTTGTAATGAATTCATAAATATTGAAAATGGTAGATCTCTGTTTAAAAACAATAGATATTTTAATGGAGATGAGCACTCTATGTGTTTATAAAACAAAAACTTTCTTAGAAGAACTACTGGAATGCAAACACCAAGAAAAAGAGGATTTCCTCAACTGTCTTGGATTAGAACCAGGTTAAAGACAAGAAAATAAACTGGATGCTTCTGGACATACAAGCATTCTTGAATGAGATTTCTTATCTTTCAGAGACTGAACAGAAACACTCAGAGCTGAAAAAGATCTAAAACTTACTTGAGAAACTATACAAAGTTAAATTACATAACTGCATTTTCTAGTCTCTTCCTTGCATTTTTAGTCAGCAATATACGATTCTTCTTTTTATGAGATTCAGGATGTGATGATACTTCCAATTGTCTGATGTGTAAGGAGTGGAGAGAAATGGCAAATGCTCATAGTTCTAATTTCTGAAAGAAGCCTCTCATACCTCAACATCACCTCATTTTGAGCCTCTGATTTTAGAAGAACAATGCTAAATAATGAAAGCCCACTGATAAAGCTATTTATAAGATTTATAGGGCTATTTATGAAATGATGAGACTTGTATCTTAATGTATACATACACTTATTTCCTAGAGTTCAATTGATCCAAAACCTCAGAGAAGAGAAACTTCAATGAATGGGAAGTTAAGGACACCACAGATCATATCCACGTCTTTCTCAAGAATTTTAGCATTATCTACATTCAATGATATGGAATATGAAATTCCCTGGGAGTAAGAGGATTCAGTCTTATGTATGTTTTAGGTATAAAGTTAACAATAGTGCCTCCATGTTAAAAAAATAGCAGTGGCAACCAAAATCATGCAATAGTGGGTTAAGTCACTGCCTGGGACACTAGCATTCCATAAGGGTGCCGGCTCAAGTTCCAGCTGTTCCACATACAACACAGCTCCATCCTAATGTTCCTGGAAAATCAGTGGAAGATAACCCAAGTACTTGGGTCCCTGTCACCTACTGGGAGACCAGATTCTGCCTGGTCCAGCCTCAGACATTTTGGGCATTTGGTGAGTGAACCAGAAAGTGAAGATCGCTATCTCTTTTCTCCCTCCTCCTTCCCCTCCCCTTCACATTCCCCTTCCCTCTCTCCTTCTTTGCCTTGCAAATAAATATATAAATCTTAAAGAAAAAAGAAAAAAAGCACACAGACATCAGCAATTTCCAAGCATGGAACTGTCCATGGTGCTGACCCTCTGCAATGTCTCTACAATTCTTACACCAAGGGTGACTGGCAAACTGAAATGAAGGGATAGAATGTCTAGAAATCGACAAATACACAAATAGGAATGATTTTGATAATTTTTGTAGGAACACAGTCAAAGATGAAATAGTAAAAATGGAATGGGGCACAAGGTAAAGTAAATCACTCCAATACAAGGAAAATACTTTTTTTTTCTGCTAATGCGCATAGGAAAGCAGGTGAAGATAATCAAAGTATGCGGGTTTCTGTAAAAACATGAGGGACCAGATGGAGTTTCTGGCTCCCAGCTTTGGCTTGTCCCAATCTGATGGTTGCAGCCACTGAGGAGTTAACCAGTGCACGAAAATCTCTCTCCCTCTCCCTCTCCCTCTCCCTCTCCCTCTCCCTCTCCCTCTCCCTCTCCCTCTCCATCTCCATCTCCCTTTCACCTACCCCCATGCCCTGTTCATCTATTTGTGTATCTGCACACACACATACATATGTGTTCTTCTCTTTGTTACTCTGCCTCTCAAATAGACAAGTAAATCTTTTTAAAAAGTAAAATAAAATCATTTTATCCACTACAAAAGAAAAATGATGGGAAAGGAAAAACTGAAAAATAGTATGTGAGTCAGGATATTTAATGAAGTGTTAGCTCTCAAAAATGAGGAGGAAAAAGTAGCTCCTAGGAAAAAAAGTTAAATGGTTAACCAAACTTCTTAGTGTTAACAATATCTAGTATTTACATTAGGGAGACGTTTCCAGCAATATTTATTTTTAGTATAAAGTAAAGGTACTTCTGACACTAAAATGAATGAATAAATAAATCTTTAAAAGCATTTGACATTTCAGTTGGAAAAATGGCCAAAGTAATTATACATTTTTCTCTACTTTGCACATGTAAAACAATGCAAATGTTAAATCTAAACCTTTATAACCTCATTAAAAAGATTTTTATTCACCAAGCTCAATATCAGAACCAACTCTCACCATGCTATAGACTACATAGAAAAATCAAGCCTTTAAATGAATGTGTTTCATTTCATTACTTTTGTATTTTAAAAATGCTTATTTTGAATGGTAGAAATTTGGCTTTCTCTATCTCAAATCTGTCAAAAGTTAATCTGAGTTGTCTTTTTTCCATTCCATACTATAAAATTTTTAAATATATTTTTCCTTTCCTACATTTCTAATAGTGGTATCTGCAAAAGGTCAATTAATATATCAGTTTAGAAACCTTTTCAGTGCAGGCTAAAAATGTCCTTTCATTCTCCCAGTAAGCCCTAATATTGACAGAAAAATCTATTTCTCACTAAAATTCCAAATGGAGATATTTTGGTGAACTATTTACATTAGAATCCAATCATGACACATTCTATTTATAGTGAAACATGGTAAAAAATTGTCATGAACATATTAAGCATATGTCTGTTATGAACACAGATTGAACAAGCATTTGCTGAATATCTTATGTGAGCTTTTATCTGAAGATACTACAAAATAAGTAAGATGTTTGCGTTGCTCTTTAGGTGTCTAAAATGTTCTAAAGACAAAAGGGAAGTACAAATAATTTTTAAAATAACAATGTTAATTTCACTCTGGAATGTTTTCATTTCATTAAACATCTTAGATGTGGCAATAGCAGTATTTCTTTGTATTCTCATATTCATGATACATTTCAAACATCAAATGTATTTCAAAAATCCCTGGGTGGAATAAAAGTCGTGGGGCTGGTACTGTGGTGTGGTGGACTAAGGTCTCTGCCTACAGCTCTGGAATCTCACATGGGTGCCAGTTCATGTCCCAGTTGCTCCTCTTCCGATCCAGCTCTCTGCTATGCCCTGGGAAAGCAGTGGAAGATGGCCGAGGTGCTTGTGAGACTTGTTTGGGAGACCTGGAGCAGGCTCCTTGCCCTGGCTTCAGATCAGCTCACCTCTAGCTGCTGCATCCATCTAGGGAGTGAAACAGTGAATGCAAGATCTTTCTCTCTGTCTCTCTCTGTCTGTCTATAACTCTACCTCTCAAATAAATTAATAGAATATTTTTTAAAAAAAATAGTTGCCTTCATTTTTACATTTTGGCAGTTTCAAATTATTGGAAAAAGCAAAAGTTTGTATTTGACTATCCTTTTCTCTTTACCACGTCTCTCCCAGAATTAAGACATTAATTTTCATAGGAACACCTCATTAAACAGTAACTCACCTCAGCAAATGACATTCCAAAAGAGGATAAACAGCTTATCCTCTTTTATTAGTACGACAATTTGTAAATGTAGCTTTTGATTTTTTTAAATATTTCTTTAAATCACTTTAGTGAAAACATTCTACAGCATTCTAGTATTATCCAAGATATTCACGACCATTCAGTTTTAACACTAATATAATTACCAAGGCGTCAAAAATAAACATGTTTAAAGTGAATACCATGTGCATACTATGCTGGATACACATTCACACTGAGTAAAGAGCGAGATATTATTTCTCATCCTTTTAGTCATGAAATGATCTTGCTATTGTACATGGATTTATTGACTTTATTCAGAGCAAAATAATCCCATTTTTTCTGATTAAACTTTTTATTCTAACCAGTCAATTATTTTTCTTCAGGAACTTTATGTATAATATTTATTGCTGAAACATCAGAAGTTAAAACATTAAGCAATTACTATGAGCCAGAAGCTATGCCAAGTACTTACTGTGCATTATCTCACTGAATTCTTCCAACCAGCCTATTTGGAGGAGGCATTTCCCTCTCTGTTCTAAATGTGGAAAAACTGAGACTTAGTAGGATTAGGAAACGTGACTGAATTCAAGCTAACAAATGGCAGACCCAGGATTGGAGCCCAAGCCATGTGATTGCTAAACCAATACTCTTAATCATGATAATATATTTCCCAAAAGATGTGTGCATCACTTTAATTTCACAAGCAGCATTTATTTGCCAATATACCACACAGTGGTAGAACTTTCTGATATTTCAATGTATAAAAGCTGTCACTTAGCTTTGGGTATGCAGTTACTATAAACTATAACCAATGCAGGCAAATTGGTATTAGAGTCCTTGAGATCATTTTAAAAGATGGATATTTAATTGAGAAAAGAACCCACATTATAAAAATCAGCATTTTATAGATTTATAATATATAGTATAACAATATAACTATACATATACAAAACAACACTTGGAAAAGTTAATGGAAAATGAAACAAAAAATGAATTTAGTTTTGGTACAAAAAAGTTTTGAAATCTGTGCAGAGATTTTTCTTAATGCACATTTTCGTGTGCATGGATTTTGAAAGTGCTTTGCAGCAAAATAAACTCTTATTTTAAATTCCATTTTTCATGAACTGTATTAAATACCCTCCTACATACATACATGAGAACCATTTTTTAAATAGGCTATCATAATCTCACATCCATGGCTAAAGAAGCTTATAAAATGAGTTTGCTACCCCCTGTGGAGATTACTTTGTGATAGCTATTTCTACACAGTGTCCTGGCCCACTTCAGCACACCACATTTATTTGAAAGGCAGAGTTACAGAGAGGCAGAGGCGAGGGGGTGAGAGAGAGGGAGGGAGGGAGGGATGGAGAGAGGGGGAGAGAGAGAGAGAGAGGCAGAAAGTGAGAAATATGTGTTCCATCCGCTGGTTCACTCCCCAAATGGCTGCAACAACTGGAGCTGCACCAATCCAAAGCCAGGAGCCTGGAGCTTCTTTTCGGTATCCCATGTGAGTGAAGCGGCCCAACGACTTAGGCCATATTCCACTGCTTTCACAAGAGCATTCGGAGAGCATTGGATAAAAAGTGTAGCATCTGGGACTTGAAACAGTGCCCATATGGGATACCGGCACTGCAGGTGGCAGCAGGGGCTTTATCTGCTATACCACAGCACTGGCTCCAGGACTGATTATTTTGTAACATGAAACCTCATATACTAACTTTAGGAAGTATCTTTCTACAGCTTTGTAATTACTCAAACTTAAATCTTTAAATACAGATTTCAACTATTTATTTTCCTGATGGAAGATGTATGCAAGTACAATAACTTCCAGAGGTGTGGCCCTGTTCCAAGTCTTGGATAATACTTATTACAAAAGTAAGTACTCCTCTACAGGTGACATCTGTTGGTTATAATCAATTGTAAAGTTTGTCACAAGCATGTAACAATAATAATAAAGTTCTCAGAAAGTCCTCCTATGACCATTAAGTCCTTCCCTTCATTTGTTTGCAGTTTCTAAAGATACATATTTGCTTAATTTTTGCACATCTCTTCCACTAAACTATATCCCCTATGTAAGGAATCCGCTATCCTACTATCAGTACACTCTCAAGGCTCAACAACTGAGATAAGCAAAGAATGGATTGTCCTGCTACTAGCATACTCTCAGTGCTCAACACAGTGCCCATTCTCTAACATTGAATTTGGAATAAAGAAAAAAAATAAATAATTCTTGCCCTTTCTTGTTCTATCTGCTACAGTAAAGTCATAGTTGTATTTCTAGGATGCAAATCAAATCTTCTAATCTTAAAACTTTTAATGACCACCTATTCCTAAATTTGAAGCTTGAAATACTCAGGAAAATATGAAAATTTCTTCATATTTGACCTGTACCCATATCCAGATTCTATTCTCCCATCTCTGCACTCAACCTCCGCTCCATATACTTCCAGAAATACTGGCAGTTCCCCCAAATGTTCCCAGCATTCAAATTTTCCAAATTTATTAAAATTTTTCAAATTTTTTTTCCATAGTATCCCATCACCTTGAAATTGCTGCTCTCCATCCAACACTTAGTCCCTGAAAAGTGACTAGTAAATATCAACTCCTTTTTAAATAGGATTCTAGGTTTCTCTGTTAATTTTAAGTAATACCTTTCCCATTATTCCCAAATACAATTAGATGCTCCTTTCCTGTGGTCTCCCTGCATTTTGCAAATATTTTCATTATAAAATTATTATACTAATTGCTTACTGAATGTTTAACTTCTGCTTTCTTACTAGGCTATAACAACTATGATCAAGAGGAGGTATTGGAGGCAGGCACAAGGCACAGTGGTTAAGGTGCTGCTTGGGATGCCCACAGCCCATATCCCAGTGCCTAGTTTGAATCCTGACTCCAATATTTCCAATCTAAATTTCTGCTTATGCACATTCTCAGAGGCAGGAGGTGATGACTAAAGCACTTGGGTCCCCACAACCCCTTTGGGAGACCTAGATAGTTCGAGGCCCCGTCCTGTTGTTTTTTGTTTGTTTTGTTTTGTTTTACTTTTTTTTTTTTATTTGACAGATACAATTAGACAGTGAGAGAGAGAGACAGAGAAAGGTCTTCTTTCCATTGGTTCACCCCCCAAATGGCTGCTACAGCCAGCGCTGTGCCGATCCGAAGCCAGGAGCCAGTTGCTTCCTCCTGGTCCCCCACACAGGTGCAGGTGTCCAAGCACTTGGGCCATGCTCCACTGCCTTCCCAGGCCACAGCAGAGAGCTGGACTGGAAGAGGAGCAGCTGGAACTAGAACCCCGCTGTCACTCCCCCTCTTCGCGGAGGAACGACACAGGACCCTGCGCTGTTCTTTTGTCTGCTCGGCCCTTCCCGGGTTGGCTGCTGGTCCTTCCCGGGTTGGCTGCCGATCCTTCCACCTCCATGGAAGGGCGGCTCCCCCTGCCACTTTCCCCACTTCCGCGGGGGAGCGGCACACCACCGGCCGGCTCTCTCGGGGGCTGCTCAGATGTTATCCAGATGTTCCTGGTGCGTATTGTCTCTCTCCTCCTTTATAGTCCTCTTCCTCCAATCCCAACTCTGCTACCCACACGCCGAGTACGCTGCTCTCCTCCAATCAGGAGCAGCTCCTGCAGTTTATTGGTTAAACTGGAGGCAGCTGCGCAGAAGCTGTTTACTCCTCTCCCAGTGCCATATTGTGGGAGAGCAGATGCATAGAATAAGTCTTAATTCCAGTAACTTAGTCTAGTCCGAGTTGCTCCCCACACCCCGCACCCATATGGATGCTGGTGCTGCAGGCGGAGGATTAACCAAGTGAGCCACCGTGCTGGCCCCAGGCCCCTGGTCTTAGCCTGGCCCAGACTTGGCTGTTGTTAGCATTTGAGGAATGAACTGACAGATGGAATATATCACTCTGCCTCTCTTTCAAATAAAAAACTAAATAATTAAATAGTAAATCAGGTTTCATTTATATATTATCAATATTTAACAGAGAGCCTACAACAAAGGAGGCCTGTGAAAATGCAGTGAATGAGCAAATGAATGAATGAAGGTCTCTTTGTTACTTAATTTCCTTGATAGGATAGATGAAAAATGTTTATATCCTAGTTGTTCAATGAGGGATAGAAATAAACTCAAGCAAACTCAACTTTATTCTAAAAAATGTATTAAATGCACCCTCTGAATTGAACACTGTATAAAAGTTTCCTCAAGGCATTTACATATTAAAAGCAATTTACAGGTATGAATTTGGCTTAGAATTCTTAGAATTCTCTCAACCAGAGAGCTTGCAAACAGTATGATTTTAAATCGTTCATCACACTACACAATAAAGAGATGATTCCTTTTTTTCTAGGAAGCATGCTGTGAAAGACAATGATGCTTTATCATGTCTCACTGTTGTTGGTTGGACACCAGGGAGTGGCATTTCACTTAGAAAATCTTCTACAAGGGAGTCTAAGACAGATTCCTCATATATTAACATTTTTAAGAACTAATAGTAGGGAATCATTGAATTTTTTTCCAGTTTTCCCAGTACCATTTATTTTTTAACTTTTATTTAATGAATATAAATTTCCAAAGTACAGCTTATGGATTACAATGGCTTCCCCCCCATAACGTCCCTCCCACCCGCAACCCTCCCCTTTCCCACTCCCTTTCCCCTTCCATTCACATCAAGGGAATCATTGAATTTTATAGCTAGAAGGCCCTTTGAGAGAAGAACCAGATTCTAGTGCACACATTCCTTTGTTAAGACAGTTCAGAAATTCAACCCAAATAAAATGAAGATAACTTTGTAATTGTATCTTGTGCAGCAGAGATGAATGCAAATCCCTGAGAGAAAGTTTGAGAACTAGTTAAGTCTTTCAATATATTATCACAATTACCAGCCCACCCATACAAAGATGGCTTCATTGGGCCACATCAATAGAGTTCTCCATTATTTCCATAACAAAATGATCTCATAAAATGGAAAGCACACTGACTGCACTTTTAGGCTATGTAGCACAAACATGAAAGTGTAATGCATTTTCAGAGTCCTTAAAAGCAAAACTCATAAAAGATATTTTCCTGGGAGAAAAAATATTGAAAATGTCACATTTGATGGAATAATCTTCCCTTAATGTATAATGCCTTTGAGGGACTAGTAATGAATAAGAACACTAATAATGAGTATACTAATTTAAATGCAAGTTCATTTAACCAGTATAGACATAAAAAGAAATGAAAACCTACTTATATCATTTTCTAGATAAATCTGAATTTAGAAAATAAATTTTTAAAATACATGCAGAATGATTACTATTTGAAAGGACTCTCTCAAATAACAAGCATAGGCCTTTTTATATGTTATTAGATGAAAAATAACATCATTATGTACTTTGTCTTTAGTAAACTAGCCAAATTTTATGGTATTTTAAAAAGTTTGTCAGGTCAGAAATTATAGGAGAGAGTATCAAAATGTGGAAAATGGAAGTGAAAGATAAATTTATTTTGGTACAATTTTTTTAAAAATCCATGCATAGGGCCGGCGCCGCGGCTCACTAGGCTAATCCTCCGCCTAGCAGCACCGGCACACCGGGTTCTAGTCCCAGTCGGGGAGCCAGATTCTGTCCTGGTTGCCCCTCTTCCAGGCCAGCTCTCTGCTGTGGCCAGGGAGTGCAGTGGAGGATGGCCCAGGTGCTTGGGCCCTGCACCCCATGGGAGACCAGGAAAAGTACCTGGCTCCTGGCTCCTGCCATCGGATCAGCGCGGTGCGCTGGCCGCAGCGCGCCGGCCGCGGCGGCCATTGGAGTGTGAACCAACGGCAAAGGAAGACCTTTCTCTCTGTCTCTCTCTCTCACTGTCCACTCTGCCTGTCAAAAAAAAAAAAAAATCCATGCATAGGTTTTTCATATATATTTTCCATGAACATTTTGAATACCCTTATTTATGTTAATTATAATGTTCTAGTGACTGTCCTTAAATATTTAGCAATATTGTTTAGATATGGAGTTTTCCTATCAAGGCATCCTGAAAATCTTTCCATGAGAAGCAATTAAAATTCTGGTTATAAGGCCAGCGCCGCGGCTCACTTGGCTAATCCTCCGCCTGCGGCACCGGCACCCGGGGTTCTAGTCCCAGTTGGGGTGCCAGATTCTGTCACAGTTGCTCCTCTTCTAGTCTAGCTCTCTGCTGTGGCCCCCAGAGTGCAGTGAAGGATGGCCTAAGTGCTTGGGCCCTGCACCTGCATGGGAGACCAGGAGAGGAACCTGGCTCCTGGCTTTGGATCAGTGCAGCACGCTGGCTTCAGAGGCCTTTTGGGTGTGAACCAATGGAAGGCAGACCTTTCTCTCTGTCTCTCTCACTGTCTAACCCTGCCTGTCAAAAAAAAAAAAAAAAATTCTGGTTATAAACAGCTATTTCACGACATTTCTTAAGCTTCCTGAAGACTTTACTC
The DNA here is from genome assembly GCF_051225735.1 of Oryctolagus cuniculus. Lineage (NCBI taxonomy): Eukaryota > Metazoa > Chordata > Mammalia > Lagomorpha > Leporidae > Oryctolagus > Oryctolagus cuniculus. Next base: position 148,383,741 of record NC_142869.1, on the reverse strand, counting down.
TATGAATGGAAACTTTAAGCTACTAGGGCAATAGCAATAAACTCCACCATGATTCAGGTAAAAATTCCATTGTGCTGATACAGGATAACAGTCAAAATTTACTGCCATTACAGTTGGGGTAGAATTATCCCAGGCCTCAGTACAGAGACAAAGATCATTTGAGAGAGGTATGTATGCAAAAGCTAAATGCCCATGGTGGAAGGATGATAGGCAAGCTTTTGAACCTTGGGATTCAATACCACATCATGTAGTGATCAGTTAACATAAATAAGGGGATAAAATCATCCTTGACCTAAATCAACCACAAACATAATGCATGAGTAGGAATAAGGAATGTAAGCAAAGCCTCAACTCTGCAAACCCAGCACTTAGAACCTACCAAACGCTGAATATACCTGATCCTTAACATGAGACTAACACAAAATAACAAGCAATAACAGTCCACTGCTAGGAAAAAGACAAATCTTGGGAAAACTCTCCAATGTACGCTCAGGTGAAGAAACTTCTGAAACTGAAAACGGAACAAAAACACTAAGAACAAAAAGCAAGACAGTAGCTGCTGCTGTGGGGCAGCAGCTCAGCCATGAGCTGTGACTGGAGCTTCCCATAGGGGAGCGCCTGCCGGTTCAAATTCCTGCTGCTCTGCTTCCCATCTAGCACTCTGCTAAGGTGTCTGGAAAGGCAATAGATTATGGCTTAAGTGTGTGGGCTACTGCCACTCACGTGAGAGACCAGAACGGAGTTCCTGGGACCTGGCTGTCACCTCGCCCAGACTTGGATGTTATGACCATTATAGGAGTGAACCAGCTGATGGAATCTTTTTTTTTTCTTCTACTCTCTCTGTCTCTCAGTGTGTTATTCTCTCTCCTTGTGTTTGTGCGTGTGTGTGTGTGTGTCCCTCTCTCTCTGTTGCTCTGCCTTTCAAATGAATAAATATTTTTAAACAATAAAGAAAAAAATAATCCCTGTCAACTACTGGAGAAATTAGAAGTCTGTGTTTCACTGAAGGCAATCCCAACAAGAAAACCTAAACCCTGATAAATTCCTAACTTGATTGATTCATACTAATGTTCTGACAAAATAATAGGCATTTCTAATGTAAATACTATTAAGCACAATTTCTACCATTCTATACATTATAACAACGTTCAATTAAAATTATAAAATGAACAAAAAATGTGAAAATGATATATTGCAGAGACATAAAATACTCAGAAGAACAGTGTCACCAGTAAGTTAGAACTTAGACAAGTTGACACATAAACTGGAATTACTAAAGACTTAAAAATAACTGCAATACATAGTTTCAGTATCTATAGGAAAAGAAGAACAACATGCATAAACAAACAGAAGCTCCATCAAAGAGATGGAGACTACAGGAATTAAAATATAGAAAATGCTAAAAAACAAAACATAGTAACAGAGATAAAAAAAATACATTGATGTCCTTGTTACCAGGGTGAAAACATATAAAGAAAGAATTAGTAAGTTTGTAGATAGAGCAAAATAAACTGTAAACTGAAACAAGAAGACTAGATAATTCATAAAAGAAAACTGAAGTCTTGTGGATAAATATCAGTCTATCATACATCCCAAAAAGAAAAAAATAAAATGGGATATGCCATATTCAAACTGCTGAAAGCAGAAAGAAAGAAATTCTTAAAGGCTGGCAGATAAAAAGTGAAACACTTCACAGAGGAAAACATGATAAAATTTACATGGACTTATCAGAGGCTAAAACAAGTCACAATACAATGGTATGATACTGAATTTCATTTCAGTAAAAGTATTTTTCAAAAATGACAGCAAAATAAAGCCTTCCATTTTCACATAAGCTAAACATGAATTCATTGTCAGCACATATATACAAGAAATGTTAAACACTATCATTTAAGAAGAAATATAATATCAGATGGATGTTTGGATTACAGAAAGAAATGAGTAGCACCAAACATGGTAAAATGAAGGTAATCATAAAAGATTTTTTTTATTTTCAATTAAAGATAATTGACTGTCCTCACTCTCTTTCTCTCTCTCTTCCCCCTCACTCATAACTCTGCCTTTGAAATAAATAAATGTGTTTTAATAAAAATCAATAATGGTCCTAGCATTTAGTTTTCTACTTTACTAATTCAGAGTGTCAGTCAACTTTTATTATTATTTATATACAGAAATCATCATCAATAAATTACTATAACCACTGTCTATAAAAACTGAGGATATGGACTTGAAAAAAATAAGGCAGTTTCTATATTGGCTCCTTTGTTGTCAGGTACTGGAATTTTTAATATATTTTCCTTATATTTGAAAATTAGTGATAATTCACTTCATCCTCAGTTTTCATGAGTTTCAGCATAATGTGTCTATATTGGAGCTCTTAGTGTTTACCCTCCCTAAGATGATTTCGAGCTACTATACCTTCAAATACATTCCTGCTCATTCATCTCTTCTTTAGGGAATTTCATCACCTCTATATTTGGTGTTTGATGTTTGACAAATCTAAGTTTCTAATCTTTTTCTTTAAACTTCTTATCTATATTCTTCAAATTGATTATTTCCATTACCCTTTGATTGAGGTGATCATTCTTCCTTCTGGCATTTTTGATTCAATTTTTGAGCAAATATAATGAGTTTTTCATTTTGGTTACTATTTTTTAATCTAGAATTTCCATTTGGCTCTTTATATTGTGATGGAATATCTTTGTCTCTCTGTGTCTCTCTGCTGTCAAATAAAATTAAATGAATAAATGAACAAATAGTTTTCTCTATTGAGATTTCTCACTTAAGTCAAAGTTATCAAATTTTCCTTTAATTATTTGAATGCAATTTTCTTTAATGATTTTAACATATTTTAATAGCTGCTTTGAATTATTTGTCTGCTAGGTTTACAGAAAGCTGGATTGCTGATACTGTAACTCAATTGTATCAAACCTTTACAACTTCGTAGATTGTAACCTGAAAATCAAGAAATACTATTTTATTTTGCCTAGGTTACTGATATTTTGGTCTTTGTTACAACATCTAAATCTTCATAAAAATAGTATTCCTAGATTTATAAATTTCTTGGTGGAAGCAATTGCATCTTTATCTTTGTATTTTTTATATTCATCATATTGCTTAGCGGAATGCTTTGCACATAACTGATACTCAATAAATCTTATACTGAATACATTTCTCCAAGATGTTTCAAGTTCCATTTTCATGCAAGTGACCTAGCCACAAAAAGATAAAATGAAAACATATAATAGAAGAATGGATAAAAAGCCTTCCTTACCAAGCCTTATACCAATTTCCAATTTCTTAGGGGAATAGAAAAGAAAAATGAATCATTGTGGTTTTAAGTGTCTGAGTTTTTGGTGTTTTTTAGGCAGCAATATGTTTACAGAACACTAACAGTCATATTCATCTTCTTTATTTTCTTATTAAACAAAGTTACTTTTAGGATAACTACAAGTTACTAAGGATGATTATTTTAAAGGATTATACACTGTAGCTCAAAAATCTTAAGTTTGTAACAAGTGTTTGCATATTTTCTCAAAAATATACAAAAATGAAAACATTTAAGAGGTCAAAGAATCCCAGATGGAATGGAGAATGTAACAAAAGTAACTAATTTCATTAAAAATGTATGAAACAGCTTCACAAATAGGAATGTGCAAATAGGTACTGACTTAAGTACCCTTAGAAATGAGTGAATTTTTTTTTTTTTTTTTTGGACAGGCAGAGTTAGACAGTGAGAGAGAGAGACAGAGAGAATGGTCTTCCTTTTTCCTTTGGTTCACTCCCAAGTGGCCACTATGGCCAAAGCGTTGCAGCCAGCATGCTGCACTGATCCGAAGCCAGGAGCCAGGTGCTTCCTCCTGGTCTCCCATGCAGGTGCAGGGCCCAAGGACCTAGGCCATCATCCACTGCACTTCCGGGCCACAGCAGAGAGCTGGACTGGAAGAGGAGCAACCGGGACAGAATCCGGCACCCCGACCGGGACTAGAATCCGGGGTGCTAGCGCCGCAGGCGGAGGATTAGCCTAGTGAGCCGCAGCACCAGCCCAATGAGTGAAATTTGTAAGATTAAAGGTAAAAGGTAGTGATAAAATCCCTGTACTTTATTTAACAATGTTGTATTCCACAGTAGTATAAGTTAATTCTGAAATCACTGTACAGTAGAATTGAAAAAATAAGTAAATAGATGGCAGGTGTTGTGAGACAGATTTTTCATTGTTGGAGCAGGAAATAACTGACTAGCAAGGTGACATAGCTAGCATGACTCATGCAGAATACGATAATAAATCCGAGGTGCAGTCACTCGCATGAAATCATGTTTAGCTTGATGTAGATACAAATAGTTATAAAGAGAAAGATTTACAGATTTGTATAAATAGACAGTTTATTATACATATTTATTTTGATGCTCTCTCAGATGACAGGATCTAGAAGCAAGGACACAGTAGGAGTAATGAACACGCCTAGCAGCTAGATCTCTACCAAAGGAAAATTAGAGTTAATTAAAGAAATATGGCAGGGGTAGGAAATATAAAAGCTAAACCTAAAGCAATCTGTAGTGCCAAAAAAAAAAGTAAGGAAGTACTAAAATTAAAAGATAGGAGTACATCAAGGGAACACAGGACTTGATTAAAAGTCCCAGATAGCTAAGAAGGAATAGATTAAGCAATTAAATAGAGTGGTATTGGAATTTTAACACAAAATAAAAATAATTAGTCTTGTGTTCATACTGATATGAACACATAATTGGATAATAAACAGGTAATGGGAGACAAATGTCCTATATACAAGAATTCCAAAAAGTTTATATAGATGCTCTCCCTTTAAGGAATGTGGGGTGCACCTTGTGGCTTTCTTCCAAAGACGCAGAAGGCAGTAACTTGAGTGGTGAAATTTCATAATCATTACCCTAGACAGCTGATCAAGTTTATTATCAACTGTAATAAGCTTTGTTTATCATAGGCACCCTAGATACAAGGTAGAGAGAATCACTATACCTGTGATCTTTCTCCCCAAAACATATAACAATCTAATCAGGAGAAATATGTCCAAAAATCTCAACTGAATGACATTTCTCAAATGATCAGTATGCTTCAAAACTGCCAACGTCATCAAACATAAAGAAAGTCTAAGAAATGACTGTGTCTGGTAGGAACCTAAGGAAACAGAATGACTAAATGCAATATAGTGCCCACGATGGAGTCCTGGCATGGAACAGGGACAACAGGCAAAAACTAAGAAAATCTGAAGGAAGTGTGGAATTTTATTCATGACACTGACTCATTAGTTGTTACAAATGCACTATGCTCACAGAAACATGTTAGTATTACAGAAAATTGAATGTGAAATATATAGGAAGTTCATATTTTCTTTGTAATTTTTCTGTAATTCCCAAACTATTCTAAAATAGAAAGTTTACTTATTTATTTATTTTTTGACAGAGTGGACAGTGAGAGAGAGAGACAGAAAGTAAGGTCTTCCTTTGCCGTTGGTTTACCCTCCAATGGCCGCCATGGCTGGCGCACCGCGCTGATCCGATGGCAGGAGCCAGGTACTTCTGGTCTCCCATGAGGTGCAGGGCCCAAGGACCTGGGCCATCCTCCACCCTGGCCACAGCAGAGAGCTGGCCTGGAAGAGGGGCAACCGGGACAGAATCTGGCACCCCGACCGGGACTAGAACCCGGTGTGCTGGCGCCGCTAGGCGGAGGATTAGCCTGTTGAGCCGTGGTGCCGGCCATAGAAAGTTTATTTTTAAAATGTTGTAATCATTCATGTCTCCTTTCTTATGCTCATATTTCACATGCAACTTAGCAAAATCCTGTTCTCTCTACCTTTAAAATATAACCAGGATTCAATGAATTGTCCTGCCGTCCATGCTTCCACTATAATCAAACTGCCCCATCCTTTTGCTCCTGCTGATCACAACAGCTTCCTGCTAAGCTCTCTGATTCTGCCCTTCTTCCCCCATGGCCTATTCAAAGCATATTAATTATAGTCCTTTCTCTAAATCCAAAAGACCATGTCACTGGATGACTCAAAGCCACAACTCCTACCCTCCAGGATTTCCCTATTTCAAGACTACAGACCACAGACCTTACAGCAGTCTACAAACTCCTATTGATCTGATTCAGCTTCCTGCCAGATCTCATTTCTTATTGTGCTCCTCTTTCGTTCAATGCATCCTTGGTGATCCCCCTAAAACTCCTGTAGGCTCCTATTTCAAGATCTTGGCACTTTCTGTTTTCCCTGAAACATTAATACATTTCATTATCTCACCTTGCTTAAATATTTACTCAAATATTACAGTGTAGGTCAGTCCTTTCCTAGTGACCCTATCGAAATTCTAATCGCTTAAACCCACTTGCTGCTGACCTTTCTAACTTTGTTTCCTTTGCCTTTTAACCATCAAATGTAACAGTTCCACTTCTTTATTACTATCTATCTCTTCCCATTAGAATAGAGACTCCATGAAAGTAGGAAATTTAGTGTCAATAGTGTCCACTCTGTATCTTTTACTTAGAATTGTATGTGACTCTCATAGGCATCATTAATATTTGATTAATGAAAATGAGTGAATGGGTGAAAGAATATAAATATACAAACACTTGGAAGGAAAGATGTGCTTAAGTCACAAAGACTCACAAATCTATCTCTGAAGTTTACCCTAGACAAAATAGCTCTAAGAACTATTGTCTTCCTTATTCTTGTTTCAGAATTTCTCTACAGACAAACCCGCAAAAGATGAGTGGCTTTTCTTCCGATCTTTACTGGGATAAGCTTTAAACTATGTCCATCAAACTGTCCTCACAAGGGTCCAGAGACCCCCTTCATTTCCTCTCCTCTATGAAATCCTTTCATTACCTGGTTAATGCCACTCTTAGGATCATTGGTTGCTATTCTCACCCTGTATTTTATACTACAGTGTCTGTTTAAGTATTTACAGCAGGTGATAATGGACTAATGTAATCCCATAAAACTCCTGCTTCATAAAAAACAAAAGGAGGGAATGTTAGTAAAATGGTGCAGTCTTATCTATGGTGCGAACTACATCCTGACACCATCCTAGGCTCTACATGGCCCAGCCACGGGTGTCAGCCCCACCCCCACCCTCGTGGGATTTGTTGTTCCTACTTCCCTGCTCGCCCCTTGGCAAAGTTTTAAAAAGACCTGCTCTTGAACAGGTCCCTCTCTCTCTTCATCTCCGTCTCCTGATCTCTCTGTCTCCCTCTCTTATGCTCTCCTTCTGCCTCTTTTCCTCTTCCGCCCCTTACCTCCAGTCTGTCTGGATCCCCCAATAAACTCTTTCCCTTAAAAAAATAACTATTATGCCAAAAACAGGCTTTTCTAGAGATTTCTCTTTCATCATTTTTTGAAGATGGAAACAACGTTTTTTTAAATTTTTGTTTTATTTGACAGGTAGAGTTATAGACAGTGAGAGAGAGAGAGTCAGAGAGAAAGGTCTTCCTTCCATTGGTTCACTCCCTAAATGGCCACTATGGCTGACCCTACGCTGATCCGAAGCCATGAGCCAGGTGCTTCATCCTGGTCTCCCATGCAGGTGCAGGGCCCAAGCACTTGAGCCATCCTCCACTGCCCTCCTGGGCCACAGCAGAGAGCTGGACTGGAAGAGGAGCAACAGGGACTGGAACCTGGCACCCATATGGGATGCTGGCGCTGCAGGTGGAGGATTAACCAAGTGGGCTACGGTGCTGGTCCCAACCACTTTTATTTTTAAAATATTTATTTTTAAATACAATACGGTCTCATTATTTTGGACTTCACTAACTTAAAATTTATGACAAATGAACCAAGGATTTTCTGTGAAATGTAATTGTTAATCAAATTAATAATGTAGAAAAGATTATGGAAGATATTGGATTTCTTGTTTTTTTTTTTTTTTTAATATTTATTTATTTCATAGAAAGAGTTACAGAGAGGCAGAGACAAAGAGAGAGTGAGGTCTTCCAATTTCTGGTTCACTCCCCAAAATGCCACAACAGTTAGAGCTGGACCCATCCAAAGCCAGGAGCCTGAAGCTTACTCCAAGTCTCCCATGTGGGTGTAGGGGCCCAAGGACTTGGGCCATCTTCCATTGGTTTCCCAGGCCTTAGCAGAGAACTGGATTTGAAGTGGAGCAGCTGGCACAGGAACTGGAACTCATATGAGATGCCAGCCCTGCAGGTGGCGGCTTTACCATTTTCGTCATAGTGCTGGCTCCATATATTGGATTTATTAACAACCTAACAATCACTTTTTATAGATTTTAATAAATGTTTATATTAATGAATAGTCTTAATTACAAGTGAGCCTCTTTAATTCTTCAACTGAGACCCAGAGGAGCCTCTCTTGGAAAGGTCTGAAAAAAACATATTTAAGTGTGTGTACTTAAAATACACAAAACTATATGATAGGAATAGCCTATCAGTCAGGTTTTTTTTTCTTTTAATGAAAACAGGATGGCTTTTTCTTCTTATTTATCCAAAATGTCAAGTCATAAAAAATTTCTCTGCATTTAGCTTCTCAATTATGTGGATGTTTTCCCAATTTCCTCAAGTTGTAAAAAAAACTTTTTTACATTATTTTCATGACTTAAAACTTTAATATCTTTCAAGCCATTGGAAAGGTAAAAAAAAAATACATAAAGCGTAACAATGTTTTTTTTTTTTTCTACATGTTCTCAAATTACTATTTACTTTATATTTCCTTGGAACAAAGGTTGGAAATAACTAGTTATTATTTTTCATTTTTTAAACGATTTCAATCAATTAGACTTTAATCCAATTTCTATTCTGCTGGAATATGGAAGGAGAAATCCACCAGCAAACTCATGCTTCTAATGGCCTTGCTAAACTGACAAATACATCATGTTCATGAAATATAAAACCCAATACTGAAAAGATTTCAAGTCTTCTCACACTGATCTACAAATTTAATGACATTCCAATCAAGACAACATTTTTAATTGGCAACAAAATTTAAAAATTAATGTGGAAATACAAGGGGCAAGAATAACCAAGGCAATTTTATCAAATACATAGGACAAAATCAGAGGATCAGCCAGGTATCAAGACTTGTCATATGCTACAGTAAATAAGGCATTGTGGTACTGGTGCAAGATTAGACAAAAAGACCAACAGAACAGAATAGACAGTTCAAAAGCAGATATATATTTAAACAGACATTGATTTATGAAAAGCTAGCACTGCTGTACTGTGAGGAACAGGATAATCTTCTCAAAAACTGGTGATAAATTGGATATTCACAAGGGAAAAAAACAAATAGACTCAGGTTGTACACCATCCATGAAAAAAATCACTTTTTTGGATTATAGATTGAGGTGTGAAATTTAAAGCCTTTGTATATAGAGGTAACAGCATGAGAATATCTTCAACATTTTGTGTAGGCAAAGACTTCTTTTTTAAAAAATTATTTATTTTATTTATTTGAAAGAGTTACAGAGAGAGGTAGAGACAGAGAGGTCTCCCATCCACTGGTTCACTCCCCAGATGGCCACAACGGCCGGAGCTGCGCCCATCTGAAGCCAGAAGCCAGGAGCTTCTTCTGGGTCTCCCACATGGGTGCAGGGGCCCAAGGACTTGGGCCATCCTCTACTGCTTTCCCAGAGGACAGCAGAGCGCTGGATCGAAAGAGGAGCAGCCGGGACTAGAACCGGCACCCATATGGGATGCGGATGCTTCAGGCAAGGGCTTTAACTCATTACACCACAGCACTGGCTCCGCAAAGACTTTTAAAACAGGACAAAATTATATGTTAGACTACATTAAATTAAGAATTTCCATTAAAAAGATAATACTAAAAAACAAGTCACTAACTAGGAGAATAAATTTATCTGAAAACAGATTTATATCCAGAGTATATATGGAACGATGACAAAAAATGATTAAGCACAAAATGTTTAAAAGAGAAAAAACACTTGAAAAAAGATTGAGAAAAGATAAATATTTAATAAGCATTTGAAGAGTATTCAATGTCATTAGTCATCAGGTGTGTGTAAATTAGGAGCACAACGGAATACAACCAGACACTCACCATAATGGCTAACATGAAAAAGACTGTTAATTCCAAATACTGGCAAAGATGTAGAACAACTTACCTTCTCAAATAGTTTATGTGGCAGTGTAAACTGGAATAATCCCCTTTGGAAAACTGTTTGGCAATGTTTGGTAACTTGAACATATGCTTCCCTATTCCAGTAATTCTCCTCTAACAGCAATGTACACACAGATGCAAACAAAGACATATAAACATTTTCATAGCATTATTATCAGTATCAGTGAAAAACTGGAGGCAATCCAAATAAAACCCACAGTATGGAGATGAATAAATAAGTGTTTACAAATCCAAACACTGGAATTCCTTATAGCAAATAAAATTAAAAATCTGTGGCCATAAACAACAATATGCGAAAGCCTCACAATGTAATACCACATTTGAATCACTGCAAAAACAATGGTGTGTTTACTAATTGATTTGTTCTATTTACACAAATTTCAAAACCAAAACTAAGTCAAATTAATCAATGGCTACAATGGGGTTTACCTTTGAGACAGGCAATCAAGTGGATTCTGGTGTACTATAAATAATCTATTTCAGAAACATTATACTTTTAATCTAAGAAATGATTACACTGATGTGTTAACATTGTAAAACTCCAAAATTTCATGAATCTGGAAACTGGTAAGTTTATTTTTTTCTATGTATGTTATATTTCAATTAAATGTTTAAGACAAATGCTGCAATTAAAATGTTAAAAATTAATACATGAAGGATAGGAGGTAAATATTTAAAGTAATACTCTTCTGATGTGTTTGTGTCAGTCAAAATGAGCACAGAAACTGACCAGCTTTTTTAGATATTGCCACATAGGCCTATAAAAATGTTAGCATAACAGTAGTAACAGAAGATAGAATGTAAAAATTTTGAGCAAGGACTGTAGAATTAATGATGAGAAAAAAAAATTTGTACAATAGACAGAAAACAGAAAATTGCAATACAACAGCCTGTAAGAAAACAGGAAACAATGATTTAAGCAAACATAAGGTAGAAACTCTCAAAGCTGCAATCTCAATGAAACAGTGAACTTGAAAAAATATGTACTGGGCTCAAAGCAAAGGTGGGGAAATCTCTTTTGAGAATTTCAGCAAAAGTTTCATCTTTAGTTAGTGGCAATTTGTTTAAAAGGCCCCATATTGGTAATATTCCAGGACACCTGATTTTCACAAATGCAAATATTTCCAAGGAATAATCTCAAGCTAGGTCTTGACTCAGGCCTACTTAAACATGTTCTTACATTCCCAAGTTACAGAATACACAAAGAAATGAGGCACCATGAGGAAGAGACAGCAGGGAAAACATACTACAAAATCTCAAAGAATTCAGATACTGGAATAATCAGAAATAAATTTTTTTGTGGCCTGCTCTGTGGCATAGTGGGTAAAGCCTCTGCCTGCAGGGCTGGCATCCCATATGGGTACCGGTTCAAGACCCTGTTGCTCCACTTCCGATCCAGCTCTCTGCTGTGGCCTAGGAAAGCAATAGAAGATGGACCAGGTCTTTGGGCCCTTGCAGTTGCATGGGAAACTCAGAAGAAGCTCCTGGCTCCTGGCTTTGGATCAGCGAAGCTCTGGCTGCCGAGGCCAATTGGGGAGTGAACCAGACCTCTCTCTCTGCCTTTCCTTCTCTCTCTGTGTAACTCTGACTTTCAAGTCAATAAATAGTTAGAAACATACCAAGGGATTCCAATTCAATCCCATCAAGGTGGCATGTACCAATGCCATCTCACTAGTCCCAATGATCAATTTCTGTTCACAATTGATCATAATGATAGGACTAAGAACCAAAGGGATCACATAAACAAGAATAGTGTCTGCAAATACTAGCTGATAGAATCAAAAAGGGAGAGAATGATCCAACATGGGAAGTGAGATACACAGCAGACCCATAGAATGGCAAATGTCCTAAACAGCACTCTGGTCTCAGAATCAGCATTAAGGCATGCGGATCCGGCTGAAAAGCCCATGAGAGTATTTCAGGCATGGAAAGCCAAGACACTCTGGGGAAAAAAAAAAAAAAAACTAAATGAAAGATCTCTGCGAGTGAGATCCCAGTGGAAAGAATGGGTCATCAAAGAAGGAGGTACCTTTCTCTGAAGGGAGGAGAGAACTCCACTTTGACCATGGCCTTGTCTAAATATGATCAGAGTCAGTGAACTCAGGGGGCTTCCATAGCCTTGGCAGCTCATGACAAGAGTCTAGGATGATTACTGATGCCATAAACAAGAGTGTCAATTTGTTAAGTCAACAACAGGAGTCACTGTGCACTTACTCCTCATGTAGGATCTTTGTCCTTAGTGTGCTGTACATTGAGATTTAATGCTATAACTAGTACTCAAACAGTATTTTTCACTTTATGTTTCTGTGTGGGAGCAAACTGTGGAAATCTTTACTTAATGTATGCTAAACTGATCTTCTGTATATAAAGAGAAACGAAAATGAATCTTGATGTGAATGGAAGGGGAGAGGGAGTGGGAAAGGGGAGGGTTGCGGGTGGGAGGGACGTTATGGGGGAAGCCATTGTAATCCATAAGCTGTACTTTGGAAATTTATATTCATTAAATAAAAGTTAAAAAAAAAAAGAAACCAGATGTTCTGCATGCTCCAGAGTTACTGTTTGCTTGAAATTGCACGCTCTGATGCCTGGCAGTCAAGCAGGCCCAGATTCAGAACCCAGTGCATTTGTGGTGTAGCGGGTAAAGCTGCCACCTGCAGTGCCGGCATCCCATATGGGCGGTGGTTCGAGTCCCGGCTGCTCTCCTTCTGATACAACTCTCTGCTATGGCCTGGGAAAGCAGTAGAAGATGGCCCAAGACCTTGGGCCCCTGCACCCATGTGGTTGACCCATGAGACGCTCCAGGCTCCTGGCTTCTGATTGGCGCAGCTCTGGCCGTTGTAGCCAACTGGGGAGTGAACCAGCAGGTGGAAAACCTCTCTCTCTCTCTGCCTCTGCCTCTCTGTAACTCTGTCTTTCAAATAAATGAATAAATCTTTAAAAAAAAAAGAAATAATTTTTTTAGTTGGACAGTGAGCGAGAAAGACAGAGAGAGAGTTACAGACAGTGAGAGAGAGAGAGACAGAGAGAAAGGTCTTCCTTCAGTTGGTTCACTCCCCTAATGGCTGCCACAGCCGACGCTGCACCGATCCAAAGGCAGGAGCCAGGTGCTTCCTCCTGGTCTCCCATGTGGATGCAGGGACCCAAGCACTTGGGCCATCCTCCACTGCCTTCCCAGGCCACAGCAGAGAGCTGGCCTGGAAGAGGAGCAACTGGGACAGAATCCGGCGCCCCGACCGGGACTAGAACCTGGGGTGCCGGCGCCACAGGCAGAGGATTAGCCAATGAGCCACGGCGCCGGCCTAAAAAGAAATAAATTTTTAAAATACATTCAAAAGTTTGTTTAAAAGTAAAGAATGAAATTTAAAAACATGAATAAGAATAAAGAGTCTCAATTTTTGGAAGATTTGATAAAAAAGATGACTACATATTGTACAACTCAACTCATGTGGCATTATGGAAAAGCAGAATTACAGTGATAAAAATTAGTGCTCTGAGAGGCCAGGAGAGCAGGAGTAGAGGATTAAATAAGAAGGGACAAGATAAAGAGCTTTCAGGTGATTAAAATATATCATTGATTTATCAAATATATTATAGCTATATTCATTGCCAAAACCTGTTAAACTGTGAAACTTAAGTGATTTTTATGTGTGTAAATTACACCTTAATAAAACTTGTTTTGGTGAAAAAAAGAAAATTATAGCAAAATCATAATTGTTAAAAATCAAACACACAGTAAATGAGATAATGTGAGACAGACAATCAAAAGTTAGAGGAACTAAAGCACACAAAGAGAAAAGCAAATACATGTTTAATCAGAGTTTCAAAGGAAATGAAAGAATTGGAAATTGACACTATTATTGACATTTTATGCTACTCAAATTACTTTGATGGTGTGGAGGAGGACTATAATAATAAGAATATAAAAACTAGCCTTCCTCGCTCCCACAGAAACTGACAGAAGACACAGGACTGCTGGGTCATGGATAAAGACTTTTATTATATTATTATCATCAAAGTTGCTTTGGTTTATTGATCTACAAATCTATAGAGCAACATGGAGAGCTGGCTGGAGACCGTTTGTGCTGTCGAAGGAAGGCCTGGGAGAATCCATTGCTTTTGGAGCAAGAAGTTAAGTATGACTGTTCCTTGTCCATAGAAATATCTGGCATGATACAAGAACAGTTATATTTCTCTCACTTTTCAAGACTGTCTTCCACTTAAAGTTCTGTGAAGACACTCAGGTGTACTATCACCCCAAGCCTTACAGTTTTACTACACTAAGCCAGACCAGCAGATGTACAAGAGACCCAGAAGAGACAGATTTTCAAGATGTCATCTCAATATCAACAGAATTTAACAGAGAAGGAAAGATCCCAGTCCTCTAATACAGCAATCATATCAAATATCTTATTCCTTCTCCAATCTCCGTGTGTGTGTGTGTGTGTGTGTGTCTCTCTGACCTGTATAATTTCCCTTCTCCCTAAAAAATTTTATATGAAGATGAACTACAGACAATAAATTCTTTCATCTGTTTGTTTCAGCATTTAAAACAGTTCATATCTCTTCTTGCTTGCAAGGGGTTATGACTTGAATTGCATTCTCAAAAAAAGTATGTTGAAATCCTAACCCCCAGTGTTTGAGAATGTAGCTTTATTTGTAAACAAAACCTTTGCACGTGTATTAAGATATGATAAGACACCCACCAGTTAAGACACCCAGGTTCTATATTGAAGTGCCTAAATCTGATCCCTGTCTCTAGTTTCTGACTGCAGTGTCGCTCCCCCATTCGTGGAGGAATGACACTGGACCCTGCGCTGTTCCTTTTTGCCCAGCCCTTCCCGGGTTAGCTGCCGTTCCCCTACTCGCGGAGGAACGACGCCGACCCGGGTTAGCTGTCCCCCGCTCCGCCTCCGCGGAGGGGCGGCACCCCTGCCACTTTCCCTGCTTCTGCGGAGGAGCAGCACACCGCCGGCCGGCTCTCAGGGGTTCCTCAGATGTTTCCCTCAGATGTTCCTGGTGCATGTTGTCTCTCTCCTTCTTTATAGTCCTCTTCTACCAATCCATGCTCTGCTACCCACACGCCGAGCACGCTGCTCTCCTCCAATCAGGAGCAGGATCAGCTCCTGTAGCTTGTCAAATTGGCGAGGCAGCTGCATAGAAGTTGTTTACTCCTCCCCAGCACCATATTGTGGGAGATCAGATGCATAGAATTAGTCCTAGTTCCAGTAATTTAGTCTAGTCTCAATTGCTCCCCACACTGCAGCTTCTTGAAAATGCAGATTCTGAAAGACAGTGATGATAGCCTAAATGATGGGGTCCTTGCTACCCATATGGGAAACCTGGATTGAGTTACTAGTTCCTGGTAGCTAACAGTCAACCTTTTGAGGAGTAAACCAGTACATCAGATTTCTCTCTTCTTCTCCCCCTCCCTCCTCTCAAGTCCAAAGAAGACATATGTAGGAATTTCAAAAAATTTTTACATCAAATGAATTTAGCTTTTAATTCCATTTCTACAAACTTTTGAAATACTCTCATATTTTAGAGAAAAAAAAAGGATGGAAGCTTGATATTTCCAGATGGAAGTAGCTCTAAAAATGATCAGAGTGAGAGTGTATAGAGTAACTTCATGATCTTTATTACAGAATGCTATTTTTGTCAGTTTTAGTATTTGTTGGGTCACATTATATTGCCTCATTCATTTTTCCATTTGCCTTGGTTTAAAGGAGGCAAGAACAGTAGCACCCTTAGAGACTATAGTTTCTGCAGCATACACCAATCAAATCCTCCTCTGGGGCTAAAGCATTCATTTCCCCGTTTAGTGGTTTGTTGTTGGCCAAAAGTTCTCAGGCAAGACTCTCTCCAATAACTAAACTCCACTGAAAAGAGTTATCCTACCCCAATTTATAATGTCCACCTGAGCTCAAACCATATGACTGTTCAACACGAGGATGAATCCTGGTTCTGAGGCATAAGAATTAAATTACCTTCACAAATTATTTAACTATATTTTCTCCTCTATAAAATGAAAACATAAGCTTGTTGTAGAAATTATATAGACCAGTTATCAGAGGACCCTCCAATATTAAATAGTAAGCAAACAATAGTTATATTAGCCATAAGAGTTCTCTCTTGCTCATAAATTTGTATTAAGATTCAATGGGGGTGGAGTGGAAGGACAATGGTGGCACCACAGTGCAGCATGTTAAGGTTCCATCTGCAAAGCCAATTCCAGTTCAGGCTACTGCACCTCCATGCCAGCTCCGTGCTAAAAGCACCAGAGGATAACACAAGTGTTTGGGCCCTTGCCCACCCACTGGAGATCCAAATGGAGTTTCAGACTCCTGGCTTCAGTCTGGCTCAGCCCCCACACAGCCCCAGATGTTTCAGCCATTTGGGGATTGAACCAGTAGATGGAAGATTTTCTCTCTCTCTCTCTCTCTCTCTCTCCATCTCCATACACACACACAGACACACATACACACACAACCTTTCAATTATATTTTAAAAAGAAAAAATATGCTATGGGGAACTCTGTGATTTTAATCTGACCAAAGCAAAAGAACCTGATAAGTATCATGATTTTCCTCAGTGATAAAACTCTATTTAAAGAGCACAGATTTTTAATCACAGTGCCACGAGGAAGGACTTAACTGGCTGGGTCTCAGTTCATTATTAATAGTAAACATTACCACATAACATCTCATGTTTTGATTAGAGATAGTGTTAATTCACTTTTTCAAAAATATTTTTAATTTGGCTTCTAGGTACCAGAACCTCTTTTAGGAAATACTGATACAATAGGAATAAAGATAGTTAAGGACTCTAACATCAATGAGCTTAGAATTTAGCTATAGGGAAAAGGCAATAAACGAGTAAGACAATTTAAAAGTGGAGTTAGTAATGAGAAGGAACTAAACAAAATCATGTGAAGAGTATGACTGGGACTAGGAGCACTTTGAGCAGTCTGTAAATATCTCCACGAGAAGGAAATTATCAGTAAATCTCCTATAGGAAAAAAAAGTTCACCATTGTAAAAAAGAAAAATATATAATAAAATTTGATGGCATAGAACAATATTTTTAGGAATAGACCACAAAAACAAAACCACAAATCTAGAAAGATCTTGCATATTTAATAACAAAAATGACCTTCTCATGTTTTGGGAATCTTAAGCAAGCCAGTCAGCAAGGATGGAGTACAGTGAGCAAGGAAAAGAGATTCACATGATGACAGGGAGACATGGACAAAGCCAGTGGTATAGAGCATTGGAAACATGGTAATATTCATGTATATATTAAGTGAAATAAAAAGGGTTTTGAGCAAGGGCATGAAATGCTGACCTGTATTTCTAAATGATCTCTATATTGAGAACAAACTAAAGACAGGATTTAAACCAAGGAGACAAGTTATAAGGCTATAGAAGGAGTCCAGGCAAAAGGTGATATTATCTTTTGTGAGATTGGTAGCTGTGAAGTGAAAATACTTAAAATATATTGGAGAGGAGATTAATGAGTCTTAGTGGAAAAGAAAGGGTTAAATAAAGAAGGGCAGTCTATTGGAGAGATGGTTGTACTTTACACTGAACTGGGAAGACAATGAAGTGAGAAGGTTTGAGAGTAATGGGTAATGAGCAGTTCAGTTTAAATCATACTAAGTTTAAAACTTAAGAGAAATCCAAATGGAAATATCAAGGAGGTTGTGGAACAAACAATGCTGGGTATCTGAAGACAAACTTTCACTGAAAGACAAGAATCCTCTGGCATATAGAAGATATTTAAAGTAATGATGGAGGCAGGCATTTGATGCCATTGTTAGGAGACTGCCTGGAACACCTGCATCCCATATCAGTGTGCCTGGGTTTGAGTTCCAGCTTTGCTTGTGATCCCAGATTCCTGTTAAAGTTCCGTGGAGTCACCAGATGAGGGCTTCAGTACTTCATGTCTCTGCTACCCACATGGGAAACCCAGATTGAATTCTAGGCTCCTGATAATCACCTGGCCCAGCCTTAGCTATTGTGGCACTTGGAGGAGTGAACCAGCAGATGAAAGAACAATTCTCTCTCTCCCTTTCTTTCTCCCTCTCTCTCTTTCTCACACACACACACACACACACACACATACACAGACTCATTTCTTCAATTAAATAAACAAAAATTTAAGAGAATAATAAGGTAATGGTGATGAATGTGATCACCTAGGAAAAACATGTCATTTTAGAAGTAAAACCAGGATGATATCTATCTGTAATATTACAGAATTTGAAAATCTAGTAAAGAGGAATCCCATGATCTAAAAATGTATAAAGTACCTAGAAAAACAAGAACAAACCAAGCTCAAAATTAGGAGGCATTAAGAAATAATAAACATTAGACATGTATAAAATTGAAAAAAAAATCAGTGAATGATGAGCTGGCTTTTTGTAAAACATAAACAAAATTGATAAACCATGGGCCCAGTTAACCAAAAAAAAGGTGACTCAAATTAACAAAATCATGTTAAAAGGGAGATGTTATAACTGATGCTACAAAAATTAAAAGAATCATTTGGAATTATTACAGACAGCTATAGGTCAACAAACTGGAAAATCAAGAAGAAATGAATAGATTTCTGGACACATACTATTTACTAAAATTGAGGCATGAAGACAGAAAACCTAAAAAGAGCAATAACAAGATACAGTTTGAACCAGTAATAAAGATCCTCCCAAATGAGAGAACCTGAGGATCAGATGGCTTCACTGCTGAATTCTACTGAGCTTTGAAAGAACTAATCCCTACTCTTCTTAAACTATTCAAAACAGTTGAAAGAAAGAGAATCCTTATAAACTGCTTCTATGAGGTCAAAATCATCTTAATTCCAAAACCATAAAAAGATGCAACAGCAAAGAAAGAGAAATATAGACCAGGATCACTGATAAAGATAGATACAAAAATTCTCAACAAAATACAATCAAATCCAACAACACATTAAGAAGATCGTCCACCCAGAAAAAGTGGGATTTATCCCAGGAATGTGGGTATGGTACAACACACACAAATCAATAGATGTGATACATCATATTAAAAATCAAAGAATAAAAAACTATATGATTCTCTCAATAAATACAGAAACAACACTTGATAAATCACAACACCTTTTATGATAAAAACCTCAAGTAAACTGGCCATGGAAAAAACATATCTCAAAACAATTAAAGCAATATATAAAAAACCCAAAGCCAGCATCATATTGAACTGAAAAAAAGCTGGAATCATTTCCACTAAGATCCAGAACCAGACAAGGATGCCCAGGGTCACCATTACTATTCAATATACATCCAGAAGTTTTAGCCAGAGCCATCAGGCAAGAAAAAGAAATAAAAAAGATACAAATTATAAAAGAGAAGTCAAATTATCTCTGTTTGCAGATGACATGATCTTATACATAGGAAACCAAGAAAGACTCTACTAAGAGACTGCTGGAACTCATAAGAGATTTTGGCAAAAATGCAGAATATAAAATCAACACATAAAAATCAATAGCACTTGCATACATAATAATGCCTTGATTGTCAAAGAAATTGTAAGATCAATCCAATTCATAATAGCTACAAAAAATTAAATACCTTGGGAGAAACTTAACCAAGGATATGAAAGATCTCTACAATGAAAATTATAAAACATTAACATAAGAAATAGAGGAAGACAGAAAAAATAGAAATGTTTTTATGCTCATGGATTAGAAGGATTAATCTCATCAAAATGTACATACTACTCAAATTTACAGATTCAGTGCAATGCTAATCAAATTCGAAAGGATATTCATCTCATTTCTAGAAAAAGATGATCCTAAAATTCATCTATAAATACAGGAGACTCTGAATATATAAAACAATCTTTTTTAAAAAAAAAATTTATTTTTTTGACAGGCAGAGCGGACAGTGAGAGAGAGAGACAGAGAGAAAGGTCTTCCTTTTGCCATTGGTTCACCCTCCAATGGCCGCCGCGGCCAGCGCGCTGCAGCCGGCACACCGCGCTGATCCGAAGGCAGGAGCCAGGTGCTCCTCCTGGTCTCCCATGGGGTTCAGGGCCCAAGCACTTGGGCCATCCTCCACTGCATTCCCTGGCCACAGCAGAGAGCTGGCCTGGAAGAGGGGCAACCGGGACAGAATCCGGTGCCCTGATCAGGACTAGAACCCGGTGTGCCGGCGCCACTAGGCGGAGGATTAGCCTATTGAGCCACAGCACCGGCCATAAAACAATCTTAAACAACAACAAAAAAATAATAAAGCCAGAGGCATGACAATACCAGATTTCTTACTTTAGGGCAGTTATAATCAAAACAGCCTATAACTGGAACAAATATAGACATGCAGACAAATGGAACAGAATTGAAACTCCTGAAATTAATCCAGACATCTACAACCAACTAATCTTTGACAAAGGGGCTAAAATCACTCCCTGAAGAAAGGACAGTTTGTTCAACAATGGTGCTAGGAAACTGAATCTCCACATTCAGAAGTATGAAAAAAGACCCCTACCTTACATTTTATACTGAAATCAGTTCAAAATGGATCAAGGATCTAAATCTATTACCAGATACTATCAAGTTACCAGAGAAAAACAATGGGAAAACTGCAAGACATTGGCATAGACAGAGAATTCTTGGAAAAGACCACAGAAGCACAGGCAATAAAAGCAATAATAGACAAATGGATTACATCAAACTAAGAAGCTTCTGCACAGCAAAGAAAACCTCAACAAGGTGAGGAGGCAACAGAATGTGAGAAAATATTTGTAAATTGTGCATTTGATAAAGGATTAATATCTAGAATATATAAGGAGCTCAAGAAAATAATAACAAAATAAACATTGCAGTTAAAAAATTAGGCAAGGGTATGAACAAGAATTTTCTAAAATATGAACTACAAATGGCCAGCAGATATATAAAACAATCCTTAGGATCACTATCCATCAGAGAATTGAAAATAAAAACCACAATGAGGTTTCACCTTAAGCCAGTTATATTGGCTATCATCCAAAAATCAAAAAATAACAAATACTGGTGAGGATGTGGAGAAACAGTCACTCTAATACACTGCTGATGGGGATGTAAACTAGTACAACCATTATGAAATACAGTATGGAGATTACTCAGGAATCTGAAAATAGATCTACTACATGACCCAGCCATCCCATTCCTAGAAATTTTGTTTTCCCAAAGGAAACAAAATCAGCATAAGAAAGAGTTATCTATACTCCCATGTTTGTAATAGCTCAATTTGCAACAGGTAAGATATGGAATCAACCAGATATCCATCAACTGATGACTATATAAAGAAAATGTGCCTTTTGCAAAAAAGTGGATGCAACTGGAGACCATTATGCTTAGTGAAATAAGCTAGAACCAAAAAGAAAACATTTCATATATTTTCTCTGATTTGTGATAGCTAATATAGAGAGTACAAAAACAAACAATGCACACAAGGGAAACTGACATCTTCTGCTTTGGTTATTGTTTATGTCTCATCTATATTCTTGTGGAACAACTGTCTTTCTAAATTTTACTTGCGGAATTCTTTATTTAGAAGAGCATTAAGTAAATTGACAAATGTTATCACAAAAAATAAAGAAAAATATGAAGGAAGGTGTCGCTCCCCCTCTTCGTGGAGGAACAACACAGGACCCTGCGCTGTTCTTTGGTCTGCTCGGCCCTCCCCGGGTTTGCTGCTGGTTCTTCCCGGGTTGGCTACTGTCCCTTCCACCTCCGTGGAAGGGCGATTCCCCCTGGCCGCTTTCCCCACTTCCGCAGGGGAGCGGCACACCGCCGGCCGGCTCTCTTCGGGAGCTGCACAGGTGTTCCCTCAGATGTTCCCCTTAGATGTTCCCGGTGCATGCCGTCTCTCTCCTCCTTTATAGTCCTCCTCTGCCAATCCCAACTCGGCTGCCCACACGCCGAGTACGCTGCTCTCCTCCAATCAGGAGCAAGTCCTACAGTTTATTGGTTGAACTGGAGGCAGCTGTGCGGAAGCTGTTTACTTCTCTCCCAGCGCCATATTGTGGGAGAGCAGATGCATAGAATAAGTCTTAATTCCAGTAACTCAGTCCAGTCCGGGCTGCTCCCCACAGGAAGGTAGGAAGGAAGAGAGGAAAAATGGAAGAAAGGAAAGAGGAGGGGAGGAAGACAGGAAGGGAGAAAGGATCATTATATTCTTAGAATAGTATCTAAGAAAGACATGAAGTATGGTCTATTTAAATACATAATATACATAAGTAAATAAAGTTGGTGAAAGTGCCAGAAGAAAAGGAATAAAGAAAACCACAAGTAACTGATGTCCTAATAATTGAGAAAAGGAAAAAAGAGTTTTCCCTTTATCAAATACTACTGATTGATTGCATACTGATACAACAACCAGCATATCTCTGAGACACTGGAGTAGTGGGGCCAGAAGCTTCAGGGCAAAAAGTTGAAGCGTAGTTACCACAGAGAAGCAGAACTCCTCTGATCTCCACTGCAGTGAACGTTTCTGTCTAAAGTCGGCTCTGTAATGTTGCAGTTAGTAAATTGGCACCAGTTCTACCAAATGGATATGAACAGTGACAAATTTTTGAGACCAGCACTGTGGCATGGTTGGTTAAGTCACTGCTTGCTGACATCCCATATCGGAGCACCAGTACAAGTTCCAGCTGCTCCACTTCCATTCCAGCTCCTTATTGATGCTACTGGAGGAGCAGCAGAATGTTGCCCAAGTGCTTCGGCCCCTTTGACACACGTGGCAGACTCAGACAGAATTCTTGTTTCCTAGCTTAGGCTTGGCCCAGCCGCAGTTGTTGTAGCCATTTGGGTAGTAAAACCAGCAGATGGAAGATCTCGTTGTCCTTCCTTCTTACTCTCTCTCTGGCATTCTGCCTTTCAAATAAATTCTTTTAAAAAATGCAAATTTCTAAATACAAGATGCCTCTCCTCGTTGAAATACTAATTCTTCCTATGGTGACACCATGGAACCCCACACATTTTATTTTTATCGGAGACTATGTTCTAAATCAGAAGCATTGCTCCTTCCTGCAAAGCAGGAGGGTGGGAAGATACAGGAAATTCATTCTGAAATGTAGACAAAGCTGAAATTCAAAATCATTTCATTTGGGTGAGATTAAAACAAATATTTTGGCATATTTTTAAAAGTTATTATTGCTTTCAGTAAACAAAGCAATAAGCAAATGCTGAGATTAATTAAGAGCAGAACAAAATCTGAATCATTTAATCAATCTCTAGGGTTATTTAATCTGTATACATTCCAGCTACTGAGACACAAACCAAACCCTGGGAAAAATGTTTTTGGTCTGGCAACTCAGAAAATCCTTCACTGCTTTCCTAAGATTTACCAATTATTTAGGGATCTGATGATGTTTCTTGTCTTACTAATGGACTGGTCATGAGATGACTAGAGACAGCAGCTCTCATCTCTGTGCCTGTTTCAGAGGAGAGAGTCCTCACTCTGCTGCTTTATCATGAGGGAACCTCAGCTTCTAATGTAATCTTTGCAATCAGTTTCCACAGTTAAAATACATTTTATTCATTTATGTAACAAACATTTGTTGAGCCCCTACAATGTTCCAAAAAATGATATTTAATCTTAACACTTATATCCTAGGACCAGTGTAATGATAAAAGCTGCTGACTCAGGCAGCATTAGCAGCTCGCATTCTGTCCTGTGTCAGGGTCTTTGCACAGGTTTCCTCTGTCTAGATTACTCTTGTTTCCTTACTGTCCAACTGCACCTTACTAACTCCTTGGCATGATTTTGACCTTAGTCATTGCTAATTCTCTCAACCTACATAAGGCCCACTAACGTGTGTGTGTGTGTGTTGCAGATATAACACTAAAGAATGGAAAAGGAATAATTGATTTAATATTATCTCACATCACAAAAGAGCCAGAATATAAAATGCAAAATATTGACAATTAATTAACTGTGGCCATTCTAAAATAAATTTTCATTTAATATTTATCCTTAAATATCTTAAACTTTTACTACTTTTTTACCATGTAATGTAAATCTGCATGATCTTCAAAGCTGTAAGACATTACAGAAGGCATGAATGTTATGGAACACTCCACAAACTGGCTGGAGGAATGCTACAGCATCCCCAAAAGTTAGTCCACTTAGAAAACAGAGTTTATTTGAAATATGTAGAACAAGGAGTCAGGTAGCCATCACTCAATCCCAGACTCCCCAGGGGGTTGAGGGAAGTGAACCTTACAGACTACAAATAGTAGTGAGCAGTGTGTAATCAGTTTGTGTATGGGGTATGGGTTTCTGGTTGATCCACAGTGCTCAAAGCCCTCCTTGGATTAGAGAGTGAACCTACAGGTGGAAATCTCTGACTCTGTCTTTCCCTGTCTCTATCACTCTGCCTTCCCCTCCCTATGTCACTCTGCCTGTCAAATAAATAAATAATTTTTTTTTTAAATGGCAAATTTCTCAATTTCAAGATGGTGCTCCTTACAGGAATAATTATTCCCATGGTAAAACTTATTCATTAAACTACAAAAGGGTTTTCATGGAGCTTCCACAAATTTTAATCTATTTTCATGAGAGACTATGTTCTAAATGAGAAGCACTGCTCCTTCTTGCAAAGGGGAAGGATGCCAAGATGTGGTAAATCATTCTGAAATGTAGTCAAATCCAAAATCCATAATCATTTCAATTGGATGAACAGGAGGCTGCCATGTTCTTCTGAAGAGGCTGTGATGGTTAAAGTGGGCTCCGACTAGTCTAGTGTCTAGGGGTAGACTTGTTATTATTTGATCAGAGCCTGATGCTCCTGTAAGACAACAAAATAATAATCTAGGGGTAGGATGTTATCATAGAGATGATAATTGAATTCTGGGTGTTACAAAGTCCCACAGGGCCAGCTTGACCTTGTACCACTCTCTAAATATAGTCAGTTAGTTTTCAATAAAGAAATGACCTACACTCATCATAGTGAAGACAGAGGAGCTGCAAGTTAAGGGAGAAAGACTGGGGTCTGATAAAATCTACATCAAAAAGAATAAAGGATGGGGGCTTTGTTTCCTGAACAGTAACATTAATGGAGAAGAGGGTTGAGATAATTCAGGAATCAAGATCATTTCAAATGCAGAATGGCTGTTCCTTAGAATTTTTCTAAATTTTACCTTCAGGGAAATTCATGTGGTGCTGGTGGTCCATGTCTATGACATTAGTGTGTAGGTGTTTCTGTGACAGGCGTTTAAAGAAAACAGGAAAACAAAGCAAAAAAAGAGAAGCTTAGATGCCAGTTCGTCTGATGAAATATTTACTCACATCTCTGTAAGCCCCAGGCACAAACAAGCCAGAATCCTGATCACCAAGGTGGAGAGGACTTTGTAACAGAATTTATAAGGTGAAGATAAGCTGGAGAGGGGAGTCAATAATGGAAACAACATTAATTCTACTCAGTCATGTAGACAGGAAATGCTGAGTCCGAAGGTCTTTTCTATACCTGCCTTCCCAGATTCCATACAAAGAATGAACAGGGTGAATGTGGACCACTGTAAGATGGGAATGCCAATTTATAATCATTTACTCTCTACTTTCTTTATGTTTCTATAAAGTAAATGGGCATCCCAGAGAGGTAAAGTGACTAACCCAAAATCATATAGGTAGAGCCTTTAGAAATTAAAGACAGAATACTAGCCGATCTTCAGAAAATCAGTCTTATATTTCCAAAATCTAATTCCAGTAAATCTGATGTCAGTCACAATAGCATGCAACTATAATAATGTATTGAACATATACTATTGAGCCTAAAGACCCAAAGCCCTAACTCTAGTTCAAGACTTTGCATTGGGAATATTTTGTGGCCATAATTAATACATCCCTATTCTTTACATTGGGTAAACACTAAGGCATTGTTTGACTTGGTCTCACAACAACATCCTGAGGTGAAATACAGGTCCCATAGTTCCCATGAGCTGAACTGAAACCCAACGTTTCTGGCCATTACCAAAGCCCTTTTGACATACTCCTCTTTAGGCCTAAAGTCATATAATTAATCCACATGACAGGATAATACCTCAGGCTTGAACGGTGCAGACATGTGGCTTACTTTCCTGACTTGATGAGAAGAGACATAGTTTGGATTTTGAGATTTTCAATATCATCATACAATTAAATCCACAGAGTCAAGCCTCTGTGTTCCTGACTAATAAGAAACTAAAGAGCAACTTTTAAAAAAGAGGGGGCTGAGGAGAAAGAGGGAGAGGCATAAGTAAATTCCTGCTATTGAAGCACATGTTAATTATAGAATTCAAAATCTCAATCTAATTGTTTGCAGAATATAATTTCATTTTTTAATTTTTATTTTGAGTTCTCTTATTTCCCAATGAAGCCATTAATCCTCTGGGAACCATCTTTACCACGGATGGTGACACATCATCTCAGATGGCCTGGTGCTCTCATAAATCTGTCAGCAAGCACAGTGTTGACAGATGTGATCAAGAGACCCTTGGGGCCCCCATAGCCTATATTTTATTATTTGTTACAGTCTCTTCTATTTCTGGAAAACATTCCCAGCTGGCTACAGAAGAGCTAGGTGTCAGAGTTGGAAAATACATTGTTTTTCTCAAAGTTTACCACCTAGTTTGCTTATCACTAGTTATGTAGTACTGAGAGGTAAAAATAATACCAGAAAACATGTCTTGCTCACTAGTTTCCTTACCTTATTTCATTACAATACCATTATGTAGGAACTTTTTTATTCCAGGATTCTGCAAGACTCATTAGAAACATGTTCTCTTCAGTACTGTATAACCTTTTGACATTTTTCTTATACAAGCCATGCCACTTTTTTTCTTTAAGTCTATAAATAGAATGAGAGAAGAAATGGACACATTAGTCCCATATCATTTGGGTTTGACAATCAGATTTAAAATGGAGAGGTTATAGCAATATCTTTTATTTTATCTTATTTTCAGGATACACTGTAAAAAAAAAAAGCTGCATGAGTTCTTTACCTACCTCAGTTATCAGAGAAATAACAAGCATTTTGTATATAATCCATTTACAACAGATAGGAAAATAATAGGAAACTGGGATTTTGGCATGAGTTTTTGAGGAAAGTTGATTGCTTTAAAAGAAGGAATGTTCATAGTGGTTGGTATGATCTACAGGCTGAGTATAGCGTTGATGGCTCAGAGCATAGAACACACTGTCACTCTCTGTTCCCACTTAACAGGAATTCTGGGACTAAAACACAAAGAGGGAAGAATAAAAAGAATAAA
Organism: Oryctolagus cuniculus; assembly: GCF_051225735.1. Taxonomy (NCBI): domain Eukaryota; kingdom Metazoa; phylum Chordata; class Mammalia; order Lagomorpha; family Leporidae; genus Oryctolagus; species Oryctolagus cuniculus. Next base: position 148,356,350 of record NC_142869.1, on the reverse strand, counting down.
AGAGCTTGTTAGGGAAATTTCCATAAGGAATGGGGCAGACCAGGGCAGTGGCTGGTTCATACACAGCTGCTGCAAACCTTACTCATTCCACTTATTCCATACAGAATGGTTTGGAGGAGGCAAGGCTTTTACTCTTGACATGTTAGTGGGGAGCTGTGGTTAGAACTCCTGTTACAGTATTCCTTTACTATTCTTCAGGAATGGCCCCAATGGCATCTAGTGGAGCTGTCCCAGCTGATCAGAAAGGCACCTGATAGGATTTAGACTTTGTGGCTGGAGAATAGGCAAGTGAGGCAGACAGGTGTCAACGTCCTACAGAAGCAGACAGGCTCAAGAGAGTGGAGCTTTGGCTTGCTGTCCACATACCAGGAAGACAGGAGTCAACTGACTCAGCCCTGCTCATTTGATGGCCTCTCAATAGGTCTAATTTAGCCCTACCTAATTAATTACAATTGCTATTTTATACCTCCATGCTTCAGGAGTTTTTTTTTTTTCCTTCTGTAAATAACAAAACACTATAATGATTTTTAGAAATTACTTGAGGAATGAGTGTTGGCACAGTGCTTGCATCAGAGTGCCTGAGTCTCAAATCCAACCCTGATTCTAGCTTCCTGATAACGTGCATAATGGAAGACAGCAGATGAAGTTTCAGGTACTTGGGTCCCTGCCACTCATGTGAGAGACCTATATTAAGTTCCTGGCTTCTCACTTTAACCTTGTTTGAGCCTCATCTCCACACCGGATGCTAACTTCCTGCTAACATGCACACGGGGAGACAGCAGATGATGTCTCAAGTACTTGGGTCTCTGTCACCGTTGTGACACATCTGCATTAAGTTCCTGGCTTCTCACTTTAGTCTGGTTCATCCCTAGCTGTTGCAGGTATCTGAGGAGTGAACCAGTAGATGGAAGATCTGTGTGTCTCTCTCTCATTCTCTTTCAAATAAAAATAAGTAAAATTTTTAAAATAAATAAAATTATAAAAATTATTTGAATTTGTAAAGCTTATAAATTATTTTATGGTACAATAGAGATCATTTATTTCAGAAATAATTTATAAATTTAATATCATTCTGTAATCAAAACCTCCAATAATGTGTTTTACCACAACTACATTGAAGTTTCAGAATATTCTAGTGAAACTTTCCTTCCTTGTCCACTATTAGAGGTTATATCTGAACTGAGAGATGAATGGAAGAGAAATAAGGAAGCAGAATACTCTCTATACTGATTCATTAACTGGCTCTAATTAAAAATTGATTTACATATAGAACTATATTCATTAACAAACTATTTATTACTAGGGTAATATTTTCCTGAATATCACATTCTTCTCAAAGATCAACAGCTTTACTCATTAAAGGAAAATACTGAATACAGCTTGCGAACCATTTTTCTTGAGAAGTATTTACAATGCATTAGAAAGTATTCAAAATCTCACTATGTAGATAGAAACTGTTTGACACTTAAGATTAACTTACATCTACACATCAAACAATATGTAAGGAGGGTAGGCATTTGGTCTACCAATAGCAGTTAAGATACCAGTTAAGAAACAATGTCCAATATCAGAGTGCCTAGCTCATTACTTGACTCCTAAATCCAGCTTCCCGCTAACACACACCCTGGCAGGCAGCAAGTGATGCCTCTGGTTGTTGGGTCCTGTCACCAAAATGGAAGTTAGTGTATTGAGTTCCTGGCTTCAACTTTGGCCCCGCCCACTGGAGGCACCTTGGGAGTGAATTAGTCAGAGTTCTATCTGTGTGTGTCTCCCTCTCTATGCCTCTCAAGTAAGTGAAAAATAAATCATGTAGAGTAGCTAAGTAGGATAGGGATTTTACTGAGTTTACTATTAAATAATTTGACTATTGCCTTGACTGATGAACTGTCCATAACCTAGGTAAGCAAAACTACACCAAATTTTACTTTTGCAGTGGAAAATAAAAGATATTTCCATTAAGATGATGGTCTTCCATCATTTAAATGTCTCGTATCAAAAATACCTGTTGAATCAATTAAATAAATCACTTCTACCTAGAATTAAGATATGACAAAAATAATGCTTCCTATGCATTTAAAATAAAGCAGTCTCAAACTGAGGTCAGCAAAAAAAATTGATTACCAGTTTGAACTCAAATATGACATAATTTAATATTCTATAATAGGTTTTATTACTCTGAACTCAGTCCATAAAATGATGGAATACATTCTGGTGGCATCAGAAAATTTCCTTGTCAAATAAACTTGTTACTTTTCTCCTTAAATTTATGAACCAATGGTCATTAACATCAAGTGTTATGAAATGCATGTTTTAACTTAAAAATGTCTCAGTAAAATAAGTTTCATTTAAATGAAGGTTGATGTGCTATAATTGATTTTATTTGCGCTTAGATTACTGATGGGCCATTGAATCTGAATTGGTGTTGACTTTTCTACAATGCCATGATGATTCAAAATGCTGGCAATGGATGAGCACATTTGAAAGCTGACATGGAATCAACCTCTTAAAACATAAACAGACAAATAACCATGATGGAAACTGAATAAGTAATAAAGATCCTCCCAACAAGGAAAAGCTTAGGAGCAGATGGTTTCACTGCTAAGTTCTACCAGACATTTAAAGAACTAATTCCAATTCTTCTCAAGTTATTCAAAACAATTTAAAGGGAGGAAATCCTCCCAAACTCCTTTTATGCAGTCTGCATCACCTTAATTCCTAAGCCATAAAAAGATGCAACAGAAAAGAGAAGTATAGACCAATTTTCCTGATGAACACAAATGCAAAAATCCTCATCAAAGCACTAGGAAATCAAATCCACATCAGAAAGATCATTTACCCGGACGAAGTGGGATTTCTTGCTGGTATGCAGGGATGGTTCAACATTTGCAAAATAATAAATGTGATGCAATACATTAATAAACTGAATAAAAAATCATATAATTATCTCAATGGATGTATAGAAATCATTTGATAAAATACAACATCCTTTCATTATGAAAACCTTAAGCAAATTGGGTGTAGAAGTAACAATCCTGTTAAGAGATGAGCAGGGGCCAGCGCTGTGGCACAGTGGGTTAACACCCTGGCCTGAAGCGCCAGCATCCCATATGGGCACCAGTTTGAGTCCCAGCTACTCCACTTCTGATCCAGCTCTCTGGTATGGCCTGAGAGAGAAGCAGAAGACAGCCCAAGTCCTTGAGCCCCTGCACCTACATGGGAGGCCTGGAAGAAACTCCTGGCTCCTGGATTCAGATCGGCACAGCTCTGGCCGTTGCAGCCAATTGGGGAGTGAACCAATTGGATAGAAGACCTCTCTCTCTCTCTCTCTCTCTCTGTGTGTGTGTGTGTGTAACTCAGACTTTCAAATAATTAAATAAATATTAAAAAAAAAAGAAACGGGCAAAGGACTTTAATAGGTATTTTTCAAGAGTGGAAATTCAAATGGCCGACATACACTTGCAAAAACACTCAGGATCACTAGCCACCATGAAAATGTAAATCAAAACCATGGTGAGGTGTCACCTCACTCTAGCTAGAATGGCTCTCATACAGAAATCAAAAAAATGACAAATGCTGGCAAGGATGTGGGGGAAAACGGTACCCTGGTCCACTGTTGGTGAAGGCACTGTGGAACACAGTATGGAGATACCTCAGGAATCTGAATACAGACCTACCATATGAGCCAGCCATCCCACTCCTGGGAATTTACCCAGAGCAAAAGAAATCAGCATCTGAGAGTTATCTCTACCCCATGTTCATTGCAGTAGAACTCTCAATGTGCTCAACTATTGGCTGGATAAAGAAATCATGGTATATATACACTATGGAGTACCACTTAGATGTAAAAAAAAAAAAAAAAAAAAAAAAGTCCTGTCTTTTGAAAAAGATGGATACGATTGGAAACTATTATACTTAGTGAAATAAGAAAGTCCCAAAAAGACAGATATCGAATATTTTCCTGATCCAAAGTAACTTAATATAGTACTGAAATGTGATGTATTAGTGTGAAATATATATTTTGAGATTCAATGATTGTTTACAGCCCTTGTATCTTCTGTTGAGGAACAGTGGTTGTTTTTTTTTCTTCATTCTATTTGTAGAATTATTTCACCTAGTGTAGGGTTAAATATATGATCATTAAGTAAACTGAAAACATATCTTTGTAAAAATAACAAGTGAGAATGTGAGAGGGAGGAGGATGAAGGGTTAGAGTGTGGGTGGGAGGGAGAATGGGGGAGACATGTCATTATGTTCCTAAATCTGTATGTATGAAATACATTTAATTTGTATAAATAAAATTTTAAAAAATCAACCTTTTTCAATATTTTACATAAAATAGAATGCATTATTTTGCTAAAGCTGCTTTAACAAAATATCATAGACTTACATAATAAAAATTTATTTCTCACAAATGTGGAGGCTGAAAGTCAAATATCCAAGTGTCATCAGTTTTGGCCTCTTCTGAGGCTTTCCCTTGGCTTGCAGATGGTTGCCTTCCCTCTGTCCTCATAGGATATTTTCTTCCTAAACTCATGACCCTACTGTCTCTTTGTGCATCCATACCTCCTTTTATATACATACCAATTAGTTTCAATTAGATTCCATATAAAAGCTTCATTTTAAACTAATTACTTTTTTAATGGTATTGGTTCCAAATCAAGTCAAATTATAAAGAACCTGGAGTAAATATCTCAATGTATGAATTTTGAGGGATGGTACATAATTTGTGCAATAAGTACTCCATACGTTTTTAAGATCCAGCATTCCTTTACAAAATATTTCCTGAAATTTATTATTTATTATACTGTCTATGCGAACACATTCTGCAATGTTAATGTATAATGAGTTTATATGTTCAAATAGAGAAAAAGTATAACAATATTCCACAAGCAAGATTTTCATCCAGTTTTATTTCAATAGAAGCTGGTTTTCCTGGAGTTTAGTTTCCTTTGTTTGATTGCTAATTCTCATTAGAGAATTGTTTCTGCAATGATCGAGCAACTGAGTTCCTCGGTTCTTTTTTTCCTTAATGATATAACAATGATCAATGCTGAGTAACTCTCTGCCAATTTATAGAATGTCTTTGTCCTTGATTTGCAATTCTGCCATCTTCCCTTGGTCTGCCAGACAATATGCCTGGTCACTGTACTTCTCACATATGATTTGCAATTCTGCCATCTTCCCTTGGTCTGCCAGACAATATGCCTGGTCACTGTACTTCTCACATATATGAATTCTTCAATAACAGTTTTTCAGAAGATTGGAATTGATTGCTACTCACTTGGTGTACCTATTTCATTATGCTTATTTTTCATTGAGGCAGTGAAATTTGCAGATTGTATGTCAAAATACATGAGCTGAATAATAATCAGAACCCACATACAACATAAAATTACAACATCCAAAGAAAGTATTTTCACTGGGAGAGAAACATTCAGATTAGATCAAGTGGAGGTAAAAATGTCTGTACAGCTGAAATTCATTGCACTTAAAGCTGTATTAAAAATTAACTTTCAGGGCTGGCATTGTGCTGTATGGGGTGCCTGCAGCACCGACATCCCATATAGGCACTGTTTGAGTCCCAACTGCTCCATTTCAAATCCAGCTCCCTGCTGATGTGCCTGGGAGGGCAGCACAGATTGCGCAAGTGCTTGGGCCCCTGCACACACTTGGGAGACCTGGAGGAAACTTTTGACTACTGGCTTCAGCCTGGCCCAGCCCAGAAAGTTGCAGCCATTTGGGGAGCAAGCCAACAGATGGAAGATCACACGAGTATCTGTCATCTGAGAAGATCACTCTTCCTGGATTGCAGACAATCATTTTCTCATAAGATCATCTCTCTCTGCTATCCTTTCTTGTAAGAAAGCTAATCCACTCCTAAGAGTTCCTTTCTCATGACCTAATTACATCCTCAAAGCCCCACCACTAAATACCATTACACTAGGGGTTTAGGTTTCAACATACAAATTTATGGATACAAAAACATTCAGCTCATTTCCAGGAGTACTTATTTAAAAGACTATCTGGGGCCAGCCTTCTGGATTAGCGGGTTAAGCTGTCACCTGTAGCACTAGCATCCCATATGGGCCTTGCTGTTCTACTTCTAATCCTGCTCCCTGACAATGTGCCTGGGAAAGTGGTGGAAGATGGCCCAAGTACTTGGCACCCTGCACCTATGTGGGAGACCCACAAGCAGCTTCTGGCTCCTGGATTTGGTCTGGCCCAGCCCTGGCCATTGTAGCCATTTGGGAAGTGAACTAGCAGATGGAAAATTTCTCTCTGTCTCTTCCTCTCTAACTTTGCCTTTCAAGTAAATAAAATAAGTCTTTACCAAAGAAAGAAAGGAAAGACTATCTTTTCTCCATTGAGTGATTTTTGCCCCTTTGTTAGTAATTCATTAACATGTGGGAGCATATTTCTATATTTTCTCTTTAGCTCCATTTGTCTAGATGTCTACTTTTAAGACAATACCACACTGTACTGCTTGTATATATTTTTAAAAACAGTTTTGGCTTGTGTCGCTCCCCGTCTTCGTGGAGGAACGACACAGGACCCTGCGCTGTTCTTTCGTCTGCTCGGCCCTCCCCGGGTTAGCTGCTGGTTCTTCCCGGGTTGGCTACCGTCCCTTCCACCTCCGTGGAAGGGAGGCTCCCCCTGGCCACTTTCCCCACTTCCGCAGGGGAGCGGCACACCGCCGGCTGGCTCTCTCGGGGGCTGCACAGGTGTTCCCTCAGATGTTCCTCTTAGATGTTCCTGGTGCATGTTGTCTCTCTCCTCCTTTATAGTCCTCTTCCACCAATCCCAACTCTGCTACCCACACGCCAAGTACGCTGCAAGATCAGCTCCTGGAGGTCATCACTCAAGTTGGCAAGAGGCAGCTGCGTAGAAGCTGTTTTCTCCTCTCCCAGCGCCATATTGTGGGAGAGCAGATGCATAGAATAAGTCTTAATTCCAGTAACTCAGTCCAGTCCGGGTTGCTCCCCACAGGCTTGTATAGATCTTTTGTTTTTCTACATAAATTTTAGAGTCAGCCTATCAAGTTTTATTAAAAAATCATACTGAGATTATTGAGATTATTATGAATCTTTAGATTGTTAGGAAAAACTGACATTTTAATGATAAAAGGTTCTATGATCCATGAAAATAGTACCTCCTCATTTATGTTTCTTCAATTTTTGTCAACATTTTGGTAGTTCTTAGTATCAAACTTGCATTTCTTAATGTTTTCTCTAATTTTTCACATGTCAATGCTATTTTAAGTAGCATTTTTATTCCAATTGTTCATCGCTAGTACACAGGATATAATTAACTTGTGTAGCATGATCTCATATACTTTGATTTTGCTAAAGTCACTTAGAGTTGTTATTTTTTTTAAATATTTTTTAAAAATTTTTTTTTAAAAATGGAGAATTTCCTACATTAGTGATCAGGTCATGCCCTTACTGGTTAATTACATTTATTTTTCCTTAAATGTCTGTTCATATGCTTTTCAGTTTTTCTTGGTGGCTTTTTCTACTAGATTGTTTTTATTAACATAGAGTTCAATGTATTCTATATACACATTTTTGCTGGTTATAGGAATGGAATGGAAAAACATTCTTACAGTTGTGGACTGTCTTCCAGTATATTTTTTCCAGCCTTATGAGATATAATTGACAAATAAAATTCCATGTATTTACAATATGTAATGCAATGTTTTCTTGTATGTATATTGCGGAATATTTACTACACTCAGGTTAAATATACATGTACCACCTAACGTATTTATCGTGTGTGTGTGTGTGTGTGTGTGTGGTGGGAATACTCTCTTAGCAAGGTTCCAGTATACAGTATTACTAACTGCAGTCACACATTGTTTATTAGATCTCCAACATAAGTTCTTAATATGTCAAATTCAACAGTATTTATATCAATTTTGTTTTTGTGTTTTAAGAAATTCTGTGCTGTCTTCTAAAAGATTTTTTACATTCATTTCATATTAAAATATTTTTGTAGCTTAATTGGATTTTTGCATGTGGTATGAAGTAGACAAAAATATTATTTTTATATGTGACCCAGAACCATTTCTTGAGTTGCCCTTTTTCCCCACTGATGTGTACACCCACTTTCATCATGTATCCCTCATACACACACACACACACACACGCACACTTGTGTTTCTGACTTTTCTAGTTATTTCATTGTCTTCATTTCAATGTGTTGATTCTTGAGAAAAATACCACATTTCATCAATTATTGTTGTTGTGTTATAAACCAAGCTATTTGTCAAAGTCTCCAAAACTGATTCATTTTCTTTGTAGTCTTATTAAGTCTTAAGCTTATCTCTTTTATTTAAAGGTCAAAATAATATTGTTTAAAAATCATTAAAAAGCTTGGATTTTGATTTAACTTTTTGAACTTTTAAAAATAAATTACAGGGATAAGCACTGTGGAATAGTAGGCTAAGCCTCTGACCATGGTGCTGGCATGCCACATGGGTCCCAGTTTCTGTCCCAGCTGCTACTCTTCCAATCTAGCTCTCTGCTAAGAGCCTGGGAAAGCAATGAAAGATGGCCCAAGTGCTTGGGCCCCTGAGCCCGTATGGTAGACCCAGAAGAGTCTCCTGGCTTCTGACTTCAGACTGGCTCAGCTCCAGACATTGCAGCCATTTGGGAAGTGAACCAGTCAATGGAAGACTTGAGAAAAATTCTGTCTCTCCCTCTCTCTGTCTGTAATTACACCTCTCAAATAAATAAATACAATATTTAAAAAATAAATTACAGTGGCCGGCGCCGCAGCTCACTAGGCTAATCCTCCGCCTTGCGGCGCAAGGACACCGGGTTCTAGTCCCGGTCGGGGAGCCAGATTCTGTCCTGGTTGCCCCTCTTCCAGGCCAGCCCTCTGCTGTGGCCAGGGAGTGCAGTGGAGGATGGCCCAAGTGCTTGGGCCCTGCACCCCATGGGAGACCAGGAGAAGTACCTGGCTCCTGCCATCGGATCAGCGCGGTGCGCCGGCTGCAGCGCGCCGGCCGCGGCGGCCATTGGAGTGTGAACCAACGGCAAAAGGAAGACCTTTCTCTCTGTCTCTCTCTCTCACTGTCCACTCTGCCTGTCAAAAAAATAAAAATAATAAATAAATAAATAAATAAATAAATAAATAAATAAATTACAGAGAATTACCAACACCGTATTATTGAATCTTTTACCCATAAACATGGTAAATTTCTCGACTGAATTGGACCTTTTCTGAATCTTGCAGTAATACATTGCTGCTCCTTTAAAGGAGAAAAGTAAGAGTAATGGTATCTGCATTAATCTTTATTTTTGCCATTTCCAGTACTTGTCATCTTTTAACATAGATCCAAATTTCTGATATCATACTTCTTCTGCCTGAAGAACTTTCTTTAATATTTCATATTGGTCAATTCTATCAGCAATTAATTTTCTCAGCTTTTATTTGTCTGAAGGATTTATTTTGCTTTGACTTCTGAAAGTCATTGTCTCTTGAGTGGAGAATTTAGCTTGAGAGTGCTTCACAGATGACCTTCTTTGAGAGTGCATAATGTCAAAAGGTAACTGTACAGAATATGTATTTTACTTCTTGCTGCCTTCCATATGTAGTTTTATCTATCGTTTTAGCATTTCTTCTAGATGTCTTTCTTCCTTTCTTTTTTTCTCTTTCTAGCCCTGTGTTCCCTAGACCTCTTTGATCTGTGTGTGCTTCTGATCAATTAGTTTTGAAAATCATCAGCTACTTATCTCCTCACATACTCTGCCGACTTTGAACTGTCGTTTCTCTTTCAGAAACCAAACTTTCATGTATATTAGATATGTTGATATTTCTCAGAGTTCTTGTTTCTATTTTTAAATTCTTGTTTCTCGTGTTTCTGTTCAGATAATTTCTAATGACCTCTCTACAAGTTTACTGATTCTTTCCTCAGCTGTATAAGGAAAATTTATCAAAACTTGGGGCAATAACCAAATCAGTTATATAACATTCCGATCTGAAAACATTCCATTAGAATCTATTCTTTGCTGTTAGTACCTTTTTAAAGTTTCAAATACAGAGATACTTTTGGCTATTTTTTTAAGTATTGGTTTAATTTAATTGCTCTGGTATCAGAGTATGATTTGTATAGTCAACCTTTGAAATATACTGAGACTTATCATAAGGCATAGGACACAGTACATTTTCCTGAAAATTTCATATAGGCATGAAAATATTGTGTACAGTAGTTTGGTCACTTTTGTCGCTAGGTTAGCATATAAACTCAACTGATGAAACATAACCTTGTTTAAATGTATATATGCTTTCTAATTTTTAAGCATTTATTTCTTGGTGAATCTTCCAAATGCTGGCATCAACAAGACAAATTTCTATTTATTAAGGTATATCTTTCAGCTTATCCTTTTAGTTCTCTCAATTTCTGTGTTATGTACTTTGAATTACTTCTTGCACATTTGCTCATAATATTGATATTTTCTGAAGAACTGAAAAATTAACCACTGAATAATCTCTTTGTGACTATCATGCTTTTTGTTTTAAATTTTGTCTGATAGTGATGTAATTGTGCTGGCTTGCTTTTGATCAATATTAGACTGTTATTTCCTTTTCCATCCATTATACAATGGTGTATTAATATTTAATATGGACAAGGGGCCAAGATATCAGTATAGCAACAGGACGTTCTGAGTTGTGCAGGGAAATATAGGTAGTCAAAAAGAAGAGGGGATACAAGCTGGCGACAGAATCATGAGAAGTTCGCGCAGAATAGCCCAGGAGTCTACCAGAGACTGCTCAGGTCCACACTAAGGGAGCAAAGAGGAAGGAGAAGTGGCAAAGATACAGTGGAAAGACTGAACAAGGAGATTGGCGCCCCACCCTACCCTACTCAGTGAATCAGGTGAGGGGTCACGAGTCCACAGATAGCAGATAGCAGCAGGTAGAATCTTGGCAAACTGCCTTTGAAGCTCAAAGTGGGAAGTAGGAGAAATTATAGGGGAACATGCAGATGGGTTGGGCATGCCACGGTCCATCTATGACTCACCCCTACCCTCAACTGGACCTACAGCCAGCAGGAAGAAGCCATATGACTGTTTACATTTTTGAGTGTAAGCAGGGGCCTGCTGCATTTGCCTCCCATGCACACACCCATCAATTGAGGGGGCCACCTAAAAACACCCCCTACCCCAGGAATGAGGATCACAACAGTTCCGAGTGAATTCTTCCCCACCATGAAACCATACAGCAAGGAGCAGTCCTTTAGGAAAACCTGAGCGACCCCAGCCCCCAGTAGGCAGGGCTTAGTGCACCAAAGCCCAGGTACCCACCACCATCATGATCTAGAAGTAAACAGGATTCCAAGAGGCGAGGCTGCATGCTTCCACTTGCAATGCAGACACATAGCAGCTTATAGCAGAGGGAAATCACAATACAGGCTCAAAGTCACAATTTAAAGGTTAAATCAACCAGAAATTCCGAAGAACAAAAGAAAAAGCCTGAATAAGAATGAGGAAGACTCTATGAACTCCACAAAGGAACAATACAATTCTTCAAAACTGGAGGATGAAGAAGAAATCAATGATATGGCAGAAAAGGAATTCAGAAAATTAATAGATTACATAGAAGCAATTAGAAATAAATTCATGATCTAAATGAAAAATGCTCCCAAGAAACTGAGATTTTTAAAGAGAAGCCAGAATGAAATAATGGAAGTGAAGAATTCAATAGACCAAATAAAAAATGCAGTGGAAAGTTTTAGCAATAAAACAGATGAGACAGAAGAAAGAATATCAGAATTAGAAGACAAATTTCCAGAAATAATAGTCAGACCAAATGCTAGAAAAAGAAATTAGAAAATTAGAAATCACGGTTGAAGATTTATAAGATTTTATCAAATGACCCAACTTACGGAGCCTAGGAATATTAGAGGCATGGAAACAGAGAAAGGATTGGAAGGCCTTCTTAATGAAATACTAAAAAGACACCCAAGTACAAGAAGTACAAGAACTCCCAATAGACATGATCAGATAAGAACTTCTTCACGACACACTGTAGAAAAACTCACCTCATGGGCCGGTGCTGTGGCTCACTCGCTTAATCCTCCGCCTGCAGCGCTGACATCCCATATGGGTGCCAGGTTCTAGTCCTGGTTGCTCCTCGTCCAGTCCAGCTCTCTGCTGTGACCTAGGAGGGAAGGGGAGGATGGCCCAAGTGCTTGGGCCCCTGCACCGGCATGGGAGACCAGAAGGAAGCACCTGGCTCCTGGCTTCGGATCAGCGCAGTACCGGCCGTTGTGGCCATTTGGGGAGTGAACCAACGGAAGGAAGACCTTTCTCTCTGTTTCTCTCTCACTGCCTGTCTCTCTACCTGTCAAATAAATTAAAACAGAAAGAAAGAAAAAAAAAACTCACCTCAGTGAAACACAAATATCAGATCTTAAAATGTGCACAAGAGATTGGGGCTGGCGCTGTGGCTCACTTGGTTAATCCTCCGCCTGCGGCGCCGGCATCCCAGGTTCTAGTCCTGGTTGCTCCTCTTCCAGTCCAGCTCTCTGCTGTGGCCTGAAGGCAGTGGAGGTTGGCCCAAGTGCTTGGGCCGCTGCACCCGCATAGGAGACCAGGAAGGGGCATCTGGCTCCTTGCTTTGGACTGGCACAGCGCCGGCCATGGTGGCCATTTGGAGAGTGAACCAACAGAAGGAAGACTTTTCTCTCTGTCTCTCTCACTGTCTATAACTCTACCTATCAAATAAAAGAAAATATGCATGAGAGAAATGACAAATCGTATTCAGAGGAAACCCAATTAGACTCACTCTGAACTTCTTAATACAAATACCACAGGCAAGGAGACAATGGAGAGACATATTCCAAGCCACAAGAGAAAAAAACTGTCAATCCAGAATACTGTATCCTGCAAAACTCTCATTTAAGAATGAAGAAGAAATAAGGATATTCCACAACAAACAGAAATTGAAAGAATTTGTAATTACTCACCAAGCCCTACAAAAGATGATCAAGGATGTCCTACATATAGAAACACAGAAACAGGAACATCACTACAAAAGAAGATGAACGCAGAAAATGACCCAACAAAAGGACAAATAAAATCCAAAATACATAAACAGGACTATTTAAGGAAACATGGCATGGCAATGACAGTATTGAATTCCATTTTCAATGAACATTTCAAAGCAACCTCATTTATCATCCATTTTATTAAGGTTTTCAGGAACAAGACCTGGTAGCAATGGGTTTAATAAATTGTGCTCTTTGAAGTAGTAGCGAACACAAACAATATTGTGAGATATTTGCACCAACTCTAATGTGATGTGGAAACATCTATGATTTGCAATAAACAAAATCATAATTATTGCTAATATTACTGTGGTTGATTAACGTCTTTCATAATTAAATACTAAATTTCAGTTAGAGTAAAAAAATACTTTTTTATAAATCTGTCTTTGAACTCAGTAAAGAATCTGATCTAGAAAGAACAGGAAAAGGAAAATCAGCCAATAAAAAAATTTAAACTAGAAATTTTTTTCTTTGGACATTTGAATGTACCAGTATGTTAAAAAGAAAATCCATTTTTTAGATCAATATTTCTTATTTATTCATTTATTTATTTGACAGGTAGAGTTACAATGAGAGAGACAAAGAGAAAGGTCTTCCTTCTGTTGGTTCACTCCCCAAATGGCCACAACGGCTGGAACTGTGCCGATCCAAAGCCAGGAGCTTCCTCTGATCTCCCATGTGGGCGCAGGGGCCCAAGACTTGGGCCATCCTCCACTGTGGCCACAGCAGAGAGCTGGACTGGAAGAGGAGCAACCGGGACTAGAACCAGTGCCCATATGGAATGCCAGTGCCACAGGCAGAGGTGCTGGCCCCAAGAAAATCCCTTTTTAATGTTCCTACCTAGGTCTTCTATACTCCAGTGTCTGTGCCACTGCTCCCTCTGTTATAGAATGTCTTCTTTGCCTTGTCCCCTCATGCTTCAGATTTGACAGTGATATTCTATTCCAGAAGAATAATATGGTACCCAAGAAGCAATGGTTTCCAATAATAATAGAAGTAGCCTTAGCCTCATACAACAGAGTACTGGTGGTATTTGGAGCAGCCATTAAGTCTCTGCTTAGGATGCCCACATTCCATATTGTGGAACATAATTTGAGTCCTACCTATTCCACTTCCCATCCAGATTTCTGCTAATGGCACCCTGGGAGGCAGAAGGTAATGGCACAAATTGTCTGACCTCTGCAACACATGTGAGAGATGCAGATGGGGTTTCAGGCTTCTGAGTTAGGCCTTGCCCAGTCCTCGCTCTCATAGGCATTTGGTGAATTAGCCAGTAGATATAAGATCTCTCTTTGCCTCTCTGCTTTTCAAATAAAATTGGGAAAAAAAAACTGAGAAAATACACATAGAACAATATTAAGGGCAAAAGGTTGAACAGTAGTTCCAAAATTTATTGACTGAAGAGACAACTAATCTTTCTCTTTCATTTCTTTCTTAGACATAAAATTACACAAAATATTTTAAGTGTTTTAACTTATAATAGTACAGTGATATATGATAATATTGAAAAACTTTAATGTCTATTATTTTAACATTACAAATTCTGCCTTAAATAAAACTCCCCATGTTTATTTAAACCATGGCAGTTGTATACATAACTTACATACTTTACATTAATTGTATTTTATCTTTCTTACTTGTATTCATTACAATAATAAATCAAAAGAAAAATAAAAGGAATTCACATTTCTATAAAGTTATGAATTAAAAACATTAGCTTAACTCAGTTACAACCAGGAAAATAACATGCAAAAAATATAACCACTTCTTCCTGTTAAGGCTAAATTATAAACCATTCAGAATACTTCTGTGCCCCAAAGGCCATCAGTTGTCCTTTCAAATTAAGATTTGATTCAAACGATAACAGAAGCAGAACAATTTTTTAAAAATAATAAATTTAAAAAACAAAGCATGAAATGGTATCTAAAAAGTTTACATCCTAAATTCATTTGCAGGGATTCAAATATTTACTTAACATCTAATCTAGGTCAAACTATTAGAAACAGATGATCTCCATGTCTAAGAACTAGGAAATGGAATTTTTCTACTACCATACTGATATTAAGAAGCAGAGTTGGAACTATATATATTATGTTAAGTCCACCTATCAAACTCTAAAATCAATTAAGATTAAAATGCTCCTCTTAAATCATTGTGCAGACACTGAAAACATAAATGCATGTACCAATGCCATCTCACTAGTCCAAGTGATCAATTTCAGTTCACAATTGATCACACTGATAGGTCTAAGAGTCAAAGGGATCACACAAACAAGACTAGTGTCTGCTAATAAAAACTGATAGAATCAAAAAGGGAGAGTGTCGCTCCCCCTCTTCGTGGAGGAGCGACACTGAACCCTGCGCTATTCTTTTGTCTGCTCGGCCCTTCCCGGGTTTGCTGCTGGTTCTTCCCAGGTTGGCTGCCATCCCTCCACCTCCGTGGAGGGGCGGGCCCCCCGCCACTTTCCCCACTTCTGCGGGGGAGCGGCACACCGCCGGCCGGCTCTCTCGGGGACTGCTCAGATGTTCCTCAGGTGTTCCTGGTGCATGTTGTCTCTCTCCTCCTTTATAGTCCTTTTCCACCAATCCCAACTCTGCTACCCACACGCCGAGTACGCTGCTCTCCTCCAATCAGGAGCAGGTCCTGCAGTTTATTGGTTGAACCAGAGGCAGCTGCATAGAAGCTGTTTCCTCCTCTCCCAGCGCCATATTGTGGGAGAGCAGATGCATAGAATAAGTCTTAATTCCAGTAACTTAGTCTAGTCCGAGTTGCTCCCCACAGGAGAGAACAATCCAACATGGGAAGTGGGATACACAGCAGACTCATAGAATGGCAGATGTCCTAAATAGCACTCTGGCCTCAGAATCAGCCCTTAAGGCAGTCGGATATGGCTGAAGAGCCCATGAGAATATTTTAGGCATGGAAAGCCAAGACACTTGAAAAAAAAAAAAAAAAACCTAAATGGAAGATCTCCGCAAGTGAGATCCCAGTGGAAAAAACAGGTCATCAAAGAAGGAGGTACCTTCCTCTGAAGGGAGGAGAGAACTTCCACTTTGACTATGACCCTGTCGGAATAAGATCGAAGTCAGCAAACTCAAAAGCCTTCCACAGCCTTGGCAACTCAACTCATGACTAGAGCCTAGGGAGATTACTGATGCCATAAACAACAGTGTCAAATTATTAAGTCAACAACAGGAGTCACTGTGTACTTACTCCTCATGTGGGATCTGTCCTTAATGTGTTGTCCAATGTGAAGTAATGCTATAACTAGTGCTGAAACAGTATTTTACACTTTGTGTTTCTGTGTGGGTGCAAACTAATGAAATCTTCACTTAATATATACTAAATGGATCTTCTGTATATAAAGATAATTGAAAATGAATCTTGATGTGAATGGAATGGGACAGGGAGCGGGAGATGGGAGGGGTGCGAGTGGGAGGGAAGTTATTGGAGGGAAAGCCATTGTAACCCATAAACTGTACTTTGGAAATTTATATTTACTAAATGAAAGTTTAAAAAAAAGAAAAAAGAAATGCCGGCTGAAAAGCCCATGAGAGCATTTCAGGCATGGAAAGCCAAGACACTCTGGGGGAAAAAAAAATAAATGAAAGATCTCCGCGAGTGAGATCCCAGTGGAAAAAACAGGTCATCAAAGAAGGAGGTACCTTTCTCTGAAGGGAGGAGAGAACTTCCACTTTGACCATGGCCTTGTCTACATATGATCAGAGTCAGTGAACTCAGGGGGCTTCCATAGCCTTGACAGCTCATGACAAGAGTCTAGGGTGATTACTGATGCCATAAACAAGAGTGTCAATTTGTTAAGTCAACAACAGGAGTCACTGTGCACTTACTCCTCATGTAGGATCTCTATCCTTAGTGTGCTGTACATTGAGATTTAATGCTATAACTAGTACTCAAACAGTATTTTTCACTTTATGTTTCTGTGTGGGAGCAAACTGTTGAAATCTTTACTTAATGTATGCTGAACTGATCTTCTGTATATAAAGAGAATCGAAAATGAATCTAGATGTGAATGGAAGGGGAGAGGGAGTGGGAAAGGGGAGGGTTGCTGGTGGGAGGGACGTTATGGGGGGGAAGCCATTGTAATCCATAAGCTGTACTTTGGAAATTTATATTCATTAAATAAAAGTTAAAAAAAAAAGAAATGCAGGATATTGTCCCTGTACTAAGTCCTATGTGTTACAGAGAAGGAGAGTCATTGAAATAGTCCATTCAATGTATGCTCAAGTTGCTATGGGAACACTCAGCTTCCATATGGTTCTCCAGAGTCCTGTTCCTCTACGTTATGCTGCCATTCACCAGAGAGTATGCTTACTAACATATGCACTACAATCTACAGAGAATAAAAATAATTACACTCAGTTCTAAGGTTCCTACAGAAGGTGTTATTCTACTTAAAAGGAAAGCACTAGTGATGTAAAATAGAGGGTGCAAACGTTTCCATCTATCACATGACAATGAATAAATTTAATCACATTTCTAATAAATCTTGAAAATATAGCAGGAAAATATCTTACACATTTGCTACACATTTACCTTGATTACAGACACCACTAATAATAGTCTTTGATCACTAAAGGCATTATTTCTAAAACTATGTGTGATTCCATAAAAACACAAGTCTTAGACATATCTTCAAATGTAGATTGTCTTGGAAGCAGATGTCACAGACAGAATCTCCAGTAACATATATTCTAAGTAGCTATGTCCAATACTGTTATAAATTTATGCACTGCTCTTTTCAATTGACAGATGATTTTATTTAGTTTTCTTCCATTAGTAAAATCCTAAGATAGTTTATCCTTTCTTGTTCCAGTATATTAAACAGTATTTTGATTGCTTTTCTTTGACATATGAAACTAAGAGAAAGAAAAACATACTGCTATTTGTTATAGAATACCTTTTACTTGAGAACAGTGTCAATTTATTTGTTCTGCTGCAATGTTGAATTAAATTCAGTGCTTGAGAAAATATTATGAATAGTCTAGGAATAAATTTTAATGTACCATAGGAGAGACTGCCTAGCAAATGCACTTTTTTCAATTAATGAAAGACCATACTTTTATTCAAATTTCCTTAGTTTTTACCTAATGTTCCTTTTCCGTTCCAGGATCCCATCCAAGATACTTCACTACATTTAATTGTCATCTCTCTTTAGGCTGCTCTTGGCTGAGACACTTGTTTTTGATGACCTTGACAACTGTGAGGCTTACTGGACAGGTATTTTGTAGAATTTTCCTGGATCACAATTTTTTCTAAGGTTTTTTTTCTCTTTTGGGATTCTTCTACACTATCTCTTTTTTTAAGTATTTATTCAAGCATTGATTTATATTAGTATGGACCCATGCATATAAATACAATTTTTATACTATGATTTTCATGAGAGTGACTTGGCATTTTAAAATTAAAAGTTATCCTTGAGAAAAACAAAGAGTTATCACTAGGAAGTTTAATTTTAAAACATTAGAAGAAAATTTTGAGGCATTTTAAGGCAAGACTAATTTCAAATTAACTCAGAAGAAATATTTTTGCTGCTATTTAATGCTGCTGAAATATAGTAAGGAAGTGAACACAGATAAGCTATATAAACCAAACTGGAAATTTAAAAATTATCTGGCAACTCCAATTATAACTGGGATGTGGGCTTTGCTTATTTTTGATCAAGTTAACTGAGTGATAGTTAATTAAGATATATTTAAACATAGTATAATAGACCAGATTATATTTCAGCACAGTTAAATAAAAATCGCACTGATTCAGAAAAGTAAAACTATATCAAGCAGAATACTAAAATAACTCATAGAAAACTTAAAAATATTATATTATTGTCAAGAAAGTTCATATATATCAAGGACAAACACATATTGTAGAATACAATGATACAGATTAATGCAAATTGTATTTTAACAATACAATCATATTTTGTATTTGTACTGTAACAATTGCAGTATGTAATTATATTTCCTAAGGAGAAAATCTTTAAAAACAAAAAACTGCCTTGACTCAGAATTTGAAATTATGTTAGTGAAATAATTATTCTTTTGACCTTCTTAAGCTTCTAATACTAACCTGAGTCTCTTTTATCATTAAAATACCAAAGATCTGGGAAGACATAATTTCTAACTATCTACTAAATAATATTACATGTTGAATAAAAATTATAGATGAGATACACTTTTCTTTTTTTTTTTCTTTCTTTTTTTTTTTTTTTTTGACAGGCAGAGTGGACAGTGAGAGAGAGAGAGAGACAGAGAGAAAGGTCTTCCTTTTGCCGTTGGTTCACCCTCCAATGGCCGCCGCAGCGGGCGCACCGCACTGATCCGATGGATGGCAGGAGCCAGGTACTTATCCTGGTCTCCCATGGGGTGCAGGGCCCAAGCACTTGGGCCATCCTCCACTGCACTCCCTGGCCACAGCAGAGAGCTGGCCTGGAAGAGGGGCAACCAGGACAGAATCCAGCGCCCTGACCACGACTAGAACCCCATGTGCCGGCGCCACAAGGCAGAGGAGATACAGTTTTCTTATGAAGGGACACACAAAAGACTAAAATATGCCTAAAACTTATATTCATGTTTCGCAGTGATGTGCATGAGAGTTACACATTGCTTACATCTTATTTTAACTAACTGAAGTATTATAGGAACACTGTCTGCAACCACAATTACTTGGGGTCACCTGAAAAGCAATCCTGAAGGTACGTGAACAGCGCATCTTCTCTGCTGGACATCACCTTGACTTTGACTTGCCAGAACCCACCACTCAGATGACAATGGTTTTGAGAAAGCATGATGTGTGGAACAGAATTCTCTCCTACCTAGAATGCCGTAAATCTAAATGTTCCTTTACACCTGCTCCATTCTACTAACCATTAGCATTAAAGCTTTTTACTTGGTGACATTAAAAAGAATTTATATGTAAGAGAATATTAGTTCTTTTTTTGTCAGTTCTTTTTTAAAAAAATATTTATTTGAAAGGCAGAGTTAAAAATATTTATGTATTTATTTGAAAGGCAGAGTTACGGAGAGGCAAATGCAGAGAGAGAGGGAGAGGGAGAGAGATGTCTTCCATCTTCTGGTTCACTCTTCAGATGGCTGCAATGGTCAGAGCTGTGCCGATCTGAAGCCAGGGGCCAAGAGCTTTTTCCTAGTCTACCATGCAGGTGCAGGGGCTCAAGGACTTGGGCCGCCTTCCACTGCTTTCCCAGGCCATAGCAGAGAGCTGGCTTAGAAGTGGAGCAGCCTGGACTCAAACTGGAGCCCATATGGAATGCTGGCACTGCAGGTGGTGGCTTAACCTGCCATGCCACAGTGCCAGCCCACTAGTTCTTTTCCCATTTAAATCGACGTGTTGGAGCCATCCCATATGGGCACCGGTACATGAAAGTGAACCAGCAGATGGAAGATTCTCTCTCTCTCTCTCTCCTTCTTTCTCTGTGTAAATCTCTCTTTCAAATAAATAAATAGGAGCCAGCGCTGTGGTGCAGTAGGTTAATCCTCTGTCTCCAGCGCCAGAATCCCATATGGTTTCTGGTTCAAGACCCAGCTGCTCCTCTTCCAATCGAGCTCTCTGCTGTGGCCTGCGAAAACAGTAGAAGATGGCCCAAGTCCTTGGGCCTCTGCACCTGCATGGGAGACCGGGAAGAAGCACCTGGCTCCTGGCTTCGGATCAGTGCAGTTCCAGCCATTGCAGCCATTTGGGGAATGAACCAATGGAAGGAAGACCTTTCTCATTCTCTCCCTCTCACTGTCTGTAACTACTTCTCAAATAAATAAATAAAAATCTTTTTTTTGCCTTTATTATTTTTTTTAACTTTTATTTAATGAATATAAATTTCCAAAGTACGACTTATGGATTACAATGGCTTCCCCCCCATACCGTCCCTCCCACCCACAACCCTCCCCTTTCCCACTCCCTCTCCCCTTCCATTCACATCAAGATTCATTTTCGATTATCTTAATATACAGAAGATCAGCTTAGCATACATTAAGTAAGGATTTCAACAGTTTGCTCCCACACAGAAACATAAAGTGAAAAATAATAGATGATTTTTTTTAAATGATGATGAAATCAGATCAGACCTATTGTCATGTTTAATCCCGGTGAGAGTCAAGTTGGGAATTGATAATTTCTTTCTTTTTTTTTTTTTTTTTACAGAAGATCAGTTTAGTATGCATTAAGTAAAGATTTCAACAGTTTGCACCCCCATAGAAACACAAAGTGAAATACATTGTTTGAGTACTCGTTATAGCATTAAATCTCAATGCACAGCACATTAAGGACAGAGATCCTACATGAGGAGTAAGTGCACAGTGACTCCTGTTGTTGACTTTACCAATTGACACTCTTGTCTATGGCATCAGTAATCGCCCTATGCTCCAGTCATGAGTTTCCAAGGCTATGGAAGCCCTCTGAATTCTCCGACTCTTATCTTTTTTTTTTTTTTTTAAACAGGCAGAGTGGAGAGTGAGAGATTGAGACAGAGAGAAAGGTCTTCCTTTGCAGTTGGTTCACCCTCCAATGGCCGCCACGGCCGGCGCGCTGCGGCCGGCGCACCGCGCTGATCCGATGGCAGGAGCCAGGAGCCAGGTGCTTTTCCTGGTCTCCCATGGGATGCAGGGCCCAAGCACCTGGGCCATCCTCCACTGCACTCCCAGGCCACAGCAGAGAGCTGGCCTGGAAGAGGGGCAACCAGGACAGAATCCGGCGCCCCAACCGGGAATAGAACCCAGTGTGCCGGCGCCGCTAGGCGGAGGATTAGCCTAGTGAGCCACGGCGCCAGCCCCGACTCTTATCTTGTTTAGACAAGGTCATAGTCAAAGTGGAGGTTCTCTCCTCCCTTCAGAGAAAGGTACCTCCTTCTTTGATGACCTGTTCGTTCCACTGGGATCTCACTCACAGAGATCTTTTGCCAGAGTGTCTTGGCTTTCCATGCCTGAAATACTCTCATGGGCTTTTCAGCCAGATCCGAATGCCTTTAGGGCTGATTCTGAGGCCAGAGTGCTATTTAGGACATCTGCCATTCTATGAGTCTGCTGAGTATCTCACTTCCCATGTTGGATCACTCTCCCCTTTATTTATTCTATCGGTTAGTGTTAGCAGGTACTAGACTTGTTTATGTGCTCCCTTTGACTCTTAGTCCTTTCATTATGATCAATTGTGAACTGAAATTGATCACTTGGAATAGTGAGATGGCATTGGTACATGCCACCTTGATGGGATTGAATTGGAATCCCCTGGTATTTTTTTAACTCTACCATTTGGGGCAAGTCAGCTTGAGCATGTCCCAAATTATACATCTCTTCCCTCTCTTATTCCCACTCTTATGTTTAACAGGGATCACATTTCAGTTAATTTTCAACACTTAAGAATAACTGTGTATTAATTACAGAATTAAACCAGTCATATTAAGTAGAACAGACAAAAAAAACTACTAAGAGGGATAATGTATTAAGTTGTTCATTAACAGTCAGGGCTATGCTGATCAAGTCACCGTTTCCCATAGTGTCCGTTTCACTTCAGGAGGTTTCCTTTTTGGTGTTCAGTCAGTTGTCACCGATCAGGGAGAACATATGGTATTTGTCCCTTTGGGACTGGCTTATTTCACTCAGCATGATGTGTTCCAGATTCCTCCATTTTGTTGCAAATGACTGGATTTCGTTGTTTCTTACTGCGGTATAGTATTCTAAAGAGTACATATCCCATAATTTCTTTATCCAGTCTACCGTTGATGGGCATTTAGGTTGAGGAAGAACTTCTAAGATCAATCCCATTCACAATAGCTACAAAAACAATCAAATACCTTGGAATAAACTTAACCAAGGACGTTCAAGATCTCTACGATGAAAATTACAAAACCTTAAAGAAAGAAATAGAAGAGGATACCAAGAAATGGAAAAATCTTCCATGCTCAAGGATTAGAAGAATCAACATCATCAAAATGTCCATTCTCCCAAAAGCAATTTATACATTCAATGCAATACCAATCAAGATACCGAAGACCTTCTTCTCAGATCTGGAAAAAATGGTGCTGAAATTTATATGGAGGCACAAGAGACCTTGAATAGCTAAAGCAATCTTGTACAACAAAAACAAAGCCGGAGGCATCACAATACCAGATTTCAGGACATACTACAGGGCAGTTGTAATTA
This sequence comes from Oryctolagus cuniculus, assembly GCF_051225735.1. NCBI lineage: Eukaryota > Metazoa > Chordata > Mammalia > Lagomorpha > Leporidae > Oryctolagus > Oryctolagus cuniculus. The sequence continues at coordinate 148,333,127 of NC_142869.1, read as the reverse complement.
AAACAGCATGGTACTGGTACAGAAACAGATGGATAGACCAATGGAACAGAATTGAAACACCAGAAATCAACCCAAACATCTACAGCCAAGGATCTAAAACTAATTCCTGAAGCAAGGACAGTCTATTCACCAAATGGTGCTGGGAAAATGGGATTTCCACGTGCAGAAGCATGAAGCAAGACCCCTACCTTACACCTTACACAAAAATCCACTCAACATGGATTAAAGACCTAAATCTATGACCTGACACCATCAAGTTACTGGAGAACATTGGAGAAACCCTTCAAGATATTGGCACAGGCAAAGAGTTTCTGGAGAAGACCCGGGAGGCACAGGCAGTCAAAGCCAAAATCAACTATTGGGATTGCATCAAATTGAGAAGTTTCTGTACTGCAAAAGAAACAGTCAGGAGAGTGAAGAGACAACCGACAGAATGGGAAAAAATATTTGCAAACTATGCAACAGATAAAGGATTAATAACAGAATCTACAAAGAGATCAAGAAACTCCACAAAAACAAAACCAACAACCCACTTAAGAGATGGGCCAAGGACCTCAATAGACATTTTTCAAAAGAGGAAATCCAAATGGCCAACAGGCACATGAAAAAATGTTCAAGGTCATTAGCAATCAGGGAAATGCAAATCAAAACCACAATGAGGTTTCACCTCACCCTGGTGAGAATGGCTCACATGCAGAAATCTACCAACAGCAGATGCTGGCGAGGATGTGGGGAAAAAGGGACACTAACCCACTGTTGGTGGGAATGCAAACTGGTCAAGCCACTATGGAAGTCAGTCTGGAGATTCCTCAGAAACCTGAATATAACCCTACCGTTCGACCCAGCCATCCCACTCCTTGGAATTTACCCAAAGGAATTTAAATTGGCAAACAAAAATGCGGTCTGCACCCTAATGTTTATTGCAGCTCAATTCACAATAGCTAAGACCTGGAACCAACCTAAATGCCCATCAACGTTAGACTGGATAAAGAATAAATAAAAATCTTTTAAAAAATTAAATAAATAAATGCATACATCTTTAAAAAAAAAGAACTGAGTGTCTTGGAAATTAAACTATGTCAATGCATTCTTTAAAAAAAATTGATGTGTTTTATATTTATCAACCAAAAATAATAGTTTCAATATAAATATTTATTCATTCAATGTGGCTTTTGAATTTACTTTTAAATTTTCATTAATAGAAAAAGAACATATTTCATGTATTTCACAGATATAATTATAAAAAGATAAGCATACTTCCCTCTCTCTCAATCCCTCCTCCTTCCTTTCTATTTTTTTATCCTATAATTTTGGGGGTAACATATTTTGAATTTATGTATAATCACAGACTTAATGCACCACTAGCCACAATGTTCAACAAGTAAAAAGTAGAAAAACTACTGTTCCACAGCATATAGATAAGGAGTGAAAACTGTGGGGAGCAACTGGGAGCAACTCGGACTAGACTAAGTTACTGGAATTAAGACTTATTCTATGCATCTGCTCTCCCACAATATGGCGCTGGGAGAGGAGGAAACAGCTTCTACACAGCTGCCTCCAGTTCAACCAATAAACTGTAGGACCTGCTCCTGATTGGAGGAGAGCAGCGTACTCGGCGTGTGGGTAGCAGAGTTGGGATTGGTGGAAAAGGACTATAAAGGAGGAGAGAGACAACATGCACCAGGAACATCTATCTGAAGGAACACCTGTGCAGCCCCCGAGAGAGCCGGCTGGCGGTGTGCCGCTCCCCCACGGAAGTGGGGAAAGTGGCAGGGGGAACCGCCCTTCCACGGAGGTGGAAGGGACGTTAGCCAACCCGGGAAGAACCAGCCGCAAACCCGGGGAGGGCCGAGCAGACAAAAGAACAGCGCAGGGTCCTGTGTCATTCCTCCACGAAGACGGGGAGCGACATAATGGTGCCGTGACTCGGATATGAAGCCTAGGCAGGGTTTAGTGTCGTTCCTCCGCGAAGAGGGGGAGTGACATAATGGTGCCGTGACTCGGATAGGAAACCTAGGAGGGAAGAAACGGGAAGAAGCGGGAAAATACTGGAGAGAGAGACTAGCTAAGAGCCTAGGGAAAAGCCGGACGGAAAAGGTGCCAGAAGAAGCTATTGAAAGCCTAGGCATAGACTCGGATACGGACTGTGGGAAAGAAGTTAGGATTTAAAGTGAAAGCAAGAAGAAACTTAGACTCAGATACGGACTGCAGGTTGAAAGTGAAAGTGAAACCTAGAAGAAACTTAGACTCGGATACAGACTGTGGGGAGAAGCCAGGAGAAGTGAGAGGGGAATATTGTTGGAAGAAAAAAGTTAGGAAACATACCGGGTAGAGAAAAATGTTATGGAGGATGAAGCCGCGGGGGCAGGCCAAAGCGGGGATGAAAGCTAGCCTTGGGATTCGTTGAGTCAGCCTGGGGAACAAGGGGCGAAAATCTAAAACCAGAGGCAGAGACGCATGAGCTATGTTGGAATCCGTCAGATTAGCCCGGGGAGCAAAAGACGGGAAGCCAAACTGGGGGGCGCAGATGTGAGCTAGGTTGAATTCGCCAGGTTAGCCCGGGGAACTTGGACTGAATGCCGGTGGCGGAAACGTGAGCTGGGCTGTGTGACTCGCGGAAGCCGCCGTGCGCAGAGAGAGCGCGCGGGGCACAAACGGGGAGAGCGCATGAGGCGCCAGTAGAGAGAACGCAGGGCTAGCATGAAGGCCGTGGTGCGGGCGCAAAGGGGCGCGGAGACCGCGGAGCGTGCGCGAAGCCGGGGAAGCCGCGCAGATGAAAAGCGCAGGCTGAAGCGGCGCAGAGCCGGAAAGCCGCCGCCGCGGGGCGAGGCGCCGAGAAGCAGCCTCGGGGTGGGCGCCGGGAAGCCGCGGGGATAAGAGAAACAGAAGATAGAAGTAAAATAGGAGAAATAGGAATGCCCAGAGACAGAGAAATAGAGAAAAATAAGGCCTCCCCACAACATGGCAATGAGAGAGCTTGGATTCGGTCTGCCTGATTAGTAAGACGATAAGCACCTGTGGGCGGCTGCAGGTCACCGAAGACAGGCACGTTATCAACATAAGTCTCCCCACAATACGGCAATGAGAAGGCTTGGATTCGGTTTGCCTGATAGGGCTTGTAAGCACCTGCAGGCAGTTCTAGCAGAGCAGAGCATGCGCTGCAGGGCACCGAACACAGGCATGCATCAGCGCCTAAAATCCTCCCCACAACATGGCGAAGAGAGGACCCGGATACGGTTTGCCTGACTGATAGGGCTTGTAAGCACCTGTGGGCAACTCTAGCAAGCAGAGCAGAGTGTGTGCCACGGGGCACCGAAGACAGGTGCGTATCAACGCCAAAAATAAAAAGAAAGGGGGATCTGTGGGGAGCAACTGGGAGCAACTCGGACTAGACTAAGTTACTGGAATTAAGACTTATTCTATGCATCTGCTCTCCCACAATATGGCGCTGGGAGAGGAGGAAACAGCTTCTACACAGCTGCCTCCAGTTCAACCAATAAACTGTAGGACCTGCTCCTGATTGGAGGAGAGCAGCGTACTCGGCGTGTGGGTAGCAGAGTTGGGATTGGTGGAAAAGGACTATAAAGGAGGAGAGAGACAACATGCACCAGGAACATCTATCTGAAGGAACACCTGTGCAGCCCCTGAGAGAGCCGGCCGGCGGTGTGCCACTCCCCCGCGGAAGTGGGGAAAGTGGCAGGGGGAACCGCCCTTCCACGGAGGTGGAAGGGACAGTAGCCAACCCGGGAAGAACCAGCAGCAAACCCGGGGAGGGCCGAGCAGACAAAAGAATAGCACAGGGTCCTGTGTCGTTCCTCCACGAAGACGGGGAGCGACAAAAACAATAATCAGATCATAAGATGTCAGTTTCATTCTTTTTTTTCTTTTCTTTCTTTATTTCTTTCTTTTTTTTTTTTTTTTTTTTGGACAGGCAGAGTTAGACAGTGAGAGAGAAAGAGACAGAGAGAAAGGTCTTCCTTTTTCAATTGGTTCACCCTCCAAGTGGCCGCTACGGCTGGCATGTGGCAGCCGGCATGCTACGCCAATCCAAAGCCAGGAGTCAGGAGCTTCCTCCTGGTCTCCCATGCGGGTGAAGGGCCCAAGGACATTGGCCATCCTCCACTGCACTCCCAGGCCACAGCAGAGAGCTGGACTGGAAGATGTCAGTTTCATTCTTATACATTGTTTTTGTTGTTTTGTATTCTGTACTATTGAATATTGGAGAAAACATATGACATTTGTCTTCTTGAGACTGGCTTATTTCACTGAATTTTAAATAGTTTTTGAATAAGAAACAGTTGTAACAATGTGCATGCAATATAAGTCTATTAAAAATTTAACAGTAATTTATGCAATTATCAATAATGTATATATTATTTTCTGTATTTTTAAGAAATAGTATAGAATTTTATGATAAGATGGCAAGAAAGAAGAGAAATTATTTACTAATATTCCAAAAATAACATTTTTATAAATAAGAGAATCTGCATTGTGTTCACTACTGCATCCAGTAAACAGAGTAAAAAAAAAAAACACAAAGAAAAAATAATAGACCTTTATTTTGTTATTGGTGGCGATTAGTAATTTTAATCATGCTGTTTATGCTGTAAATTAGACTTTAAAATGTGGCATATTTCTACCCATTTAGGTATCTTTTCCAACAAATATACACTTAACGTGAAAAACATTTCAATTACTTTTAGCTTCCTTAAACTCTGTCTTCTTTTTTAAAAACACACAAGTTCCTTGTAGTAGTAATCCAGTTTAGAGGACCTTCCCATTTACTAATAAAATCCTCTAAGTTTTGCTAGACTTCTCTTTCAACTGAAGCTGTACTTATGCCAACAAAATGGCTTAACTGGGCTGAATAATTTGTTGGGTTTTACTTTTTTATATCCCCACCAAACAAACATTTTATAATTAACAGGTTGGTGTTCAAGTAGAAATATGAAGTCTAAGCCTCTATATATATAAAAAGAAAGAATCATGGTAACTCCATTATTACACAAATAATGCCGGTTAAATTTTGAGGGAGTACTGAAGTATTGAAGTGGAAGTATGTTTTTCTTTATAAGAAATACCTACGACATTGTGGCACAGTGGGTTACACTGCTTGGGTTGCTTGCATCCCATACTTGAAGGCCTGATCCAGTTTCCTGATAATGCTCCTTAAAGACAGCAGATGATGGCCCAGGTACATGAGCCCCTACCACCACGTGGGAGACGCATACGGAGTTCTTGGCTCCTACTATCAGCCTTGCCAAGCCCTGGCTGTTTAGGAGTGAACCAGCAGCTGGAATTACTTTCATCTGTTTACTTATAGCTATATCTATCTATCTATCTATCTATCTATCTATCTATCTATCTATCTATCATCACTCTGCCTTTCCAACGAATAATTAAAAATGGAATACCTAAAATTGTGTTGTTGTAGCTTTAAAAATGTTTAAAAAACATGGAAGACATTCACTACTTTTAAATATAACATTTGTGATAACTCATGAAGTCTTAAGATTACATTTATCAAGGAAACAATATAATATGAATTTGAAAAAAATAAAAAGTCTCTTTCAACCACTTTTATAGCACATCTCATTGAAAATAGCGTATCAACTCTCTTCAACTAAAACCTTGAGCTTGAGATCAAACTAGTTTGAGAATTAAAATAATGTTTTACTCTCCTATAAGTTCTGAGTGAAAGCAAAAGGCATATATTGGCAATAAGAACAAAAACACCTCTTTTGGAATTAAATAAAAATTTTTAATTGTTTTGTATTGAGTTAAAAGTTAGATGTAGTATATTCAAAGGCATTTATATGTGTTTTTTATCTGAAAAACATTCATCGTATCAGCTTTGACAGACTTAATTCTCTGTATGTTATTCCTTTCCTCCTTAGGAATGAATTGGTAGGAAGAATGTGGCATCCACTCTGATTAGCTGGCAGATAAGCAACATGGAAAGTGATTTAAAGTCTCTAGCCTTGGAGATGTCAAAACAGATGCTACTTTCCTACAGGATGACAGCGCTGGGCCTGAGATGTCAAACATAATTAAAAATTTTATTTTCAAATGTACTCCGCAGTTGATCCACACCAAACGTAGTCTTACCTTTTGAACTTGCAGAATGCTGTGCTCTGCAAAAATGGAAGAGGTTTTCTTTGAGTTTAGATGTCATTTGGGAGTGAAATCATTTCATCAATTGGTACCCAGAGGTTTCCATCAGGATTTGGCATGAAAAGACTTGGCATTTCATTAAATTGTGCTTATAACTTAAAGAACAGCTCTATCAGAACTGATTTTCTCTCACCCTCCTATCTATGTATCTCAAGGGTTTCACAGTGGATTATCCAAATTAGAGAATAAGTTAAGTATAAGTTATGATGATATTATTTGATTCATTTTCTAAGAGGAGAGTGGGTTGGAAGTCACATGTTACTTTGTTATATTTATTATTTAGTAAGTTTCTCTCAAAAAAATTCTTTGGCAATAATATTTGGCAATATTTATAAAATAAATATTTATAAAATAAAATATATTTGGCAATAATAATTCTTTTATCAATAATAAAATAACTGGAAATTAATCTGTACAGAACTCACCAACTACAGTCAGCCCTCAAGAGCCACGGGTTCTGTATCCACAGAGTCAATCAAGTGCACATGGAAAACATCCAAAAAACATTTGCATATTTACTGAATATGCACAGATTTTTTCTTGGCATTATTCCCTTAAAAATGAAGCATGACCATTATTTACAGGGCACTTACATTGTATTGGGTATAATGAGTAGTCCAGTTAGGATTTAAAGCACATGCAAGGATAAGTGTGGGTTATATGTAAACATGGTATCATTTTATACAAAGAACTTGAGCATCTACTGATTTTAGTATCCTTAGCGGTTCTGAAATCAATCTGTATGTCAGAGGAATCCCAATGGACTTTTTCCTTTAAATATAAAACAAGTATTCCAAAACACTGATAATCTAAAAGAGGTCCTCTGGTATCATACCCCCAGAATGTAATCTGAGGAGCCCTGACCCACTCACAACCACAGCCAATCATCTGACACCTAGGCTGGAAGTGTAGTTTGCTTATCCTCACAACTATCACCTCCACTGGGAAAAACGTTTCTAGGGAAAAATGTCCTATCCATGTGTTTATCAACTGCAGAGACTTCATGGTGCCGTGTACATGGATCTCAGTAAATAAATTTTTGGATAAATTGAGTTGGAAGATAGAAAGGCCTGACACTTCTACCCCCTAAAGGACAGGGTGATGTGGTAAGGTGGTTCAAAGAAGTGAGTCTGCCATTTGGATGTTTGATTTAATAAAAATACATTTATGAGGCAGAAAGAGAATGAGAGAGCTCCCATCTACTGGCTCACTCCTCAAATACAAATAAAGGCTGCTGCTGAGCCACGCCAAGACTGGGAGCCAGAAACTCAATCCAGGTCTCCAATGTAAGGGGCAGGAACCCAGTCACACAAGCTGCCAGCTGCTGCCTCCTGGTATCCTTATTGGCGGGACCTGGGAGGCAGTAAGTGATGTCTCAAGTACCTGGGTCCCTGCCACCCATATGGGAGATGCAGACTGAGTTTTACGCTGCATTCTTTAGCCTGGCCCAGCCCCAACTGTTGCAGGCATTTGAGTTAAACAGTAATTGGACGATTTCTCTCTCTCTCCCACTCCCTCTCTCTTACTCTTCCTCCTGCTCCTTTCCTCCTTCCCTCCCTTGCACATAAGTAAAAATAAAGGAAATATTCATTCCTTAAACAATTCTTTTATCTAGGTGAATTGTAGTAGCAGACTTCTGAAGAGTCACATTTGCATTCATAACACAATGGTATCTAATAATGATGTATATTCTACTAAACTAGTGCATTTTATTTAATAATTTGTTTATAACTACTATTGCATCTATATTCCTGAGGGTTGGGCATTTAATCCAGAAGTTAAGATGCTAGTTAAGACTCCCACATCACATATCAGACTATGTATATTCATTACCCAGCTTCAGTTCTAGACTCCAGGTTCCTGCAAATGCAAACCCAAGAAGGCAGATACGATAGCTCAAGTAACTGAGTCCCTGCCACCCACATGGGAACCTCAGACTCAGTTCCCAGCTCCTGGCTTTGGCCCCAGCCCTGTCCCAGCCTTTCAGGCATTTAGGGAGTAAACCAGGGTAAGAGTGCGTTTCTCGTCTATACAGAAATGTGAAGTGAATAATCAGATTTCTCTGATTGTTAATGAGAAATAATGACTTAAAAATGTAAATATTCCCAAGTGAGACTGAAATTAGGCAGCATATTTCCTTTTTGTGTTAGGAAAGTCAACTATAGGTAGCAAATTATGATGGTTTTGAAACAGGTCAGGGTCAGGGAACAAGCATTCAATCTAGCAATTGTGCAATCTGCCCATGTGCCTAGATTTCATTCTGAGGTCTCCTTCCTCCAGACTCTAGGAGGCAGCAGTGATGACTCAAGGGTTTGGGTTCCTGCCGCCTGTGTAGGAGACCTGGACTGAATTCCCAGCTCCGGACTTCAGCACAGTCCAGCCCTGGCCACTGCAGAAATTAAGAAAACGAACTAGCAGATGGAAGCTATTGTTCTCTGTCTCTCTCTCAGGTAAACTAATAACAGTTTTTAAAAAAATAATAGAAACTAGTCAGAAGATTTTTCCTACTTCCATGTTCACAGGTTTAAATAATACATATTTAGAGTTATATTTTTATTAAATAATTAAAATAAATCATTCATAAAACCATCTCAGTCTATTATTTCTGAAGTATAGTTTTGGATAAATTATCCCAATTGTCCATATTTCTTAATATGTTTGTAATTTGTTCTTTTCTTAAACCAATCTATATATTTTATTTTATATCTTTGTATATTTCATTAATATTTTCAAAGTTATGCAGTTAAAAATTTTACCTTAATCTCCATATGCAGAAGTATGAAACAAGACCCTATCTTGCATCTCACAAAAAATCCATTCAAAATGGAATAAAGACCTAAATCTATGACCTGATACCATCAAGCTATTAGAGAACATTGGGGAAACCCTTCAAGACATTGGCATAGGCAAATACTTCTTAGAAAAGACCCCAGAAGCATAGGCAATCAAAGCCAAAATTGACAGTTGGGATTATATCAAATTCAATAGCTTCTGCATTGCAAAAGAAACAGTCAGCAAAGTGAAGAGGCAATCAACAGGAGAAAATATTTGCAAACTATGCAGCTGATAAAGGATTAATATCCAGAATCTATAAAGAGCTCAAGAAATTCAACAAAACGAACAATCCTGTTAGGAAATGGGCAAAGGACTTCAACAGGCATTTTTCAAAATTGGAAATTCAAATCACCAACAGACATATGAAAGATCACTAGCCATCAGGGAAATGCAAATCAAAACTACAATGAGGTTTCAACTCACCCCAGTTTAAATGGCTTACATACAGAAATCAACAAACCACAAATGCTGGTGAGGTTTTGGGGAAAAAGGTACCTTAATCCACTACTTGTATGAATGTAAACTGGTTCAGGAACTATGCAAGCCAGTATGGAGATACCTCAGAAATCTGAATACAGACCTACCACATGACCTAGCCATCCCATTCCTGGGAATTCACCCAAATGAAATCAGCACATCAAACAATTATCTGTACCTCCATGTTTATGGCAGCTCAATTCACTATAGCTAAGATGTGGAATCAACCCAGATTTCCATCAACTGAAGACTGGATAAAGAAATTATGTTATATGTACATCATGGAATGCTACAGAGTGATAAAAAATGAAATCCTTTATTGCAACAAAATGGATGCAAGTAGAAACCATTATATTTAGTGAAATAAGCCAGTCCCAAAAAGACAAATATCCTATATTCTACCTGATCTGTGGTCACTAATAGAGCACCTAAAAGGTAATCTTTGGAAGTGAAATTGACACTTTGAGATACAATGTTTGTTTACTGCCCTTGTCTCCACAGGTGAGGAACAGTTTTGTTTTGTTTTTTTTTTAATACTATTTGGTGAACTCTTTACTTGGTGTAGGGTTAATTGTAGGTGTATAAAGTTAATTGAAAATATGTCTTTGTAAAAAATAATAATGGGAGGGGGCCGGCGCTGTGGCTCACTTGTTTAATATTCTGCCTGTGGCGCCAGCATCCCATGTGGACGCTGGGTTCTAGTCCGGGCTGCTCCTCTTCCAGTCCAGCTCTCTGCTGTGGCCCGGGAAGGTAGTGGAGGATGACCCAAATGCTTGGGCCCCTGCACCTGCATGGGAGACCAGGAAGAGACACCTGGCTCCTGGCTTTGGATCAACATAGTTCCGGCTGTAGAGACCATTTAGGGGGTGAAGACTTTTCTCTCTGTCTCTCTCTCTAACTGTCCATAACTCTACCTGTCAAATAAATAAAAAAAAGAAATCAATAAAAATAAAAGAAAAAATAAGCATGTGAATAGGAAAGGGAGGAGGAAGAGTGGTTGGAATGTGGGCAGGAGAGTGTAGGGTGGGATTATCATTATGTTCTTAAATTTGTTTATATGAAATAAATGAAGTTTGTATACCTTAAATAAAAGGTTAATAGGCCAAAAAATGTATCTTATATATCTTATCATTTCCTCTTTATTTTTTAATTATTTTAAATATTTTATTTATTTATTTGAAAGGTAGAGTTACAGATAGTGAGAGGAAGAGACAGAGAGAAAAGTCTTCCCTAAGTTGGTTCACCCCCGAAAATGGCCACTGTGGCCGGAACTATGCTGATCCGAAGCCAGGAGCCAGGTGCCTCTTCCTGGTCTCCCATGCCGGTGCATGGGCCCAAGCACTTGGGCCATCCTCCACTGCCTTCCTGGGGCCACAGCAGAGAGCTGGACTGGAAGAGGAACAGCCAGGACTAGAACCAGCACCTATATGGGATGCTGGCACTGCAGGTGGATGATTAATCAAATGGTTTTTGTGCATTTTTAAAATTGCCTATTTATGGAATTATTTCTCTTCTCATGTTAGTTTTTCTACCTAATTGCTTGTTTATCATAAGTTTGTTAGACCAACTTTATAATTATTTATTAACTTTACTGTCAATTAATCTACCTTTTGCCTTATAATGTGTTTTTATTCATTTTGTATCTTATTTTACTTTAAGTTGACAAAATTGTATGTATTTAACAGGTACATAATGATGTTTTGAAATATATATATATATACACACACACATACATACCTATACATACTATGGAATGGTTAAATTGATCTAACTGATATTTACATCACCTAAAATACTTATAATTTTTGTAGTGAGAACACATAAAATGTATACTCAACATTTTCCAAGAATGCACTATATTATTAATTCTAGTCATCACTTTATACAATAGATCTCTTGAAATCATTCCTCCTATCTAACTGAAATGTGTCCTTTGACTCCATCCTGCCATATTCCCAGACCCTGTTAATGATCATTTTACTCTCCTCTTTGGTGACATCAATTGTTTTATATTCTGAATAGTATTCTATTATGTAGGGCACTACGGTTGCTTTACCCACTCATCCATACATGTTCTATTGGGTTGATTTTATATTTTGGCTATTGTGAACAGTGCTTAAATAAACATGGGCATACAGATCTTTCCTAAGATCTATTTATTTATTTGAAAGGTGGAGATAAAAGAGGCATAGGCAGAAGCAGAGGCAGGGAGGAGAGAGGGAGGGAAGGGGGGAGGGGAGAGATCCATCTTCTATCTTCTCTCTACAAGCAGCTGCAATAATAGAGCTGGGCTGATCTGAAGCCAGGAGCCTGGAGCCTCCTCCAGATCTCCCATATGGCTGCAAGGACCCAAGGACTTGGGCCATCTTCCACTGCTCTCCCAGGCCATAGCAGAGAGCTGGATCGTAAGTAGAGCAGCAAGGACTCGAACAGCCGCTCATATGGGATGCTGGCACTGCAGGTGGCAACTTTATCTGCTATACCACACTGCCAGCCCCTTGACTACAGATCTTTTCAACATACTGATTTCATTTCCTTTAGCTACATGCTCACAAATTGGACTTTTGGATTATATGGTAGCTCTATTTTTAATGTTTTAAGAAACCTCTATCCCATTTTCCATAATGGCTACTACACCAATTTTACATTTCTATCAATAGTGTATAAGATTCCCCTTTCTCTGTCCTTAATGTGCTGTGCATTGAGATTTAATGCTATAACGAGTACTCAAACAATATATTTCACTTTGTGTTTCTATGGGGGTGCAAACTGTTGAAATCTTTACTTAATGTATACTAAACTGATCCTCTGTAAAAAAAAAAAAAAAAAAAAAAAAAAAAAGAAATTATCAACTCCCAACTTGACTCTCACCGGGATTAAACATGACAATAGGTCTGATCTGATTTCATCATCATTTAAAAAAAAATCATCTATTATTTTTCACTTTATGTTTCTGTGTGGGAGCAAACTGTTGAAATCCTTACTTAATGTATACTAAGCTGATCTTCTGTATATTAAGATAATCGAAAATGAATCTTGATGTGAATGGAAGGGGAGAGGGAGTGGGAAAGGGGAAGGTTGTGGGTGGGAGGGACGGTATGGGGGGGAAGCCATTGTAATCCATAAATCGTACTTTGGAAATTTATATTCATTAAATAAATGTTAAAAAAAAAAGATTCTCCTTTCTCAACATCCTTACCAACACTTGCTCTTGTGTGTCTTTTTGACAATAGCCATCCTAACAGGCATGAAGTACCATTTTATCATGGGCTTAATTTGCATTTTCCTGGAAAAATACTTTTTCGATATATTTTCTCCCACTGTCTTTAGTTTATTCATTGTTTTTCTGAGTTTCCCCTTATTAACTTATTCCCTCTTTGATTTTCATTCATTTTTAACTTCTTAAATACAATGCTTAATAAAATTTTTTTCATTAGTTTTAAATGTATTGTAAGTTATCCAAAGTTATTAATATGTTCTCTGAGTGCATCTTTACTCAGAAAATAAACTGTTCTCATATTCATTAATTTCTAGGTATCCATGATTGCCATTGTTTCTTATCTCACCTAAGACTTCTTTCAGAGAAGTTTTATAAAAATTGTGTTTGTTCACTTACTTTACTTTCCAAATGTTTGAAATAATATTTACTATGTATTCCATCTTTTTATGGACTTCAAATTTATAGTGCATTGTTATCAGCAGATAGTTATATTCATTCCTATTTAACATATTTATTAAGAATACTAATATGTAGTCATATCTGTAAATATTTCAAAGCACTCAAAAATCCCTATTTAGTTTGATTTGAAGAGCAGTATGATACAGCCTGTTAATAAATTGTATTTTATATAATTCTTCAAATTAATTTTGTATTTTTTTGTATTTTTACTCTGCCAAGCCCTAATTACTGAGGCAATATATCTCTTTATAAATGAGAAAATATCTGTTATAATTATTTAAACAAATGCTATATAAGATAAAGACAAAAACAAATTAATGGTGTGTTAAAAAATTGATGAATAAAAAAAGAAAGTAGACACTTCTTTTCATTTTATTTTTAAGATTTATTTATTTGAAAGTCAGAATTACAAAGGGAGGGAGAGATAGATAGAGATACTCCATCTGCTGGCTCACTCCCCAGATAGCTAAAAAGATGGGGGATGGGCCAGACTGAAGCCCAGGCCCCCCATATGGTTAGAAGGGGCCCAAAAATTGGCACCACATGGGCTGCCAATATTGTAAGTGGTGGCTTAACCTGCTCCATCACAATGCCAGCCCCAAATGACTTCTCTTTTAATAAGGGGTCATTATATGTCATTTCATTTCTTTCTTTTAAATAAAGATTTATTTATTTGAAGGGCAGAGAAACAGGGGGATTGGGCACAGAAAGAGAGAGTGAGGGAGAGGTCTTCCATCCACTGGTTCACTACCGAAATTGTCAAAATAGCCTCGGCTGAAACAGATTGAAGCCAGGAACCAGGAACTCCATCTTGATCCCCTCTCTTGGCAAAGACCCAAGTACTTGGGCCATTCTCTGATGCTTTTCCAGGTGCACTGGCAGATACCTAGATTGGAAGCAAAGCAGCTAGGACTCAAATTGACACTACAATAATGCATGAAATTCACAAGTGGCTGCTTAACCTGCTGTACCACATCACCAGCTCCATCCTTACATTTCTGCAACTGCAGAATGAGAGTAATTCAATTAATAGAGATGGTTACCAACACATCTAAAATATGCTGCAGTAATACTTTCAAATTGATAGGGTATGATGGAGGAGCTGACGGGCCACAAAAGAAACAGAGATTATATATCAACACAAAGGAAATGGAATACAAGACACCAAAAATAGGACTACAAACACATAAACATATATACAAGGGAATTAAGTCCACACATCTATCTTGGAAATGAAGATAAATAAGATTTTTTTTTGACAGGCAGAGTGGACAGTGAGAGAGAGAGAGACAAAGAGAAAGGTCTTCCTTTTTCTGTTGGTTCACCCCGCAGTGGACGCTGCAGCCAGCATGCTGCAGCCAGCACACCACACTGATCCGAAGCCAGGAGCCAGGTTCCTCTCCTGGTCTCCAATGCGGGTGCAGGGCCCAAGAGCTGGACTGGAAGAGGAGCAACAGGGACAGAATCCGGCACACCAACCAGGACCAGAACCCGGGGTGCTGGCGCTGCAGGTGGAGGATTAGCCTATTGAGCCCCGGCGCCGGCCTTTGTTTTTTTGTTTGTTTGTTTGTTTGTTTTGGTAAATAAGATTTAAAAAACACTTTGGAGAAGAAATTGACTCCTAAATTGGGTAGATGGGAAAGAACCAAAAGATCCCAACTACATCTATGAGTCTAAGATGACATCTAAGAAGATATAATTCACAGGTTGACTATTAAACGATAGACAAAAGAAAGCCAACAGTATTCAAACAAAAAGAGAACAAATAGTGCAATGTCAATATCGGGCAAAAATATAAAAAAAAATGCAGAGCACTAAACAAAACAAAAAAGAATTATCTTTGTATGTGTGTGTGTATGGTTCCTTGTTAAGTTTCTTATATAAAATGTATGATTAATATATTCTGCATATTTGAGGTTATTTTTAGGTTAACTTCACACTTGAACAAAATCATAGCAAACTAATCCACACTGAGATAATAGTACTCATATGCCAGAATGACTAAAAGGAAAATAGCATTCATTAACAAGAACTAGTGAGGCCATCAAGAAGTAGAACTCTCCTAAAATAAGGTTGAGAGTATACAATGGTACAGCCACTTTAGGAAATTGGCAGTGTGTACTAATTATGACTCAGCAATTGTACTTCTAGGCTTAATTCTAATAAAAAGTCATATGTATGCTTACTAAAACATCATATCAAAACTGCACAATGACCAAAAGCTGGAAACAACACAAGTATAGTAGAATCATAAAATTCAAATGTGCTATTTCAGTTCATCTATGGTTGCATATAAAGCTACTCCAAATGTTGTGAGTTAAAATCAAATTTATGATTTTCTAAAATTCTATGAGTTGATAGAAAGTTTCTTCTACAAATTTTGTCTAAAATCACTCGTATGGCTCCAATTATCTTAAACCTTACTTGAGTCTGCAGATGCAAGATGGCATTTGGAAAACAGTGCTAGCTGTTACTAGAGTACATCCATTTTTATCTCACCCTAAGAGCCTTTAATATTCAGTAGGCTAAATTGGGGTTTTGGAGTTCAAAGTGTGCAAGAGAGAAGAAAGAAAATCCTGGGAATTCCAAGCATGAAGACCCACAACTTGAGAGAGTATTGTTTCTATCACAATCGGTGCCTAAGCAATCATAAAGCCAGATTAAATTAAAGATAATTAAGAAAGACTCAATCTTTTGACAGGAGAGGCATTAATAGCACATTGCAAAGAGAAGTGTATACAAAAATACATGATTTATTGAGTGTCATCATTTTACTAACCTATCACAACCAATATATGACAATGACAATGAACCAATTACTGCTCCATACAACAACAGAAGAGATGAACTGTGGGGAGCAACTCGGACTAGACTGTTACTGGAATTAAGACTTATTCTATGCATCTGCTCTCCCACAATATGGCGCTGAGAAGGGAGTAACAACTTCTACGCAGCTGCCTCTCGCCAACTTGAGTGATGACCTGCAGGAGCTGATCCTGCTCCTGATTGGAGGAGAGCAGCGTACTCGGCGTGTGGGTAGCAGAGTTGGGATTGGTGGAAGAGGACTATAAAGGAGGAGAGAGACAACATGCACCAGGAACATCTATCTGAAGGAACACCTGTGCAGCCCCCGAGAGAGCCGGCCGGTGGTGTGCCGCTCCCCCGCAGAAGTGGGGAAAGTGGCAGGGGGAACCGCCCTTCCACGGAGGTGGAAGGGACTGCAGCCAACCCGGAAAGAACCAGCAGCTAACCCGGGAAGGGCCGAGCAGACAAAAGAACAGCGCAGGGTCCTGTGTCGTTCCTCCACGAAGAGGGGGAGCGACATGAACCTTACAGATAAGGCAAGTCACAAATAAGCAAGTCACAAATGAATATTGCATAAACTTCATGCTCCACTTATATCTAATCCAAAAATGAGGAAACTAAAACAAACATATGAGGCTAGAAGTAACAAGGAGTCAGTCCAATGAACGCTTTTGTGGTGCTATCCATGTTTTACTTTTTGACCTATGAAATGGCCTGTCTTCAGCCTGGTCTTGGCTCTGTTTGTTATAGCCATTTGGGGAGTGAACCAGGAAATGGAAAATCTCTATCTCTCTCTTGCTTTCAAATGTATGAATAAATCTTTTAAATATGCAGGCAAATTCTCCTCAGTTCAATTCCTACTTACCTGTGTACAATTCAATGCCTTTCAAAACAAACAAACAAACAAACAAAACAAAAACAAAAAAACAAAAAAAAACACTAGAGAATTCTTCATACCATTGCTGAAGGACTGAGAAAGATTCTAAAGCCCTGGCATCCAGTGCTGGGAAACTGTCTCTGCTCTGTTTCGCTCTTACTGTGTTTAAACTCCGGCATCAGGGATCAGTTCCCTGTCACTTGATGTGGCCAACTCATATCCCTTTGTTTACTGCTGCCAGTTTGGGCAGAGGCAGTCATTCCTAGGAGATTATTTTTAGTTCAAATGAAGTCATTAGGTAGTTTTCCAACCTCAACCTCATTCCAGCTTATCTAAGGAAATGGGGAACATCTTTTTCAATATTTTTGTTGACAAAGCCAATCCTTTCCCTGCTTCTAAATGGAGGAAGGGTATTCATGGAATTTTCCAGAGATCCTTCCACTTAACTTCCTTGAGTTACTCTTTCCAGAAATGTGGATCGCTACATTATTTTCAAAATTGGATCAAACTGTTTTTCTATAAGTTGTATTGTGATTAGCAGTATGGACTAAAGAAACTGAATGTCTTGAGCACATATCCCAGCTGCAACCTTGGTCAGTTTACTTCCCTCTCTGAGCCTCAGTTTCCACACATGGAAATGCAGATAAAACAAGCCCTACTTCTTTAGTTAGAGTGAGTTTGATAGAAATGAACCTGCGTATATTAACAATGTGTCTAGTACAGTAAGTGTTTGACAGGCATTAGCTCTTATTATTAACACATGGTTACTGGGGCCAGTGCAGTGGCATAGAGGTTAAAGCCACTGCCTGCAGTGCCGACATCCCATATAGGCACTGGTTTGAGTCCCGGCTGCTCCACTTCCAATCCAGCTCTCTGCTGTGGCCTGGGAAAGCAGTAGAAGATGGTCCAAGTCCTTGGGCCCCTGCACCTGCATGGGAGACCTGGAAGAAGCTCCTGGCTCCTGGCTTTGGATCAGTACAGCTCCAGCTGTTGTGGCTGTTTGGGGAGTGAACCAACAGATGGAAGACCTTTCTCTGCCTCTACCTCTGCCTCTCTGTAACTCTGCCTTTTAAATAGATAAGTAAATTTTATTTTAAAGAAAGGCATGGCTACTAATATTTAGGATAGAATACTGACATATGACCATAACTGGTAGTTTTAGTTTTTGATATTTTTATTCTCTTTTAATCACTTTTAATCTCTTTTAATCACCTGGTGGTTCACAAATAGTGGTATTTGTATATCACTATTTGGGGGAAGGGATAATACTTGTTGGTCATCATTATTAAAACAAACATCCCATATGGGTTCCTCTTCCAGTCCAGCTCTCTGCTGTGGCCCCGGAAAGCAGTGGAGGGTGGCCCAAGTGCTTGGGCCCCTACACCCGCATGGGAGACCAGGAAGAAGCACCTGGCTCCTGGCTTTGGATGGGCATAGCTCCAGCTGTAGCGGCCATTTGTGGGGTGAACCAATGGAGGGAAGACCTTTCTCTCTATCTCTCTCTCTCACTGTCTGTAACTCTACCTGTCAAATAAATAAATAAATAAATCAAATTTCAGAGGAAAAGTTTCATTGTTAAATTAGCATTATGGGGCAACATGGAATGAGAATGAAAAATAGTGGAAATATACGATAAATGGCCAAGGTACATTTGTATTTTTAGCTATTTATTCCAACTCACATCTAATCATCTATATTGAAAAACTAAATCTTTCCCATAGGTAACTCTTTGCCATCAGTTCTTCCAGGTACCCTTCTGCTAGCCAGTTTTATAGGCTAAAGGCTGGACTACAAAAAGTAGGCACAAAGTCATCTAGCAAAAGTCAGCCTTCAAACTATCCTTTCAACTCTACTCTTCTCCATACTCAAATGGGGATACGGAAGGAAGACTTTTCAAAAAAAAAAAGAGACATCACTACAAATAAGAGTTAAAAAATAAACTATATATATATACATATATATTCTATACATGTGTGTGTGTTTTAATATATATATTTCCTTAAGCTTCTTTAGAGTTCTGTTTCTTCTCTTCCCTGCCCCACTAACCACTACTGCAAGTCTCTAAATGCATCCAAATATGGCCCAAGGAACTGAAATTTTCTAAAGGTAAAACTCATACTCTAGGGTTTGTTTGGGGATCTTGATTAATTTATTGAATTGTAACTCAAAAATGTCCCCTGGTCTACAAGACATGACATGGGCAGAACAAGGAGCTCTTCACACAGCTCAGAGGCTGGCAGTGCCTGTGTTCCATGACTGATTAAATACAATCATGGATTATGACTCATCAGGCATACATTAAAGGTTAATCACCAAATGGCAATCAGTATATATCTGCATGTTTATCAATTTAGACTTTATCTGTTGTGTGTGACTTGTAAGAAGCAGAAAAAATAACTTATGGAAGGGTGGGCTGAATGTATTACTCTGGTCAGTTACCATTCTGTTAAATTCTGCTCCCCTTATCCAAAAATAATCACAATTTCTTCCAGTTTGATAAGTTATAATGAATATGTTCTCTCTCATGCTTTTAAAATATTTTACTCATTTGTGAGGCAGTAAGACAGAGTAAGTAAGTTCAATCCCCAACTTCCTGCAACAGCTAGGGCTGGGCCAGGCTGACCATGAGGGTCTCCCACATGAGGGGCAAAGCTAAAGTACTAAAGACATCAACCGCAGCCTCCCAGGGTCTAAATGAATAGGAAACTGGAATCAGGAGTGGAGCTGGATATAGGATATGGGTGACCCAAACAAGACAAATGGCTGCCCTTCTCATGTTTTTTGAGAATTATCACATTTTGGGGAAAAAACAAGTACATTAGAAAAATGGCTGTTAACTTTACGTGCAAGTCAGAACCACTAGAGCACCTTTTTTTTTTTTTTTTTTTTTTTTTTTTTTTTTTTTTTTTTTTTTGACAGGCAGAGTGGAGAGTGAGAGAGAGAGACAGAGAGAAAGGTCTTCCTTTTGCCATTGGTTCACCCTCCAATGGCTGCCACGGCTGGTGCGCTGCGCTGATCCGATGGCAGGAGCCAGGTGCTTATCCTGGTCTCCCTTGGGGTGCAGGGCCTAAGGACTTGGGCCATCCTCTATTGCACTCCCGGGCCACAGCAGAGAGCTGGCCTGGAAGAGGGGCAACCAGGACAGAATCCAGCGCCCCGACCGGGACTAGAACCCGGTGTCCCGGCGCCGCAAGGCAGAGGATTAGCCTAGTGAGCCACGGCGCTGGCTGAGCACCATTTTTAAAATACCACTGCATATGCCTACTCCACTCCAGTTAAATAAAAATTCCTGGAACTAGACAGCGGCATAGTCATTTTTTAAAAGTCCTTGAAGTGATTCAAAAGTACATCCAAGGAGGAGAACCACTAAATTTGGTCTTCTACTGCTACTGCCCTTAGCAGATTATTGATATTGATCAGAAATGAATCAGTTAATGTTAGTCACTCACTTGACAAAAAGGATAAGTTATTTTGTGTTTTGTATGCATAGTTTTAAGTTACTAAAAAGATTAAGTATCTGTTCAGTAAGTTTTGTTCAAACTTGCTCTAAATTTTAAGAAGTAAATAACATGTATATATACACACACAAGGATATTTCAAAAAGTTTGTGGAAAATGGAATAAAAGCATAAATTATTTTGATCTAAAAAAGCTGAAATCTATAGTTTTTCACAATACACATGTTCCGTGAAATTTTTTAATATTCTCCATTTGTACATAAGTCAAATATATTTGGCAGTTCATTCCATTACTAGAAACATAATAAATTACAATCAGTTAAGATGGCTTATAAAAAAATAGAACTTGAGGAGGCCTTGTGGCATCACGGATAAAACTATCCACTGTAATGCCAATATCCCATATGGGCCCTTGTTCATGTCCCTTGTTCATGTCCTGGCTATTCCACTTTTTTTTTTAACTTTTATTTAATGGCTATTCCACTTTGAACCAACTCCTTGCTGATGGCCTGGGAAAAGTAGCAGAAGACGACCCACGTGCTTGGGCTCCTGCACCACATGGGAGACCCACATGAAGCTCCTGGCTCCTAGTTTAGGCCCGGTCCAGCCCTGGCTGTTGCAACCATCTGGGGAGTGAACGAGCAGAAGGAAGCACTCTCTCCCTCTCACAGTAATTGCAGTGGGATCCATGCTCACACTTAGGAGTGCACAGATCCTCTGTTTGGTTCATATGGTAGCATGGGTGAATGTGCAATCACTGTGGCCTGACCTCAGGCATTGATCAAGATCTCTCCATCTCTCTGTCTCTCCCTCTCTCTCTGTAGCTCTTTCAAATAAATCTTAAAAAAAAAAAAGAGGGATTCCAAGATGCCTTAATAGGAAAAAGGCATACTGCTTTAGGCGAGGGAAAAATAGCAGAAAAAAAGGCGGGGGAGTGCATTACCAGGGGAGAGTTGGAGAGAAATCTGCAGTGGAAATTCTACATGTGGAAGAGGGACGTTGTGGATCAGCACAGAAAGTGTGGATGCACGGCAATGAGTGCAAATACAGTACAAGATCCCCACAACCGAAAGCCAGAGCACATTCCAGCTTTGAAGAGCAAAGTGAGAGCAGACTGCAGCAGCAGCCTGTGCCACTGGTGATACAGCCAGAGGGAGAGCCTTGCAGACCACACTGTCTTTGAGTATGGCCTGGAGCTCTAATGTGGTGCAGGGTAATCATTGAACCCAATGAAAAAAGGGCACATTTCTTTCTTCTCATTCCCCAAGATGGGCACCTAGACACTGGTAGGGAGAAGGCAGCATTTTGACACTAGCGGTGGCTGTGGCAGCTCTTGTGCATGCATGTGATATAGGGATTTTACCAGAGGGAAAAATCCATATTCCCTACTGACTTTGAGTCTGGCTAGTGTTGCAGTTGATTTCTCAACAATTTTTTTTTTTTTTTGACAGGCAGAGTGGACAGTGAGAGAGACAGAGAGAAAGGTCTTCCTTTTTGCCGTTGGTTCACTCTCCAATGGCCGCCGCGGCTGGCGCGCTGCAGCCAGCGCACCGCGCTGATCCGATGGCCCGAGCCAGGTGCTTCTCCTGGTCTCCCGTGGGGTGCAGGGCGCAAGGACTTGGGCCATCCTCCACTGCAGTGGATTTGTTTCTGAGAAGAGGAGAGTGGTGTGGGCAAGAGGTGCGGAGTCACCACACAGACCCCGGGAGCTGGGTGAAAGCGGGCTTGAGGCAAGCAGCCCGCAAACTCGTTTATTTCAGTTGGTACAACATCTTATATAGCCAAGACCAGCCAATCCGGTCAAGGGGCAGTCTATGCCCCAACCAATCACAGCCTGTTGCCAAGCAGTTTCCAAAGCCATCCAATCACAGCCTGTTACCAGGCAGGCTCTGTTGCCAGGTGGGTTTCAAAGCCATTCCCGAGTAACTGCCGCTTGCTTGCCAGCAGCCACATGACCTTCTCATTCCACCACAGGCTAGGAAAGATTGAAAGGGTCTGGGCACCTACACAGGACTGTGAGGTGCCACCAGCCTCTCAACATATCAAACTCTGGGGCTCAAACTGCCAAAGTGGAGCATCCATTGGCAGCTGGCTCTGGGAACATCTCTGCTCTCTGCATGGACAAGACAGGAGTGGGGCTGAGTAAATCCTCTGCATCCTGTGACAGTGGGAGCTTTGTGGGCTGAGACTGTGGGAACTCTGCACAGTAGGATACAGGATATAGCTGGGTCTCTGGGGAATCACAGTGTGCAGCACCAAAGGTTCAGAGTTCCCTGACTGCAGGGGGTCAGTCACTGCAGTGGGATCTGTGCTCACACTGATGGCTGCACAGATCCACTGTGGGGTTCATGTAGCATTGCCGGTGAGTGTTGCAACCACCGTGGGCTAATCTCAGGCACTGATCACGAAATGGGCAAAGGACTAGAACAGGCATTTTTCAAAAGATGAAATTCAAATGGCCAAAAACACATGAGAAAATACTCAGGACTACTAGCTATCAGGGAAATGAAAATCAAAACTACAATGAGGTTTCAAATCACCCAAGTTTAAATGGCTCTCATACGGAAATCAAAAAACAATAAATACTAGAGTGGACATGAGGAAAATGCTACCCTAATCCACAGTTAGTGGGAATGTAAACTAGTACAGCCATTGTGGAAGACAATATGGAGATACCTCAGAAAGCTCAAAATAGATATACCATATGACAAAGCAATTCTACTCCTGGAGATATACCCAAATGAAATGAAATCAGCATATGAACGTGTTATCTTTACCCCCATGTTTATTGTAGCTCAGTTCACAATAGCTAAGATATGGAATCAACCCAGATGTCCATCAAATGATGACTGCATAAAGAAATTGTGTTGTATAAACACTATGCAGTACTACCCAGCTATAAAAATATAAAATGAAATCCTGTCCTTTGCAAAAAATGGATGCAAGTGGAAACCATTATACTTAGAAAAATAATCCAGTCCCAAAATGACAAATATCATATGTTTTCCTTGATGTGTGGTAACTAATAGAGTACCGAAAATGTATTGTACTGTAGTAAAATTTATGTTTTGAGATTTGATGATTGTTTACAGCCCTTACTTCTATTGTTAAGAAACCGTGTTTTTTTCTTCCTACCTTTTGTTGAACTTTTTACTTAGTGTAGGGTTAATATTATACATACAAAGTAAATTGAAAATAGATCGTTGTAAAAATTAAGAGAGGGAATACAGAGGAATAAGGAGGAAGGGTGGGAACATTGGAGGGAGGGAGGGTAGGGTGGGAAGTGTCACTATGTTCCTAAGCCGTATTTTTGAAATACATGAAATTTGTTCAGTTTAAATTAAAAAAGAAAAAATAGAACTACAAATAGAAAAAATAGAGCATTTCAATTCAATCTGTCCTTTTCCATATACATCCACTTTTATGCATTTAAAACAATTTTTGGAAGGCAATATGCCTTAAGTAAAGAATTTTGAAGTCAAAAGAAATCAACAGCACATGGTAAAATCTCTTTTATAAAACTATCCCTACAGGACAAGATCCTCATCTACAGAACAGATGTCCCTTTAAATAGTGGTCTGAGGTTCAGAACATGTTTGAAACCCTTAATAATAAACTAGCAAGAGTATGTGACATTTGTGCATTCAAGGGGCCACTCACTAGCATGCATTTTTCCAGGGAAAGAAATTGTGGCTTTAAAGGATGTGCTTATGAGCAGTGAAGGGAATCACTCTTGGTTAGGAGTGGGATGCAGTTCCGTCACTGATCGCAGGTATTAACCATTAGAGGATAGTACTTGGTAGACATGATGCACTGTATTTAGGCCTAGATCACCTGGATCTAGATCACTGTATTTAGTTGAGCATGATGCACTGTATTTAGGCCTAGATCACCTGGATTTGAGTTTCAGCTTTGGAACTCAGTTGTCAAGGAAACATAACTTAACAATTTTCTGGGTTCTGGACTATGAACATGATAATATCCATCCTCTTTACCTAAAGGGTTTGTTATAAAGTTTAAAACCAAATGTTTGTTTGCAAATGCTAAACTTCATTTCAAAGACAAGAAAATTATTTAGCATCAAGTGCAAGCCCTGTGTTGAGTAGGCAGATAGCTTCTGGGCCAGCCTCCGTGAATGCCTATTTATGCCCAGAGAGATGTTCTAACAGATGCTGAAATTATGATTAGTACATCATTTAATGGAAACTTTGGGAATGCAATTGTCATTTGTTTGTGACCTTCTTGATGGTATATGGCACATAGATGTGTGTGTGTGGTTCAGGAATATCTTCCCCTTTTAAAAGAACAACTTAAATCTAGGGAGATCTTGGCATAATGGCGATTAACTGGAAGCAATGAGACAAATGAAGAACCTGGGAGAGAGGAACTGGCCTTTGTGAATCTCTTTGGTGATATCTGCAGAAGAAACATGGTCCAAAAGAGGATGAAGTGTGGTGGCTGCAGGCAGTGGCAGAGCACTGTTCGAAGACACTCATGTGATCCTCTCTAGGGACTTACAGAAACAACTGAAGAAATTTCTAAAATTTATTTATTTGAAGGAGAGGGAGAAACAGTGGGGATAGAGAAGGAGAGGAAAAGAGAGATAGAACTCATCTTAACAGATGGTTCATGCCCAAAATGCCTGCAACAGCCAGAGTGGGCTTGGGCTTGAGCCAGAAACTCAATCCAAGTCTCCCATGTGGGTAGCAGGGACCCAATCACCTGAGATCCCATCTGCTGATTTCCAGAGTCTCTACTGGCAGGAAGATGGAATAAGAAGCCAGAGCTGGGAAGTAAACCCCAGCACTCTGATGTGGGAATGGCTGTCTTAACTGATATCTTAACATCTGCCTGTCCAGGTATGGACATTTAACTCTGCATGTGGAGTGGTGGTGAAATCTGAACTTCCTCATCAGGCAATTGAGAGTGAAGGGATCGTGAGACCTTTGCTACATACACTACTATCACTGAAGTAACAACAGTGTTTTAAGTGCTCCGTTTTTCTTCAACATAATGTCACAGGCACCTATTTGTACTGAAAACTCTCTAAATAAATCCAGTTGTTTATGAACTTCTGTCACTTTAAGCTCAACCAATCAAATAACCATTGTATTACCAGATACAATGAAGTTTATAACCTTCTGTAGATCATGTGTATCATCTGATGTCCTTAAAAGAAAATCGCTGAAATCCCTGTTTCCCATTTCCTACTCAAAAACACATATAATGGAGTAAATTTCACTAAAAGGCTTAAAGATTGATTTTAAATTTCCTGCATGAGAGAAGATTTGTTAATTGCTATCCTTTTAAATAGCTAGCACATTTTTCTAACATTGCATTAAATCACAAGGTTAAATGAGGTTTGCTCTTTATTTTAAAATTGATTTTTGCTTTTCCTTCAGGAAGAGATTTTATTTAGCATAATCATTATCATTGTTAAAAGCATCCCTTCTTTTTTTCCTCCTGATATTTGATAACAAGATATCCTGCTTTGCACGATTTTATAAGATTTTTTATCAAAAGCACTGTAATACCAATGTACATCGCAATCAAAAATGTTCTCAAGAGAAAAGGAACATGACTTGAAACCATAGCATTATCTTCATTTTCTCCTTCCCCCATCTCTAATCATTCATCATGCATTGAGGTTCTTCTTTGTCCTCAGCTGCCCCATCTTTGTGTCCACACAGAAGCATTGTAAGTTCCCAAACCACATAGCTAAATGCCTTGCACTAACACATCATCCTCTTTGATGGACATCACTCTGTCTGAAGAATACCACATCATACTTCAGTACTAAATTCAAACATTATGCCTTTTATGGAGTTTTTCTCAATTACCATCTTGTCTATCAGGTAAAATGATCACTTGCTGCTCTGTGCTGCTTTGTAACTGGCTGGCCAGCCTTCTCATGTGTGGACAAACTCAAAAGAACTTCATTATAAAACCCCTATAACCAGCAAAACATGTTAACCTTCAGAATCAACCAACAGTTTGACATTCCTCCAAAATTTTATTATTGAGATACACATTTTAAAAGAACAGAAAGGAACTAGTTTCCCATTCATAACAATAGTATATATCATTTTCTATGGTCAAAATAAGGATTTGTATCTTACATACATAGAATTTTAACTCAGTTATACTTATTTAACTTAGCCTTTCTCACCACTTATGGTTGAATTGCTTTAGAAATCACTCTCATTAGTGCCGGACGCTCGCCCGCGAGAGTCCAGCGTAGTAAAGACAAGATGGCTGCTTACTCGGTTCTCATGGAACTTTATTCATCCAGATGCAAGGCAAAAGAAAAGAAGCCAAGCCCTCACTACACAATACTATCCCCATTATATACCCAAGGTTCCCCTAGCAGGACACTCCCAGCCAATGGCAAGTCTGTTCACATGCAGTCCATGCAGGCACAGTCCAATCAAGTCGAAGGGCACATAGTGCCTCAGGTTGAAAGGTCATCTTGCTCCATCGGGGTTGTTTGTGTCTTCAGGACATCCTGTGGTTAGCACTTCCTTGACTTGCTTTTCTCAGCAGCTAGCACTTCCTTAACTTGTTTTGCACAAGTTGTTATAACAGGCCATGCAAACAGCAAAGTGAGGAAGTTCCCACAAGTGGCCAGCCTGCAGTTCCCCCCACAATTAGGGTACATATAGATATAATAAAATGCCTTACCGAAAATATCTTTTAAAGTTATTTGTTCTGGCTTTAGTTCATTTTGTCAGTATAATTTCTGAGAAGGCCATGTTTTTAAAAGTTTCATTTTTAATTAATAATACCCAAACGTGAAAAAATACTTAATTTATCAATAGATTTACTATATGGTCTTGATTTGTAATACATGTAAATAATTATATGTCATTATTTTGCAAAACACATATTCACTAAAGACATAATTCATACGTTGTATACTATTAAGCTTTTATTAAAGGAATACTTAGTATTATTTAATTCAAATGCTATATATGTAAATTAACAAGTTATTCTAGACAGTTAGTCCTCAAACACTGTCCTTGAGTAATTCAAGTTTTCCTGGTTTGTTGATAGCCAACCTAATAAAATCTAACTGTAATCAAAAAGTTTTCCTTCTATTCTACCAAGTTTGACATATCAAATTCCTTTGAAGCCCTTCACTCAACCCATTCCATCTCCAACACAAAGACTGGACTTAGATAACCTTGGGTAAAGGTAGGTGAGCTCAGGTAGCATCTTGGGTGGGGGTGGAGCCTCATCCTTGCCTCCAGTTGCTAATCATTTAATAATCAAATGTTTAATTAGGTAGTATAATTCCCAGAATGGTGCTTTTCAAATTTGCCACAATTGCTTTATTATTCTCTATTTAAACAAAAATAAATATATTTATTAATATTACATATTTATTATTCAGAGTCAGAGACCTTCAAAACATATATATCTCTCTTCATCACTGCCAAGTTCATTGTCATCTTGATAGTTACATTGTTAAAAGAACTTGGTGGAAAGGCCAGCCTATCATTTGGTACAGATTCAGCATTCACCAGAAGAACCAATGCAATGGTAAACTAAGTTCATATGTGTTCTTTTGTTGTTCAAAGATTACAGAATTCTCAGATAGGCCTTAGTACTCATCAGTGTGAGTTTTTTGAGAGTACAAGGCAAGCAGTGTCCATGTGGCTGTTAAACTTTGACAAGAAAAGGGAGAGACTGGTTAGAATATAGTTTTGAAAAAGCAGATTCTAAAGTTATACAGTACTTTGTTTTTAGTCACATGCAATTTTTTAAATGTCAAAATAGTGTTGAAGAGGACATAAAACATAAAGATGGCAGCAAGCAGGTAGCCTAGTAGTTTACATGCCTGCATACCAGAGTGCCTGAGTTCAACAGCTCGTCCCAGCTCCTGACTTGAGCTTTCTGCTACTGTGCACCCTGGAGGGGGGAGGAGGTAGGGGGGCAGCAGTGGCTGCTTAAGAAATTGAGTCCCTGCCACCCATATGGAACACAGGATTTAGTTCCATAATCCCATCTGTGGCTTGGCCACTGAAGGCATTTGAGGAATAAACAAGCAGATGGAAATGTGCTCTGGCGCTCTCTCTGAAGAGAGACATAAATTTCCAATATAATAGTAACAAACATGAAGGGCTTACCAGATGATAACAATGATTCTTTAAAGTAAAAACGATTTCTTTTCCTCCATTTTGCAGATACTAAAATATAATTTCAGTGGATAAACAAAATACGGTACATACATACAATAAAACATTACTCAGTCTTAAAAGAGTAAATTTTTTCATTCACTACATGATGGATGAAACTTGAGGACATGGTGCTACGTGTAATAACCCAGTCCAAAAGCACAAATGTTATAATATCCCGCTTATGTGAGGTACCTAAAGTAGTTAAACTCATAGAAGCAGACTGTAGAATGGAGGCAAGAAAGAAAGTGCATATAGAGCTTCAGTTTTGCAATGTGAAAGAGTTTTGGAGAACCATTGCACAACAATGTGAATATACTTAACACTACTGAACTACACACTTAAACACAGTTAAATGTTAAATTTTAAATTATGTAAGGTTTTTTAAACCACGGTAAAAAAAAAATGTAGTCTCAATGATACATAAGACTGCTAAATATCCAGAAGTTATGACATAGGTTCTAGCTCAAGATCTCATGTTCTTTTTTTTTTAACTTTTATTTAATGAATATAAATTTCCAAAGTACAGAATATTGATTACAATGACTTACCCCCCATAACGTCCCTCCAACTGCAACCCTCCCCTTATCCACTCCCTCTCCCCTTCCATTCATATCAAGATTCATTTTCCTTTCTCTTTATATACAGAAGATCAGTTTAGCATACATTAAGTAAAGATTTCCACAGTTTGCTCCCACACAGAAACATAAAGTGAAAAATACTGTTTGAGTACTAGTTATAGCATTAAATCTCAATGTACAGCACACTAAGGACAAAGATCCTACATGAGGAGTAAGTGCACAGTGACTCCTGTTGTTGACTTAACAAATTGACACTCTTGTTTATGGCATCAGTAATCACCCTAGGCTCTTGTCATGAGCTGCTAAGGCTATGGAAGCCCCCTGAGTTCACTGACTCTGATCATATTTAGACAAGGCCATGGTCAAAGTGGAAGTTCTCTCCTCCCTTCAGAGAAAGGTACCTCCTTCTTTGATGACCCATTCTTTCCACTGGGATCTCACTCACAGAGATCTTTCATTTAGGTTTTTTTTCCCCCAGAGTGTCTTGGCTTTCCATGCCTGAAATACTCTCATGGGCATTTCAGCCGGATCCGCATGCCTTAAGGGCTGATTATGAGGCCAGAGTGCTGTTAGGACATTTGTCATTCTATGGGTCTGCTGTGTATCTCACTTCCCATGTTGGATCATTCTCTCCCTTTTTGATTCTATCAGCTAGTATTTGCAGACACTATTCTTGTTTATGTGATCCCTTTGGTTCTTAGTCCTATCATTACGATCAATTGTGAACAGAAATTGATCACTGGGACTAGTGAGATGGCATTGGTACATGCCACCTCGATGGGATTGAATTCGAATCCCCTGGTATGTTTCTAACTCTACTGTTTGAGGTAAGTCAGCTTGAGCATGACCCGAATTGCACATCTCTTCCCTCTCTTATTCCCACTCATATTTAACAGCAAACACTTTTCAGTTAAGTTTCAGCACTTAAGAAGAATTGTGTATTGATTACAGTATTCAACCAAAAGTATTAAGTAGAACAAACAAAAAAAATACTAAGAGGGATAACATATTAGGTTGCTCATCAACAGTCAGGGTGAGGGCTGATCAAGTCACCGTTTCTCATAGTGTTCATTTCACTTTAACAGGTTTCCTTTTTGGTGCTCAGTTAGTTGTCACCTATCAAGGAGAACGAGTGGTATTTGTCCCTTTGGGATTGGCTTATTTCACTCAACATAATGTTTTCCAAATTCCTAACAGGGATCACTTTTCAGTTAAAATTGAAACACCTAAGAATAATTGTGTGTTAATTACAGAGTCCAACCAATGATACTAGAACAAAAATAATACTAAAATGGATAAAGTATTACATTGTACATCAACCATCAGGACAAGAGCTGATCAAGTCACTGTTTCTCATAGTGTCCATTTCACTTCAACAAGTTTACCCTTTGGTGCTCAGTTAGTTGTCGCCAATCAGGGAGAACATATGATATTTGTCCCTTTGGGACTGGCTCAATTCACTCAGCATGATGTTTTCCAAATTCCTCCATCTTGTTGCAAATGACTGGGTTTCGTTGTTTTTGACTGCTGTATAGTATTCGATAGAGTACATGTCCCATAATTTCTTTATCCAGTCTACTGTTGATGGGCATTTGGGTTGGTTCCAGGTCTTAGCTATTGTGAATTGAGCTGCAATAAACATTAATGTGCAGACAGCTTGTTTGTTTGCCAATTTAAATTCCTTTGTTTAAATTCCAAGGAGTGGGATGGCTGGGTCGAATGGTAGGGTTATATTCAGGTTTCTGAGGAATCTCCAGACTGACTTCCATAGTGGCTTAACCAGTTTGCATTCCCACCAACAGTGGGTTAGTGTCCCTTTTTCCCCACATCCTCTCCAGCATCTATTGTTGGTAGATTTCTGAATGTGAGCCATTCTAACTGGGGTGAGGTGGAACCTCATTGTGGTTTTGATTTGCATTTCCCTGATTGCTAGTGATCTTGAACATTTTTTCATGTGCCTGTTGGCCATTTGGATTTCCTCTTTTGAAAAATGTCTATTGAGGTCCTTGGCCCATCTCTTAAGTGGGTTGTTTGTTTTGGTCTTGTGGACTTTCTTGATTTCTTTGTAGATTCTGGTTATCAACCCTTTATCAGTTGCATAGTTTGCAAATATATTTTCCCATTCTGTCGGTTGTCTCTTCACTTTCCTGACTGTTTCTTTTGCAGTACAGAAACTTCTCAATTTGATGCAATCCCAAATGTTAATTTTGGCTTTGACTGCCTGTGCTTCTGGGGTGTTTTCCAAGAAGTCATTGCCGGTACCTATATCTTGCAGGGTTTTTCCAATGCTCTCTAATAATTTGATGGTGTCAGGTCGTAGATTTAAGTCTTTAATCCATGTTGAGTGGATTTTTGTGTAAGGTGAAAGGTAGGGGTCTTGCTTCATGATTCTGCACATGGAAATCCAAGATCTCATATTCTTTACCCCTGTGCCAATTATTATGCCAACAATAATCTCTGTGCAGCTGAATATATCAGTTCCACAATTACAATCCCATGCTAGTCATGCTTTAGCTTTCCTCAGTAGTACAACCAGGAGTGAAAGGAGGGTCCTAATAGAACAAAACTTCAGAAAACAAAACTTCTATCTTGCCATACTTGAAACCCAACATTCTAATGAAAAACACTAAAACTACTGACCTTTTTTAATGTTAATTTTTAATTTTCATCTACTCTAAAGGCAGAGTCATAGGAAGACAGACAGAGAGAAAGACCGTCAGATATCCCATTCACAGGTTTATTCCCCAAATGCCCACAAAAGCCAAAACTGGGCCAGGCCAAAACCTGGAGTCCAGAATTCCATCTGACTCTCCCACACGGTTGGCAGGGGTCCAAGCACTTAAGCCTTCATCTGCTGCCGGAATGCAGTAGAGGGTGCTGCATCAGGATTGTCTTTGGTATTCACACGTCTTCTAAATAAGGGAGTAACTCATTATATACCTTCTATGAGGACATTAAGTGTTGCTCTACTGTGTTTTTCATTTTCTTTTCAGTAATCTCTATAGCATCAGCTCTCCCTAGAAGTCATGTGTAATCCAGAAAACTGAATTAATGGAAAATCTGAGTGGCATGCATATGCTACATTCAAAAACATCCTTCTTTTTTGATTTTGGCCACTTATTTTATGATCGAGCCAGTGAGATGGAATTATCTTTTGAAAAGTGAATCTCTTCCTTTAAAAACTCACTTCCTCAAATAAACATAAGAATGCTATACCCACCCTGCCACACTTCCAGGTATGTGAGCTAGAAGCACAGGATTTCTGTCTGGAAGTCTTCTACACTGGGATGGTAGAACCTATTTTCATGGAAATGTAGGAGGTCTGATGAATTTTAAGTCAAAGGAATCTGATAGAAGAATTAAGAATATATCCAAGGAAAGATAGTAGAGCAGGGAGCAAAGCTAGCAGTCCACAGTAATATCCCAGACAAATAAAAATCAAGGCCTAAGCTAAAACAATGACAATGGAAATGCAGAGCAGTAGATGAGAAACAGGACAATTAAAGAGATACAATTGACAATCCCTAGCAAAGTAGTGAATATGAGGAGTTTTGAATAAGAGGAATTTCATTAGCAAAACCTTCCTAAAGGCAAAATAAGATATTATTCACCTGCTCAAAATCCTCCAATAGCTTCCTAATAAACTTACAGACTAAACTGTATACAGTGACTTACATGACTCCCTTTAATTTGGTCTCTGTATACTTTTTCAGCTTCATTGCCCTCCAATTTTTGATATAAAGTTCCAGTGTTACTGACTTTCCTTTCCCACCTTAATGCCTATTCCCTTGCTTGTCCTGCTAGGAACTCCCTTTCCCAGACATTTTCATGAGTATTGTTTTCTCCTTCCTTTCCATTCACCTACTCAGAAAAATACTTGTGGGATCTGTATGGACAGTAATGCCACTAACATCTAGCAGTCACTTTTAAATATCATTTATTATCTAAAGCTTTTGGTTAACATGTAATACTTGAACATGTTTATGGAATATAATGCACTTTTTCAACACATAAACTGGTTAAGCCTGAAACATAAATTTTCATTTTCTTCTATTTCTTTGTGTCTAGGGCTCACTAGCTCCCATCTTCCAGTTCTTGTTACAGTATATAATATGTTACAGTGAACTACAGTCATTCTACTATGATATGGAACACTCAAACTTGTTATTTCTGACTGTTGCTTGGTTTGTTATCTAACCTCCTTCAACCCAGCTTGCCTACCCTTCTAAGTCTCTAGCAATCATTTCTAAGTTCAGATTTATTATTTTTTTAATAAATTTCTATATACAAGAGAGAAAATGTGATCGTTGCCTTTCTATGTCTGGTTTATTTTACTAAACATTATGATCTCCAGCTCTACTTCTTTTGTTGCAAGTGACAGAATTTCACTTTATTCACTCCATAAGTGTTTCCTTCATAATGCAAAAGCCTCCTTGTTTTATATAGTTCCATATGCCCATTTTTGCTTTTAATACTTGTTCTTCCAGGTCTAATACAAAAAAAAATTATTGCCTATATTAATGTCTTACCGTGTTTCTCCCATGTGTTCTTCTAGTAGTTGCAGTTTCAAGGTATCACATTTTGATCTTTTATTCATTTTGAGTTGATTTGTGTCTAGGGTGAGAGGTAGGGCTCAAGTTTAAATCTTCTGTATGTCAATTTCCAGTTTCCTCAATACCATTTATTGAAAAGACTGTCCTTTTTCCACTATGTATTTTTGGCACTTTTGTTCAAGATCAGTTTGATTTAGGGCTTCATTTCTGGAATATATATGCTGTTACAGTGGTCAGTGTATGTCTGTTGCTATTTCAGTACTATTCTGTTTTAGTTATATAGCTCAGAGTATGTCTTAAAACATGGTATTGTGACCAGAACTGCGGCTTACTTGGCTAATCCTCCGCCTGCAGTGGGGGTGCCGCATTCTGTCCCGGTTGCTCCTCTTCCAGTCCAGCTCTCTGCTGTGGCCCAGGGAAGGCAGTGGAGGATGGCCCAAGTACTTGGGCCCTGCACCCACATGGGAGACCAGGAGGAAGCTCCTGGCTCCTGGCCGCAGCGGCCCTTTGTGGGGTGAACCAACAGAAGGAAGAACTTTCTTTCTCTCTCTCTCTCTCACTGTCTAACTCTGCCTGTCAAAAAAAAACAAAAAAAAACAAAAAAAAAAAAAAAAAAACCAAAAAAAAACATGGTATTGTAATGTCTCAGTTTTGTCTTGTTTGTTCATTATTGCTTTGGATATTCAGTGTCTCTGTGTTTTAGGATTGTTTTGTCTAGTTATATGAAAAATGTCATTGGTGTTTTATTGGATATTGCACTGAGTCTGTAAATCACTTTAGGTACTATGGACATTTCATATTAATTATTTCAATCCATCACCATAAAATATCTTTCCAGTTTTGTGTGTCTTACTCAATTTCATTAATCATTGTTAGAAAACACTAAAGGACTTTCATATCCTTGGTTAAATTAATTCCAAGGCATGGGGATGGAGGACTATTGGGAATGGAATTATTCTTATAATTTTTTTTAGTGAGTTCATTAATCGTGTATAAAATGTTACTGATTTTTGAAATGTTAATTTGGTGTACTGAAACATTCCTGAATTCATTTATCAGTCCTCAAAGCCTCTCTCCCTCTCTCTCTCTCTCTTTCTTCTCTCATACTCATGTCAACTGCAAACAAGGATAATTTCAATTACTCCTTTCATACTCATATGCCTCTTATTTCCAAATGATTCTGGTTGAAACTCCCAGAACTATATAGAAGAAGAGTGGAGAGAGAGGACAGTTTGGCTCCAGATCTTAGAGAAAATGCTTTTAGCTTTTCCCTATTTAATATGATATTGGCTGTGGGTTTTCATATGAAGTCTTTATGTTGAAATACATTCTTTTTGTACCACTTTTAAGGTTTTTTAAATCATCAAATAATGTGGGGTTTCAGAAGAAGCATTTTCTTCATCTCTAAGATTATTCTTGGAGGCCAGCACTGTGGCTCAGCAGGTAAAGCCACCACCTGCAATGCAAGCATCCCATGTGGGTGCTGGTTCAAGTCCCGGCTGCTCCACTTCCAATCCAGCTCTCTCATATGGCCTAGAAAAGCAATATAAGATAGCCCAAGTCTTTGGGCCTATGCACATGCATGGGAGACATGAAAGAAGCTCTTGGCTCCTGGCTTTCAATCAGCCCAACTCTGGCCATTGCAGCCATTTGGGGAATAAACCAGTGGATGAAACACTCTCTCTGTCTCTGTCTCTGTCTCTGTCTTTCTCTCTTTCTCTCTCTCTCAGCCTCTGCTCCTCTGTAACTCTGCCTTTCAAATAAATAAATATTTTTTTTAAAAAAAAGATTATTCTGTGATTTTTATCTTGTATTTTGTTATGGTAAAGGTTCCTTTATTTAAGAATGTTGAGCCATTCCTGCATCCCTGGGATAAATCCTTCCCAATTATAATAATTGATCTTTGGATGTGTTGTTGGATTCAATTTGATAATATTTCATTGAGATTTTTTGTGTCTATGTCCATTAGGGAAATTTAGCTATATATTTCACTTTTCTTGTGTCTTTGTCTCATTATGAAATCAAAATAATGCTGTCCTTGTAGAAAAAGCTTAGAAGGTTTCTCTCCCTTTCAATTTTTTGGAAGAGTTTAAGAATAATGGGTGTTAGTTCTTTCTTAACAGTTTGGTAGAAGTCAGCTGTGAAGCTGCTCCTGGGTTTTTCTTTGTTGGGAGACTTTTGATTACCATTTCAATACATTACTGATTTTTCTTTTCAGGTTTCCTGTCTGCATGATTCAGTATTGGTAAGTTATATGTATCCAGAAATACTTCTGTGGTTCAATTGTAGTATCTCCTTCACTTAAGATTTTAATTATCTTAATTATCTTACTTTGCCTAAGTATAGTGAAGACTTTGTTAAATATTTTTCTTTTCAAAAAACCAATCAGCATTTTTTGGTTTAAATAACATTTATTACTTCTCTGATTTTTATTTCTTTCCCCCACCCTTTTGGTGTGGTCTGGTCTTGTTTTTCTAGATCCTTGCTATGTTTAATTGGATTGCTTTATATCATTTTTCAGTGTAGACTTTTATTGTATAAACTTCCCTCTTTAGAACATTTAAATTCATGTGGTACTTCCATTTTAATTTTTTTCCTTTTTTTTAGTTTCCATTTGATTACTTCAATAACTCATTTTTTCACTCAGGAACATGTAATTTTATAATATCTAGAGTTTCTTATGTTATTCATTTCTAGTTTTATTTCATTGTGACCAAAAAATTATGATAAAATTCTGATTTTTTAAAAATTCATTCAAACTAGCTTCATAGCCTAACAGATTATCTATTCTAAAGAATGTTGTATTTGCTGAAGAAAACAATGTGTATTCTGTAGCTGTTGAATGCAATATTCTGGAAATGTCCTGTCAGGTCAATTTGGTCTTTAGTGTACATTAACGTCATGTTTCTGTAGTGATTTATTTGGTCTACATCATCTGTCCATTGATGTAAATGTGGTATTGGGGTTCTCTACTATTATATTGTAGCTTATATTGCCTTTTAGATCTGATATCATATGCTTTATAAAATTGGGTATGCTAGTATTAGGTACATATATATTTTAAATCATCATTATCTTCTTGATGAATCCATGCCTTGAACAATATATACTGACCTTCTTTTTCTCTTTATACAGTTTTTGTCTTAAAATGTCCTTTGTCTGATACAAATATGACCACTACTGCACACTTTTTGTTTCCATTTGCATGGAATACCTTTTTCCACCATTTCACTTTCAATCAATGTGTGTCTTTACTGGGGAAGTGTACTTCACGCAGAAAAAAAAAATTAAGTCTTAACATTTTACCTTTTCAATTTTATTTTAATTAGAGAATTTAGACCACAGATATGAGTAACTAGCTACACTCATCAGAGCCAGGCTAAGATTTGATTCCAGGGGGCTTAATTGCAGGGAGATCACCAAAGCTAAAGGGGAATTCTGCACAGTCCATGCAGGTGTGCAGGACCCACTATATCCACCAACAGCAGAGACAATCTCAGACCATGGTGAAGCTAAAGTGTAGGGTGCTCGCTAAAGCCAGTGGTTACATCAGTATATTTGTCCTCAATAGAGTACCTAATAGTATCTGAAATTAACTTTTGCTTTTAACAGGATTATCATCTTTCTGTCACTACTGGACTTTCAGATCCCTTAGGATAGATATCCATGTTTAGTACCAGTGCCTACCATGTAATGGGCTCTCAGAAAACACATACTTACCATCTGATACATGTGCTTGGAATATATTTATGAATATTTTCAATCATTGCAGAGAAAATATACACTTTAGTAAAATAATATGGTTTGAGATTAAAATTCTCAGACTCACATACCTGGCTAGCTCACAGTGTGATTTCTGTGCTAAAATAAGAAATATTAATTTCTAAGCCTAATAATAGAATCATTACATATTGAACTCTGTAAGAGTTATAAATATGTTAAATAGGAAAAATTGGGCTGAAATAAATGCTCATTAGAAATAAATTTCCCAACCCATAGCACCTAACAAGAAATAAACTGCATCTCAATATTATATTAACAATTTATAGATTGAGTCATATTTTAGAGTCATATGGTGAAAGGGTATCTATCAAGCTCACAATATCCACTCCTCCTTCTAAACGCCTACATTTTGTTGTAATGTTAAGAAATTAAACGGGGGGAAGGCAAGATGGTGGAAGAGTGAAAAGGTGGTCTGCTCTAGGCTAGCTGAAATTAGCAGAAAAAAAGTGGAGAAAATTCACTTTCAGGGGAAAGTTACAGAGAAAACTGCAGTGGGAGGTCCTGCTAAAGCAATGAAAATGGCCTGGACCTATGTAGAAAGTGTAGACACACAGCAACAAGCATGGACACAACAAAGGACCCAGGAGCCCTGATCCAGAGAAAGCACCTGCTCTGGCAAGCAAACTGAGGTCAGGCTGCATGGGCCCACACCACTGTAGTTACAGCTGGAGGGAGAGCATAGTGGCCTCTATTGTCTTTGAGTCTTTCCCAGAACCCTGAAGGGAACAGGGTGACTGCTCACCAGGAGGGGCAAAAAAAAAAAGGCAGCAAGCCTCTCTCTCTCCACATCTCCCCCCTCCATATCAGTGCTGCCCAGCCAGCTATAGAAGAGCTGGCACCATTTTGGACACAAGCAGGTAGTACCTGCTCCAGCTCTTGTGTGCAGACCCAGCAACTAGCAGGGACAGTCTCCATCATATCAGCAGGGGCAACCACGGAAGTTCAAATTCAATTGGTGGGGTCAGTCTCTACCCCGTCACTGGGGCAGCAACAGCTGCTTCTCTCTGCCCACACAGCGACAGGTAGGAAGGGGGATCTATCCCAATGGAAGGGAGATGCCGACTGTGGGGAGTCTTGTACGTGCCCAGCACAACTGTGCTATAAGTGGGGCTGTAGCCGGCAGGGATTGTACATGCGTGTGACTCAAGGATTTTACCAGAGGGAAAAATCCGTGTTCCCCACTGACTTTGAGTTTGCCTAGGAGGATCAGGCTCCATCCACCTAAGTGGAACATAACCGAACAGTAGCTCTGGGAAACCCGCAGTCTGTGGACTGGAGAGGCTAAGCAGGGTGGAGTGGATC
The DNA here is from genome assembly GCF_051225735.1 of Oryctolagus cuniculus. Lineage (NCBI taxonomy): Eukaryota > Metazoa > Chordata > Mammalia > Lagomorpha > Leporidae > Oryctolagus > Oryctolagus cuniculus. Next base: position 148,294,427 of record NC_142869.1, on the reverse strand, counting down.
CTCTTATACTCCTTGACCATGGGAGACCTGGGTGCTGAGACTGTGAAAACACTGTCACTGTGTGAGAGGATGCAGGGTATACATGGGTGTCTGGGTAATCACTGGGTGTAGCTCCACACACAGAGCTCCTTGGTTGCCTGGGGTGGCTCACTGAAGCAGGAACTGTGCTCAAAGTGAGGACTGCACAGATCATTTGTGCACTTCATAAGGTGGAGCAGATATAAACACACTGGAGGCTAACACCAGAGCATTGCTAGCTAGAAGGAGAGGAAGTGAGGAGGTATTCACACCAACAGAGGTGACTATTTCTTCTGTTAACAAAAAGAGATCTACCATACCCAACTTGAGTATTACCCTGGATACTCAGCCCACCATGGAGCACTGGCTGGAGCCCTCAGGCCATACCCACCACACACCTTTTGGTATACACTGAAAGTTCAGACACTAGACTAAGCCACAGAGGATAGCTTAAAGATAAAAGCCATCAGAGGAAAGTAATTCAAATGGCCAACAGACACTGGTGAAAATGCTTAGGATTACTAGCCATCATGGAAATGAAAATCAAAACCACAACAAACTTTCACCTCACCCCAGTTAAAATGGCTCTCATGCAGAAATCAACAAATGAAAAATGCTGGTGAGGATTTGGAGGGAAAAGGTACACTGGACCACTGATAGTAGGAATGTAAACTGATGAAACCACTGAGAAAGACAGTATGGAGATACCTCAGAAATCTGAAGACAGATCTACCATATGACCCAGCCATCCCACTCCTGGAAATTTAACCAAACCAAAAGAAATCAGCATCTGAAAGAGTTATCTGTACCCCCATGTTCCTTTCAGCACAATTCACAATACCTAAGATATGGAATGGAATCACCCTAGATGTCCACCAACTGTTGTATAGATAAAGAAATCATGATATATATACACTATGGAGTACCACTTAGCTGTAAAAAGAGAAAAAAATAAAAGAAATCCTGTGTTTGGGAACAAGACGGACACTACTGAAAACCATTATACTTAGTGAAAGAAGCTGGTCCCAAAAAGACAGATATTATGTTTTCCCTGATCCATGGTAACTAATAGAGTACCTGAAATGTAATGCATTGGAGTGAAATAGACATTTTTAGATTTGATGATTGTTTACAGTCCTTGTCTCTTCCATTGAGGAACAGTTTTTTTTTCCTTTTATTTTATACTATTTGTTGAACTATTTTACTTAGTGTACGGTTAATTATATGACCACTAAGTAAACTGAAAATAGATCTTTGTAAAAATTAAGAGTGGAATTGTGAGAAGGAGGAGGAAGAAGTTAGAGTGTGGGCAGGAAGGAAGGTTGGGGGGAAGTGTCACTATGTTCCTAATCTGTATATATAAAATACACAAAACTTGTATGACATAAGTTGATCTTCAGTATATGAAGGTAATTGAAAATGAAACTTGATGAAGGGTGGGATGGGAGAGGGAATGGGAGAGGGGAGGGCCACGGGAGGGAGGAAGGTGGTGGGGGGAGGCCACAACAATACAAAAGTTGCACTTTGTAAATTCACATTTATTAAATAAAAAAAACTATATAACAAACAAAAAAGAACTTAATACTTTACCCTTTTAGTATTTTTTATGTTCTACTTAAAACTGTTGGTTGAATTCCGTAATTAATACACAATTACTCTTAGGTGTTTAATTAATGCTATAACTAGTACTCAAATAGTATTTTACACTTTGTGTTTCTGTGTGGGTGCACTGTTGAAATCTTTACTTAATATATACTAAATTTATCTTCTGTATATAAAGATAATTGAAAATTAATCTTGATGTGAATGGAAAGGGAGAGGGAGTGGGAGAGGGGAGTGTTGTGGGTGGGAGGGAAGTTATGGGGGGGGAGCTATTGTTATCAATCAATAAGCTGTACTTTGGAAATTTATGTTCATTAAATAAAAAAAAAACTTGTATGACAAAATTTCAAAAGAAAAACATAAATTTGGAAAATAAAAGAAGAAACTATGCATGGATTTCAAATCCTTTGCAACAAAATAAGTAATAAAATTTAATTCCATTTTCCATGAAGTTTTTTCATGAACTTTTTGAATGATTCTTATAGAAATGCCAAAAGTATATGTGAAAAGCCAGTCAGGATCACCAAGCATCAGAGAAATGCAAACAAAAACCATAGTGAAGTATAATATCATACCTGTTGGAATGGCTACCACAAAAAAGATAAAATTTAGCAAGTGTCAGTGAGGATGTGGAGAACAGGAATCCCTTATATGCTGTGGAGGGAACGGATACAGTTATTATGGAAAAAAATGTGTACATTTCTGAAAAAGCTAACAATGATCCAATAATGTCACTCCTGGGTATATATCCAAAGGAAATGAAATCAGTATGTTGAAGAGATATTTGTGTATTCAATGTACCACTATTTGCAATAACAAGCACTCCCATGAATGGATGAATGAATAAAGAAGATGTAACACATAATAGAATAATATTCGACCTCAAAAATGAAAGAAATTCTGTCATGTGCAACAAAATGAATGAACCTGGAATATATTACCTTAAGTTAACTAGGCCAGAAACAAAAAGACTCTGGATAATCTCACTTCTACATGGAATACAAAAAAAAACTGAATACATAGCAGCAAAGTAGAGTGATGGTTAAAAAGGATTGGGTGGAACCCAATTTAGAATTTAAAATTATGATTTAGAATTGTTTCATATAAATATATTTACACTGGTGAAGTCTGAAAGTCATAACAACTGTGTACTGCTTTCTTTTAATTCATAAGTTTCTCTAAAGAAGAGAAATATTTTAATGTTTCCAGACTAAATTTGTGTCCCTTTCAGTAGAGGAAAAAAAAATCACCTTTCCTTAATCTGGGAAACATTAAAGGAGCAGAATGTACTTAGATGTTTGTGTTGCTATTACCTTTGAATCATAAATAATATTATTAGGATCAATATTATGTATCTATTGAGCTGTTGCCTTAGCAACAATTGTGTTGAGTTTCTCTTGCTTTTGAAATGCAAATGAAATATTTTATGGTGTCAATTAATATCTCACAGGCTAACAAAAACAGAAGTTATACAGGTTAGTGCAAACGGTTAAATATGTTATGCATCTATCTATGTTACAACATAAAGATTAATTTGCAATTATTAATGGATCTTGATTTTTTTAAAAGATTTATTTTATTTATTTGAAATACAGTTACAGAGAGAGGTAGAGACAGAGAGAGAAATCTTCCATCTGCTAGTTCACTCCCCAGATTGCCTCAATGGCTAGAGTTGCACCAATCCCAAGCCAGGAGCGAGGAGCTTTTTCCAGGTCTCCAACATGGGTGCAGGGGCCCAAGGACTTGGGCCATCTTCTATTGATATACCAGGCCGTAGCAGAGAGCTGGATTGGAAGAGAAGCAGTGAGGACTAGAACCGGTGCCCATATGGGATGCTGGTGCTTTAGGCCAGGGCTTTAACCCGCTGTGCCACAGCACTGGCTTATTTTCCTATTCCCACATTCCTACCTTCAAGGTAGAATAATCCTAATACATAGAAAGGGAATACTTAAACCATTTGCTTAGATGTTTTACAACAACAAAAAAAGATTACATCTACTACATACTGCCAGACAGAAATACAGTAATGTTATTTTTCAAAGTTAGAGGTATTTTCCCATTTTTAAAGTATCATTCAAGGGGCCAAAATTGCAGCTTTTCCAATACAGTTCTCTGCTATTGCCTGGGAAAGAAGTGGAAAATAGCCCAAGTGCTTGGGCCCCTGTACCTGCATGGGAGATCCAGAAGCAGCTCTGGCTCCTGGCTTCAGATTGGCCCAGCTCCAGCCATTGCAGTCATTTGAGGAGTGGGAAGTTGACTGAACATATATCTGTCTCTATCTCTCCCCCTCTCCCTCTCCCTCTCTGTAACTCTACCTTTCAAATAAATAATCTTAAAAAGGTAATGAGATATGTCTCCCAATCTATGAATCTGCACTCACAGTGTCTCAGTTTGATGTAATCCCATTTGTCAATTTTGGCTTTGATTACCTGTATTTCTGGCTTCTTTTCCAAGAACTATGCCAATGCCTTACAGAGTTTCCCTAATGTTTTCTAGTAATTTGATGGTATTGGGCCATAGATTTAGGTCTTTGGCACATTTTAAGTGGATTTTTGTATAAGGTGTAAGATATGGTTCTAGTTTCATACTGCTCAATACACAGATCCAGTTTCTCCAGCACCATTTGTTATAGAGACCATCCTTGCTCTGGGGATTGATTTTAGCTCCTTTGTTAAAGATAACTTGGTTATACACATGTGGATTGATTTCTGGAGTTTCTATTCTGTTCCACTGGTCTACACATCTATTTTTGTGCCAATATCAGGCTGTTTTGATTATAACTGCCTTGTAATATATATTGAAATCACGTATTGTGATTCTTCTGGTTTATTTTGTTGTCTAAGGCTGCTTTAGCTATTCAGGGTCTCTGTGTTTCCATATGAATTTTAGCATCATTTTTTCTAGATCTCTGAAGGAAGTCATTGGCATTTTGATTGCAATATCATTGAATATGTAAATTGCTTTTGACAGTATGGACATTTTGATGATATTGATTCTTTAAATGTCTTCTATTTCTCTTTAGTGTTTTGTAATTTTCATCACAGAGATCTTTGATATCCTTGGTGAAATTCATTCCAATGTATTTCTTTTTGGAGCTATTTTGAAAGGGACTCATCTTAAAAGTTCTTTCTCAGCCAAGACATTGTCTATATATATAAAGGCTATTGATTTTTCTGATTGATTTTTTATACTGCCACTTTACCAAATTCTTGTATGAGCTCCAACTGTCTCTCAGTGGAGTCTTTCTGATCTCTATATATAGAATTATGTCATCTACAAATAGGAACAGTATGATTTCCTCCTATCCAATTTTTATCCCTTCATTTTCTTTTTCTTGCCTAATGGCTCTGACTAAAACCTCCAACTATATTAAATATCAATGGTGAGAGTGAGCCTCCTTGTCTGGTTTGGGTCGTAGGGGGAATGCTCCCAATTTTTCCCCATTCAATATGATAGCCATGGGTTAGTCATAATTGCAGATTGTGTTAAGGAATGTTCCTTCTATACCCAATGTACTTAAGGTTTTCATCATGGAAGGATGTTGTATTTTATCAAATTCTTTCTCTGCATCTATTGAGATAATAATATGTTTTTTTCTCTTCAGTTTGTTAAGGTGATTAATCACATTTGTTGATTTGCAAATGACGCACCATCCCTGAATACCAAGGATAAATCCCACTTAGTCCGGGCTAATGATCTTTCTGATGTGTTGTTGGACTTGATTAGCTTATATTTTGATGAGGGTTTTTGCATCTATGTTCATCAGGGAAATTGGTCTATAGTTCTCTTTCTCTGTTGTGTCTTTTTTTTCTGGTTTGGGAATTAAGGTGATACAGGCTTCATGGAAGGCATTTGGGAGGATTCCTTCCCATTCATTTGTTTTGAGTAGCTTGAGAAAAATTAAAATTAGTTCTTCTTTAAATATCAAGTAGAATTCAGCAGTGAAGCCATCTGCTCCTGGGCTTTCCTTTGTCGGGAGGGCCTTTATTACCGATTCAATTTCTGTTTTGGTTATTGTTCTGTTTAGGTTTTCTATGTCTTCATGACTCAATTTCGGTAGATTATATCTGTCTAGTAATATATCGTTTTTTCTAGGTTTCCCAATTTTTTGCCATACAGCTCTTTGTAGTAATTCCTGATGATTCTTTTTTATTTCTGTGGTATCTTGTTGTTACATTTCCTTTTTCACCTCTTTGTTTTTCATTAGTTGGGTCAATGGTGTATCAATTTTGTTTATTTTTTCAAAAAAACAGTTCTTAATTTCACTGATCTTTTGTATTTTTGTTTCAATTTTATTTCTTCTATAATTTTAAGCATTTCTTTCTTCCTATTAATTTGGGTTTTGCATTATTTTTTTTTCTAGGTCCTTGAGATGGATTGATGGCACAGTACTTGGTACCTTAGATTGTCCCCCAGGGGATCTTACTCATCATTGACTAACCCGCACTCAAAATGGGAGACCACAGGAGTGCTTGCTCAGATGGGGTAGGAATGAGGAACAATGGTAATCAGGAATGGTGTGACCGAATGCAGGCCATTTGAGTGGCTGACCAGAGCTAGTGGGGTATAAAGCAATAGTGGATGTGGCTGTGGGCAGTTTCTCAGGGTAGGATGATAGGGCAGATGCTTGACAGTCGGTAGCAGGTGCATCCACTAACAAGGCAGCCTCTCAGTCTTGTTCAGCTGGTTCTGGTTGACTGTCAGTTGCAAGCTTGATGTTTCTGGCTGGTACCCAAATGGGCTGTCCTGCATTCTCTAGAAAGACACAAGCATATCCTCGGCCCTTGGTTAGCAGAAGCCTTTTCACAGGCATTGGAATCCAGGGCCTAAATTTTGCGTCCACTCCTACATTAATGGCAAACATGTGGGTGGGATGGTGTCTAGCAGCTGCCCTGGGAGCCTGGGGTGCCCGGGGACTGCCACAAACATGGGGATCTTCACTAGGTGTGGATGGGATGACCTCACATGGGTTATCGCCTCGAGGTTGTCTAAGTTCATCCCACAGATATTTGGGGGGCAGGGTGGCTGACTAGGTATTGCTGCATTGTCTGCTGTCATGTCACTTTCACTGTTGGAGCTCTCTCTCCCTAAGCCATCAACTGTTGTCTGTGAGGCAGCAGCCTGGAGTGACTGGTGCTTATCACTCACAGATGCATTATGTTTGGTAATCCATATGGGCTTCTGAAAGGGGGGTATCTTTCCCATGTTTGAGCGCTTGAGAGCAGTATGTCATGCCAACGCTAGCCAAAGGAAAGACATCCATAGCACTGCTGCCATAACAAAACAAATTCCTAGCACCTCAGCAGCTGATGGCATTATGCAGGGGGTTCCCTACGTCAGACGAACAGTGGTGTATCAGATCATAAGTATGTTCTGTGCTTAGTGGGGGACTTCCTTGATTAATCAGGTCAGGGCCATATGCCCACATGGGGTCTCCTGAGCATCACCTCTCTCGAGTGAGGGAAGATGACTTGGTTCCAAATTCTGGGATGATCAGTCCCTTACATGAATTTGCTGGGCGAACCGAAAATAAAAGGAGGAGCCGAGAAGTGGCATCATGCTTCTGGGCAGCATGTGCCTAACCTGGGGTCACTTCAACTGAGGACAAGGACAAGGAAAGGGGCATAGGAGGGGGTTCTGTGCTCACCCTCATAGAACTGAACAGCACACAAAACACCAAGGGGCCTACTTGTCAAAATCAAGGGGGGACCTTGCCAAGTCTGACATGCTGTCTCTCACAGTCACATTGGGTGCCAGATGTTGAGGTTGATTTGTTCTGAGAGGAGGAGGATGGTGGGGGCAAGAGGAGTGGAGTCACCACACAGACCCCGGGAGTTGGGTGAAAGCAGGCCAGAGGCGAGCAGTCCACAGACTCATTTATTTCAGTTGGTACAGCAGCTTGAATAGCCAAGGCAGCCAATCCAGTCAAGGGGTGGTTTATGTCCTAACCAATCACAGCCTGTTGCCAGGCAGGCTCCATTGCCAGGGGGTTTCCCAGGGGGTTTCTGAAGCCATTCCTGAGTGACTGATGCTCACTTGCCAGTGGCCATCTTGGCATGGCCTTCTCATTCCACCACCATTCAGGAGAAGATAGCTTTTAAAAAGTGGAGATAGTGTAGCCTCAGGGAAGAGTTAGGGAGAAAACGGCAGAAGAAACTCCTGAAATTAGAGGGACACGGTGGACCTACATGGAGGGTGTGGGCTCCCATGGTTCAGGATTCCAATAGCCAAGAGCCTACAAACCAGTGCTGGAAAGTGAGGTGAGATGAAACCACGATAGCCTGAGACACTGGTGAAAAAGCAGCAGGAAGAGCCTAGAAGGAACAAGGCTTGAAGCCCCATGGGGGAAAGTACACCAGCCTAAGTAGAAGAGAGGGAAAAAAAAAGACTGGGGCCGGTGCCATGGTGCACTAGGTTAATCTGCCTGCAGCACCAGCATCCCATATGGGTGCCAGGTTCTAGTCCCATTTGCTCCTCTTCCCGTCCAGCTCTCTGCTGTGGCCTGGGAGGACAGTGGAGGATGGCCCAAATACCTGGGCCCCTGCACCTGCATGGGAGACCAGGAGGAGGCACTTGGCTCCTGGCTTCAGATCGGCGCACTCCGGCCATTGTGGCCATTTGGGGAGTGACCCAATGGAAGGAGGACCTTTCTGTCTCTCTCTCTCTCTCTTTCACTGTCAGTAACTCTACCTGTCAAATAAATAAATAAAAGCCTCTCTTTAAAAAAAAAAAAAAAAAAAGGACTGTAGGGACATGTTTCTCTCTCTCTGATCACTTAACAAAGGCATACAAGCTGAGAGAGCAGGTGCCAATTTGGACATATGTAACAGCTGCACCAGCTCGTGTCTGCACCAGGCAATCAGTTAAGTGGATTCTCCTGACTCTGGTGGGGAGCAATATCAGGGAGCTTGTGACTCTGTGAACTTCTGAACTGGTGAATTTGATTACAATGTATCATAGCTAGGGTCTTTTCTAGTCATTTCTGTTAGGAGTTCTGTGTGCTTTCTGTACTTGAACATCACTTTGTTTCTCCAAACCCAGGGAATTTTCTGTTAGTATTTCACCAAAGAGGCCTTCTAATCCTTTCTCTCTCTCCATGCCTGCAGTAATGCCCAGAACCAGAATGTTGCATTTTTTAATAGTATTCTATAGATTCCCAACAATATTTTTTAGATTTATTTTTTAGATTTGGTATATGCACCAAATTACAGGGCACCAGGCTATAAAAAAGATATGTTAATAGATTTAAAGGGAGACATAGACACCAATACAGTAGTATTGGGGGACTTCAATACTTCACTTTCAGCAAGAGACAGACCAACCAGACAGAAAATCAACAAGGAAACATCAGATTTAATTGACACTATAGACCAAATAGACCTAACAGATATCTACAGAAATTTTCATCCTACAGTTGCAGAATACAAATTTCTCAGCAGTACATGGAACTTTCTCTAGGATTGACCACATACTAGGCCATAAAGCAAGTCTCAGCAAATTAAAAAAAAATTGAAATCCTACGATGCATCTTCTCAGACCACAATGGAATGAAGCTGGAAATCAGCAACTCAGGAATCACTAGACCATATGCAAACACAAGAGACTGAACTACATGCTCCTGAATGAACTCCGGTTCATAGAAGAAATCAAAAGAGAAATCAAAAGCTTTTTGGAAGCAAATGAAAATAACAACACAACATTTCAAAACTATGGGTTACAGCAAAAGCAGTGTTAAGAGGAAAGTTTATAGCAATAGGTCCCTACATCAAGAAATTGGAAAGGCACCAAATAAATGAGCTATCCATGCATCTCAAGGAGCTCAAAAAACTGCAGGAAACTAGATCCAAAACTAGTAGGAGAAGAAAAATAATTAGAGTCAGAGAAGAAATCAACAATATTTATAACAAAATATATTACAAAAGATCAGCAAAACAAAGAGTTGGTTTTTTGAAAAAATAATATTGACACACCATTGGCCCAACTAACTAAAAAAAGAAAAGACCCAAATCAATAAAATCAGAGATGAAAAAGAGAATGTAACAACAGACACCACAGAAATAAAAAAGAGTCATCAGAAATTACTACAAAGAGTTGTATGCCAGCCAACAGGGAAACCTATCAGAAATGGATAGATTCCTGGACACATACAACCTACCTTAATTAAACCGTGAAGACATAGAAAACCTAAACAGACTCATAACCAAGTCAGAATTTGAATCATTAATAAAGGCCCTCCCAAAAAGAAAAGCCCAGGACTGGATGGATTCACTGCTGAATTCTACCAAATATTTAAAGAAGAACAAACTCCAATTCTTCTCAAAATATTCAGAACATTTAAAAGAGAATCCACCCAAATTCTTTCTACAAAGCCAGCATCATCTTAATTCCTAAACCTGAAAAAGATGCAGCAGAGAAAGAGAATTACAGACTAATTTCCCTGATGAACATAGATGCAAAAATCCTCTATAAATTTCTGTCCAATAGAATACAATAACACATCAGAAATATCATCCACCCAAAGTAGGATATATCCTTGGATGCAGAGATGGTTCAACAGTCACAAATCAATCAATGTGATACACAACATTAACAAACTGCAGAAGAAAAATCGTATCATTATCACAATAGATGCAAAGAAAGCATTTGATAAAATACACCACCTTTTCATGACAAAAATGTTCAGCAAATTGGGTACAAAAGGAACATTCCTCAACACAATAAGGCAATTTATAACAAACCCACGGCCAGCATCATATTGAATGGGGAATAGTTGGAAGCATTCCGACTGAGATGGTACCAGAGAGGGTTGTCCATTCTCACCATTGCTATTCAATACAGTACTGAAAGTTTTAGCCAAACCATTAGGGGAAAAAAAAGAAATTAAAGGTATACAAATTGGGAAGGAAGAAGTCAAACTATCCCTCTTTGCAGATGATATGATTCTTTCTTAGGGGATCCAAAGAACTCAATTCAATAATCTACAGCCAATCTATATTTTATCAAGAAGCTAACACCAATTCCTGGAGCAAGGACAGTCTATTCAACAAATGGTGCTGGGAATACTGGATTTCCACATGCAGAAGTATGAAGCACCCCTACCTTAAACCTTACACAAAAATCCACTCAACATGTATTAAAGATCTAAGCCTACTGACCGACACCATCAAATTATTAGAGAACATTGAAGAAATCTTGCAAGATATAGGAACAGGCAAAGACTTCTTGGAAAACACCCCGGAGGCACAGGCAGTCAAAGCCAAAATTAACAACTGGGATTACACCAAATTGAGAACCTTTTGTACTGCAAAAGAAACAGTCAGAAAAGTGAAAAGTCAATGGACAGAATGGGAGAAAATATTTGCAAATTTTGCAACTGATAAAGGATTAATAACAAGAATCTACGAAGAGAACAAGAAACTCTACCACAACAAAACAAACAACCTACTTAAGAGAATGGCCAAGGAATTAAATTGACATTTTACAAAGGTGGAAATCCAAATGGCCAACAGACACATGAAAAAATGTTCAGGATTACTAGCCATCAGGGAAATGCACATCAAAACCACAGTGAGGTTTCACCTCACCCCAGTTAGAATGGCTTACATACAAAAATCAACTAACAACAGTGCTGGCAAGGATGTGGGGAAAAAGGAACACTAATCCACTGTTGGTGGGAATGCAAGTTGGTAAAGCCACTATGGAAGACAGTTTGGAGATACTTCAGAAATCTGAATATAGACCTCCCACCTGACCCAGCATCCCAATCCTTGGAATTTACCCAAGGTAAATTAAATTAGTAAATAAAAGTACTATCTGCACCTCAATGTTTATTGTAGCTCAATTCACAATAGCTAAGACATGGAATCAACCTATATGCCCATCAACAGAAGACTGTATAAAGAAATTATGGGATATGTCCTCTATGGAATACTACAGAGCAGTAAAAAATGAAATCTGCAACAAAATAGAGGAATCTGGAAAACATCATGCTGAGTGAAATAAGCCAGCCCCACAGGGACAAATATCATATATTCCCCCTGATCTGTGACAACTAACAGAGCACCTAAAAGGAAACCTACAGAAGTGAAACTAACACTATGAGAACAACACCTTGATTAGCCCTTGTCCTGACTGTAGAGGAACAGCTATTCATTCTTTTTACTATTTCATTCTTTTTACTATTTTCTTTTTCTACTTAATACCATTGGTTGAATTCTTTACTTAACACAGGATTATTCTTAGGTGTTTAAATCCAATTGAAAATTGATCCTTGTTAAAAATAAGAGTGGGAACAAGAGAAGGAGGAGATATACAGTTCAGCACATGCTAACTGATCATAAAGATAAGATTAAGTATCAAAGGGATCACATAAATACAAACAGTTTCTGCTAATAATAATAGATAGAATTAAAAGGAGAGAATGGTCCAACATGGGAAGTGGGATACACAGCAGACTCACAGAATGAAAAATGCCCTAAATAGCACTCTGGCCTCAGAAGCAGCCCTTAAGGCATTCGGATCTGGCTAAAAAGCCCATGAGAGTATTTCAGGCATGGAAAGCCTGTGACAAAAAATGACCTAAATGAAAGATTTCTGTGAGATAGATCCTGGTGGAAAGAAGGGGCCATCAAAGAAGGAGGTACTTTTCTCTGAAGGGAGGAGAGAACTTCCACTTTGATTATGGCCTTGTCTAAATAAGGTCAGAGTTTGTGAACTCAGGAGGTTTCCATAGCCTTGGCAGCTCTTGACGAGAGCCTCATGTGATCACTGATGAGAATTAACAGTAAAATTAGTTGTGGGGAGCAGAGTCCATCTCCCGCAACATGGCGGGGCACCCGGGGGAGAAATAAGTACTGAAACTGTGGACTGAAACTACCTCTATGCGTCTGATCTCCCATCATATGGCGCTGAGAGGGAGTAGACAAATCTTACACAGATGCTTCGTCAATTAGCTGATTCCTGATCCAACCTCTGATTGGAAGAGAGTGGCGTGCTCAGCACATGGGCAGCAGAGCATGGATTGGTGGGAGAGGACTGTAAAAGGGGGAGAGAGACAACATGCGGGGCCCCCTGAGAGAGTCGGTCGGAGAGCTCGTTGGTGCTGCTCCTCCGCAGAGGCAGGGGAGCGGCAGCAAATCCGGGAAGGACCGGTGTCGTTCCTCCGTAAGTATGGGAGTGACACTAGTGTTCAAACAGTACTTTATACTTTGTGTGTCTGTGTGGGTGCAAACTGTTGAAATCTTAACTTAGTATAGAGTTGATCTGTATATAAAGATAATTGAAAAGAATCTTGATGAAGAATGGGATGGGAAAGGGAATAGGAGAGTGGATGATTTGCGAGTGGGAGGGTGGTTATGGGGGGAAGAACCAAGATAATCCAAAAGTTGTACTTTCGAAATTTATATTTATTAACTAAGTTTTCTATAAAAAAAGCAAAATGTCTCCTCTAAAAGAAAAATATATTCCATCAACAAACGAGTGTGGATAGTAGTACAATTCCTGATCAGATCTTACTATTGGAAAGTACTTCTCAATGCTACCAAATTGGAAATATGGTCACTGCATCACTAACCAATCCAGCTGCCTCACCTTAGCGTGATACATCAGTTGCCTGGAAGCTCCTTCAATGACCTTTGGTTTCCTGGGGCTGTGGTGATATTAACATGAACATTAAATGGAAGCAGAGATCATTTTCCTCAGGCAGATTTCAACGAAAATAAGCTCTTTAGATCTGCTTATTGGTACTTTCCATTTCTGCTCTAATAAACATATCTTAAAAGTATTAAATTCTGGAGAAAATACCATACCAAGTTAAAGATTGGGCAGATCATTCCAATGATGTTGTAATCACTTCAAATGAGGAAAATAAATAATGCTAGAGAAGGTGTATTTTTTTAAAGATTTATTTATTTATTTGAAAGTCAGAGTTACACAGAGAGAGGAGAGGCAGAGACAGGGAGAGAGAGAGGTCTTCCATCCATTGATTCACTCCCCAGTTAGCCACAACAGCTGGATCTGTGCCAATCCAAAGCCAGGAGCCAGGAGCTTCTTCTGGGTCTCCCACTCAGGTGCAGGGGTCCAAGGACTTGGGCCATCTACCGCTTTCCCAGACCATAGCAGAGAGCTGGATCAAAAGTAGAGCAGCCAGGTCTCAAACCGGTGCCCATATGGGATGCCAGTGCTTCAGCCAAGGGTGTTTTATTGCTGCACCACAGTGCTGGCCCCGAGAAGGTGTATTTGTTAAATGTCACAAAAATTAATCACTTTGAGTATTTGATAATTATCTCAACTGTACCTTTATTCTATCATGTATCAAAATGCAGTTGTAGTAAAATAATCTTACAGAAGATACTTTTATATAAATGGATAGTCTACTAGCCATCAAATAAAACAAGGATGTTAAAGCTATTTACAAAATAAAAGTAAAATATTTTTGCAAAATGCTTGAAGAGGCTAATATTTTATTCAAAAATATGTTGTTTTAAAAAAGTCATTACAAAAGAAACCAACTTTTTAGGACAAAATACTGAGGAGACATTCAAAGAAAAAGTAATATTTAAAATAATTTAAAAGAAAAATAATATTAATGTCACTATACTAATAAATTTTCATATCATATTCCAATGCATGTATATTTAAATACCTTTTATAATAATTTAATAATTTACACATTTGCATTATTTTTATATTTAACTCAGCATTACTAATTTTCAGTGTATCCATAATTTTAAGTTTCATGCTGTGATATTTTCCTTCAAGTTTTTCTTTCCAAAAGGTAACCTTTCCAACTACAGTTTTGAAGTATAGATTACATGCTATGTTTTTATATTTTAGAGTGGATTGAAATATTATATCAAAATAATATGAAAATTGCACAGAAATTATTCATTCTATATTAATTCACAATCACATAGTCAAGGAGAAATTATTTTTATCCTCTTCATTTAAATAAACAGTTTCTAATGGGGCTTTTTTTCTTTCTGAATCTCATTGTAACATATCAAATTTACTAATTTTTACAGAGTTTCAATATTTCCAGATTAAATTTTTTACTTTGTATATTCTTCTTTGGCTTTAGCAGATAAATGAATTAGAAATAATCCACTTCATTTGTAAAGGTCATACCAGTGAACACTTGCTCATCACATACACACACACACACACACGTTAATCACCATGTTATCTTTAAAAGCTATTTTTCTTTACAACCTCTGTAATCATAAGACCACATTCCAATAGCCTCCCTCATCAAAAAGTTCTTTTTCTCCTTCTCCACACAGCCAACTATAAAATTCAGTGTCATTTTTTCTTTTGGAGTTAAAAACAAATTTCCTTTAGTAATATCTTCAGAAAAAGTATTTATGCAGTAAGTATTACAAAAGTTTGTAAGTCAGAGGGTGATTTTCAGGAGACTTCACCTATGAATGATAGCTTGATAGTTTCCTTTATTCCCAACATGTTCCCATTTCTTCCCTGCTTTTGTGAAATTGAGGCAATTCCCACAGAGGATAAGAACTACAGCTCCCTCTTGATGAGTAATAAAGATAGAAGAGGAGAAAACAAGTCAGCATTGGCAACAGAGTTAGTTACTAGTGAGAAATGACCCAAATGTTAAAAAGACCCACTGATTACATCATCCACAAGTGAATGGACCAGAGCTTCAAGGCCGTCAGTTTTTGTCCCAGACACATTGTCACAGAACAACTGACAATTTCACTTCTGTTGATTTTCTCCTGTACTGAAGAATCAAGAGCAAGAAAGTTGCTTAAGAGGTTGATGCAGTATTTGAAGTCACCTATAATAGCATTGAAATCCCATTCATATATTATTTTCTTTTTTTGCCAAAGAAAGTCTGAGTAAAACACTGAGAAATTTCTGAACAAGAGAAGACTGTACTTTTCAGTAGTATAAGAGTCCATGGACTGCCTACTTCTCCCATGATGGGAAAAAAGAAAAAACTACAGAAAAACTCAGCACAACAGTCTCCAAGTACAAGTGGTATTGCAAACTAAATATAATGCACTTTATTTTCCAAAACATATGCAGTTCAATAAAGGTGACACATCACATCAACAGAATGAAGGAGAAAAATACATAATTATTTTAATAAATCCAGAAAACACATTTGATAAAATTCAACATTCCTTCATGAAAAAAAAAAACTCTAAACAACTTAGATATAGAAGGAATGCACTTCAATATAATAAAATCCCTATGTAAGAAGTCAACAGCCGACATCAAGTAGAAGAGATTTTCAATTCATCTAGTCTCCCTACCAGCACAAATCTCAGTATAATTATAAGAATTTGCCAAACTAAAGCATTTATTAGTCAAAATCATTTGCAGATGTAAATTTCACATAGCTTCAACTCTGTTGCTACTCAGTAGCAACTGGAGATCACACTTAAGAAGAAATAATGATTTAAAGATCATTGGACACGGCTTCTGGAAGAAAATGGGAGAAGTATAGAATAAGAAGGAGAGGGGCAGCTGGGCCTTGAAAGAAAGGCTGTCCATTGGAAGAGAAGGACCTCCTGTTCCAATGACCAAAAGTGAGTGAAAGGAGCTCAGCACCTAGAGGTGCTTGAGAGTGAACACCTTGCAAATCATTGCCTGAGAACCTCCCCAAGATCAACAACCCTGGACACTGGCAAGTGCCCTGAACAGACAGAAAATACCTTGCATTAAGGAGGCAATAAGCAGAGAAATTTCTCCTCTATCTAAGATGGGTAGAAATTAATAACACTACTTGAGAATATTCCCAAGAGTAGGAGCAAGTGTGTACACTGCCACATTTTTTCAAAGATTTTACTTATGGATTTGAGAGGCAGAGCCACAGAGAGAGGGAGAGACAGAGAGAAAAGTCTTCGATCCGCTGGTTCACTCCTCAAATGTCAAATGGCTGCAGCAGCCAGAACTGGGACAACCCAAGGCCAGGAGCCAGAAGCTTCTCCTAGGTCACCATGTGAGTACAGGGGACCAAGCATTTGGGACATCTTCTTCTGCTTTCTCAGGCCATAGAAGAGACCTGGATCAGAAGAAGAGCAGCCCGGACTAGAACTGGTGCCAGCGCTGCAGGAAGAGGCTTAGCCCACTACACCATAGCACCAGTTCCACCACACTTTTGAAATACATGTAATCAGATACATGTTCCACAGTTTAATTTTTATTGCATATAGATTGTGTAGTTTTTGACCAAAATAAACATTTTTTTCTTACCATTAAAATTTCTTGGTACACAGCATACTTAATGGACAAATCAATGCTCTAGTCCATCAGTTAGTACAACTATCCCTATTTGGCTATTAACAAAAATAAAAGACTGAAATGCACATTTTAATAAGAAATATTGGTCAGAACACTTATTCAAGGTAGAGTTCGGGAAATTTAACTACTGGATAATTATTTCTCATGCATAGTGCCAAGATACCTTTTAGGAAGGTTTTATGAAATTCTCCTCCCACTAGGATTTAATTGAAAGATCTTACCACCACATCAACTTAAGCAGTAAGTATCACTTTCAAGATTGCTTATATGGGGGCTGGCATTATGGTGCAGTGGGTTAAGCCTCTACCTGTGACACCTGCATCTCATATGAACACCAGTTCAAGACCTGGCTGCTCTACTTCAAATCCAGCTCCCTGGTAACACATCTCAGAAAGCAGTTAAAAATAGCCCAAGTACTTGGGCCCCTGACACTCATGTGGGAGGCTGACGGAGTTCTTGGCTCCTGGATTTGACATAGCCTGACACTTGCCATTGCAGTCATTCGGGGAGTGAATCAAAAGATAGAAGATCTCTCTCTTTATGTGTGTGTCTCCCTCTCTGTCATTCTACCTTCCAAATTAATAATAAATCTTTCTTTGAAAAGACTGTATATATAACAAGTTGAAATATTGTTTATTGTAGTTTTTATTTGCATTCTTATGGATTTATGAGACTGAACACATGCAATGTTCATTATCTGCATGTTTCTGTTTTCTGACATGATCTGTTTCTGCACTAAGACTGTCATATTGATTTGTGATAATATAATATATTAAAGTATAAACACCCCTTTCCTATTATGTTGCAAATACTGTCTCATTTATTGCTCTAACTTTAATTTTATGATAGTTTGACATTAAAGAATTATTTATCCCTTGATATTTTCCTTCTTATTCTTTTTACTATATACAGAAATCTAATGAATAAATTCCTAAATAATCCTTACCTATACAGGGATCAAGTAAATAAAAACCTTAGTTAAACTGGAATCTTTATTATTTGTTTTTATTTTTTAAAGTTATTATTTAATTTCCCTGGAAGCTTTAAAAGTTATTTATATACATGAAAAAAGTAATGTAATTCATATATACAGATTTAAGAGCATAATGATACATCCCCTCCTGCCTTTCTTATTCCTTCTTTTAAATTTTACAAAGACATATATTCAATTTATTTAATAATAACAAGCTTAACCTCCACTAAATAAAGAATTCAACAAGAATTAAGTAGAAAAGCCACTGTTCCTCAAGAGTTCAGACAAGGGCTGTAACAATAATCAAATCTCAAAATGTCAATTTCACTCATATACATTATATTTTCTGTACTCTGTATATCACTTACCACAAATCAGGGAAAACACATGATCTTTGTCTTTTGGTGACTAGCATATTTAACTAAGCATAATGACTTCTAGTTGCACCAATTTTCTTGCAAAAGACAGGATTTCATTTTTTATGCTAAGTAGTATTCCATATATATCACATTTTATTTATACACTCTTCATTTGATGAATATCTGGGTTCATTCCAACATAGCTTGTGAATTGAGCTGCAATAAACATAGGGCACAGGCCAGCGCCCTGGCTCACTTGGCTAATATTCCACCTGCGGCGCTGGCACACCAGGTTCTAGTCCCAGTCGAGGTGCTGGATTCCGTCCCGGTTGCTCTTCTTCCAGTCCAGCTCTCTGCTGTGGCCCAGCAAGGCAGTGGAGGATGGCCCAAGTACTTGCGCCCTGCACCCGCATGGGAGACCAAGAGGAAGCACCTGGTTCCTGGCTTCGGATCAGCGCAGCGCACCAGCCGTAGCAGCCATTTGGGGGGTGAACCAACAGAAGGAAGACCTTTCTCTCTGTCTCTCTCACTAACTCTGCCTGTCAAAAAAAAAAAAAAAGAAAAAAGAAACCATAGGGCACAGATAACTCTTACATATGCTAATTTCCTTTCATTTGGGTAAATTCCCAGAAGTGGGATGAATGGATAATACAGTAGATCTATTATCCAATTTCTGAGGAATCTTCATATTGCTTTCCACAATGGATGTGCTGGATGTGCTACTTTACATTCCCACCAACATTGGATTAGGGTACCTTTTTCTCCACATCCTCAATAGCTCTTATTGTTTTTTTGATTTTTTGATGCCAGCCATTCTAACTGGGGCAAGGTAACCTCCATGTGATTCTGATTTGCATTGATTCAATGAGGTAACCTCATTGTGGTTTTGATTTGCATTTCTCTGATAGATAGTGATCCTGAGAATTTTTTCAAGTGTATGTTAGCCATTTTAATTTCCTCTCTTGAAAAATGTCTGTTCAAGTCCTTTGCCAATTCCTTAACTGGACTGTTTCGCTGTTGTTGTTTCTTAAGCTCTTTATAGATCCTGGGCATTAACCCTTTATCAGTTGCACAGCTTCCAAATATTTTCTCCCATTCGATTGGTTGTCTCTTCATTTTATTGAATGTTTTCTTTGCAATAAAAAAGCATCTTATCTGATGTAATTCCATTTGTCTATTACTGCTTTGATTGTCTGTGCTTCTGGGGTCTTTTCCAAGAAGTCTCTTCCTGTGTCAATGTATTCCAGAGTTTATCTGAAATTTTCCTCTGGTAACTTGATAGTATAAGGTCATAGATTTAGATGCTTGATCCATTTTGAGTTGATTTTTGTACAAGGTGTAAAGAAGGGTTCTTGTTTCATACTTCTGCACGTGGAGGTGAAATTTTATCAGCACCATTTGTTGAAGAGACTGTCCTAGCTCCAGGGATTGATTTTAGCTCATTTGTCAAAGAAAAGTTGGATAAAGATGTGTGGATTAATTTCTAGAGTTTCTGTTATTTTCCACTGATCTACATGTCTGCTTTTGTGCCATTACCAAGCTGTTTTGATTATGACTGCCCTGTAGTATGAAATCTGGTACTATGATGCTTCTGGTTTTGTTTGTGTTGTTTAAGATTCCTTTAGCTATTCGGGGTCTCTTGTGTTTTGATATGAATTTTAGCAGCATTTTTTCTATATCTAAGAAGAAAGTCGCTGGTATTTTAATTGGGATCACACTGAACCTGTAAATCGCTTTGAGTGTTTTGAGAATTTTGATGAAAATACTTCCAATCCATGAACATGGAAGATTTTTCCATTTTATTGTGTGTATGTGTGTCTTCTTCTATTTCTTTCTTTAATGTTTTGTGATCTTCATTATAGAGATTTTTTATATTCTTGGTTAAATTTATTCCAAGGTATTTAAATTTTTAAAACTATTATAATTGGTACTGATCTCACAAGTTCTTTCTCAGCCATGGCACTGTGTATACAAAGGCTATTAATTTTTCTGTGTTGATTTTATATCCTGCAACTTTACCAACAACTCTTATGAGTTCCAATAATCTCTTATTAAAGTTTTTTAGCTTCCATGTGTATAGGATTATGCCATTTGCAAACAGAGATAATTTGACTTCCTCCTTTCTAATTTGCCTTTGATTTCATTTTCTGGCCTAACAGCTTTGGCTAAAACTTTCAGAACTATATTGAACAGCAGTGGTCAAAATGGGTATCCTTGTCTGGTTCTAGATCATAGTGGAAATGCTTCCAATTTTTCCCCAATCAATAAGGTGATGACTGTGGTTTGTCATATATTGTCTTGATTGTGTTAAGGAATGTTCTTTCTAATACCCAACTTGCTTAAAGTTTTTTACCACAAAAGGATGCTATATTTTGTCAAATTAATTCTCTGTAACCATTGAGATAATCATAAGGCTTTTATTCTTCAATTTTTAATATGATGTATTACATTTATTGATTTACAAATGTTGAACTATCCCTGAATACCAGGGATAAATCCCATTGAATAGGGTGAATGATCCTTCTGATGTGTTATTGGATTCAATTAGCTAGCATTTTGTTGAGGATTTTTTTCTTTTTTTTTAACTTTTATTTAGTAAATATAAATTTCCAAAGTACAGCTCATGGATTACAATGGCTCCTCCCCCCCATAACTTCCCTCCCATCCACAACCCTCCCATCTCCCGGTCCCTCTCCCATTCCATTCACATCAAGATGCATTTTCTTTCTTTTTTTTTTTTTTTATCTTTTTCTTTTTGACAGGCAGAACGGACAGTGGGAGAGAGAGACAGAGAGAAAAGTCTTCCTTTTTCCATTAGTTCACCCCCCCCCCCATGGCCACTGTGGCCGGTGCACTACACTGATCCAAAGCCAGGAGCCAGGTGCTTCCCCTGGTCTCCCATGCGGGTGCAGGGCACAAGCACTTGGGCCATCCTCCACTGCGTTCCCAGGCCATAGCAGAGAGCTGGACTGGAAGAGAAGTAACCAGGACAGAATCCGGCACTCTGACTGGGACTAGAACCTGGTGTGCCAGCGCCGCAGGCAGAGGATTAGCCTATTGAGCCACAGCGCTGGACTACATCAAGATTCATTTTCAATTCTCTTTATATACAGAAGATCAATTTAGCATATATTAAGTAAAGATTTCATCAGTTTGCACCCACACAGAACATAAAGTGTAAAATACTGTTTGAGTACTAGTTATAGCATTAATTCACATTGAACAACACATTAAGGACAGAGATCCGACATGAAAAGTAAGTGCACAGTGACTCCTGTTGTTGATTTAACAAATTGACACTCTTGTTTATTGGCATCAGTAATCTCCCTAGGCTCTTGTCATGAGTTGCCAAGGCTATGGAAGCCTTTTGAGTTTGCCGACTTCGATCTTATTTAGACAAGGTCATAGTCAAAGTGGAAGTTCTGTTGAGGATTTTTTCACTTATATTCATCAAGGATATTAGTCTACAGCTCTCATTGTTGTATGATTTCTGATTTTGGAATTAAGGTGATGTTGGCTTCACAGAAGGAGTTTGGGAGGACTCCCTCTCTTTCAATTGTTTTGAATAGCTTGAGAATAATTGGAATTAGTTCTTTAAAAGTCTGGTAAAATTCAGCAAGAAAGTATTAAAATCCTGGGCTTTTCTTTGTTGGGAGTGCCTTATTGATTAAATCTCTGTCTTGGTTATTGGTCTATTTAGGTTTTCTATGCCTTCATGAGTCAATTTTTGTAGATAGATTGTATGTGTCCAGAAACTCATACACTCTTTCCAGATTTTCCAATTTGTTTGCATATAGCTGTTTGTAGTAATTCCTGATTTTTTTATTTTTGTTGTATCCATTGTAACATCTCCTTTTTCATCTCTGATTCTATTAATTGATGTAAGACAGTGACTATTGTATAACAAAATCATTGCAGTGTAACTTTTCTATCCTCCAGACATTAGCTGAAACAGAGGCCAGATAAGGAGATACACCATTAAAAATCTCTTTCAAGGACAGACTTTATCACCTGTGGGATGTGAAGTCAGTAGACATTTCTATCTGTCAACTCTAAGTAGTCTGCCTCTGCTACAGAATGCTGCTTTATCTGAGGTTACATGCTTTCCAGAGCAGTGCATGTCTGATAACTAAGCAAAGAAAGAATGCACAAATTTGGCTGTTTTAACCTTACACTGAACAAATTTGATGGGCAAAGCTTACAGTAGAGCTTCCCACCTGGTTGTCAAAGGCTTTGTCAGGCATTCATTGTTGTGTAGAGTCTTCCTCTTTCCAATCCTACTTTTCCCCTTCCTGTCACAGGTGTTGATGTCTCCTAATCACTTGCAACACAAGGTCTAGCTCAGGGTGTGTCCCCAGGGAACCTAAGGTGAAGGAGGCAGCTCAAATGGGTATTGGAAAAGCCTCACTCAAGATGGCTTACTCCTATACTAGCTCTGGCAACTCAGGCACAGCCAGAGACTGAAGGATTCAAATTCTCTCGATGTGGATGTCTTTATACCATGTTTAGGCATCTTCACTGCAGGGTCGCTGGTACTTACAAAGGTACAATTTAAAAATGTGTATTGGTCTTTTTGTGAAAATTTTCCCACCTATGTGTCTGTTATATTCTCCATAGTCTATTTTTTTTACATTATTGACAGTTCTGTTGACACATGAAATTTCTACTTTTCAGTTTTAGGGTTTGTTTGATATGTACATTCCCACTAATGAAATGTTTTTGTGACACACTGAGTCCTTTCACACATTACTACAAAACTATGGTAAAACTCTGTTTTGGTTTTCTCCAAATGAATATTTAAAATTCTTGCTTGTGTTAGACAATAGTGTTGATGAGTTATTGGGAGAGAAAGAATATTTCATTTTATATTTAATATCCAACATGATTTTCCAAACTTAGTGTGTGGGTGGTTAAAAATTGTTACAGATCTTAGAAATCCCATAGCAAGCATAACTGAAACCCAAAAAATATTCAGCAATTCAAGGGCATACAGGTTGACAGAATGGGAAAGCCACTTTTAATCACCAGAGAAATTATAAGAACAGAAGTGTGGTTACTCTTTTTCACTAGCAATGTCTCTCTAGGATGTGACTGTCATTTTATTGTGGTTGGAAACACAGGGATACTTCATCTGCATTGTAACCAATATTTTAATTTGGAGTTGGGGATCTCAGCTAGTGGGTGCTGTCATTATTTAGAAAGAGACTTCAAGGGCACAGTATTTTCAGGAACCTTTCAGGAAAGATTGGTAAATTTGAAATATCAGTTTTTATTTTTTTGGCTCACAACCTATTTCCAAGTGATCTCATGTATTATGCCATTTGACATGAGATGAACTGCAAGAATCAGTGTTGCCTAATACACTCTTTTTAAATATATTCTGAAGGAAAAGCTCAGTTTTTTAAAGTGCCATGTTGCTGACTCATGGAAGCTTTTGTAATTCATTATGACTTTTTGATGTTTTCCTGAGCTACTTTGGTCTAGCTCCTCATTACTCTTTCCACATTTGTACAATGTGATTTTTGTACTTTGAGTGTACCAGTGAACCTCCTTATATTTGTTCCTTGCTCATCAAGAGCTTTTGAATTCTGTTACCAGTCTCCAGGGGGTTGGTGCTCTGCCCACCACATCTCCTCCACTTGTCCCTACCTTATCATCAAAACATTCTTTCATGTAAAACTTAATGAAAGTGCTTACTTTTGGGAGTCAGCCTAAAAATGCCTTTAGAGAACTGCTGTATACCCAGCACAGCACTCAAATTAAAAGAGAATACATAGAAAAGATATCTCTGCTCTTTAGAAGATTGTATTTGAGATATAGAGAATGAGAGTCAGTGCATTTCCCCAAGGCAACTTCCTCCATTATTTCCAGGTGCAGATTCAAAGTGAATATTGAACATATATTAAGTGCATAGAAATTATTGGCATTGTATGTGATCTGTCAGGATAGGTCATAATGCATATTACTGAAGTGGGTGCTGAAACTGATTCAGGACTGATTTTTTTAAAAAACTATTGTGGGGACCAGTGCCATGGCACAGCAGGCTAATCTTCCACCTGTGGCGCCAGCATCCCATATGGGCGCTTGTTCTAGTCCCGGCTGCCCCTCTTCCAATCCGGCTCTCTGCTGTGGCCTGAAAAAGCAGTAGAGGATGGCCTGAGTGCTTGGGCCCCTGCTCCCATGTGGGAGACCAAGAGGTAGCACATGGCTCCTGGCTCCGGCTATTGCAGCCATCTGGGGAGTGAACCAACAGAAGGAAGACCTTTCTCCCTGTCTCTCCCTCTCACTATCTGTAACTCTAGCTCTCAAATAAATAAATAAATAATATTTTTAAAAATTAAAAAGATGACATGCTAAAAAATCAAAAAAAATAAAAACTATTGTGAAGTTCCCTCTGAAAAATGACTTGTAATCTTTCTTGTGCAGAGCTAACATCATAGAACCTTAATAAAATTATTCTTCAGAATTTTCACATGATACAGAAAATAAGTAAATAGCAGACATTAAAATGGGTAAGTTAAGAAAAATCAAGAATAAAAAATTAACTGTGAGAAGATGACATGGTGACACAGCAGGTAATGCAGCTGCTGACATCTTATAGAAGTAGAGTTTGCCAGAAATCATTTAGGGAAATACTGACCCATGAAACCTCCAACCTAATACTTAGTAAACATCTTCTTCATAAAGTTAGAGCTTTTATCTATGCCATGGGGACAATGAAGATGACTTAGGCATCATTTCTGTTCTCAAGAAATTTTCAGAGAAGTAGAGGAAATGGGACATTTAAAACCAACTACGTTCCCAAACAGAAAGGCTCCAGTGCTGTGGCAGAGGTCCAAAAGAATACACAATTGAGTCGGTGCCGCGGCTCACTAGGCTAATCCTCCGCCTTGCGGCGCCAGCACACCGGGTTCTAGTCCCGGTCGGGGCGCCGGATTCTGTCCCGGTTGCCCCTCTTCCAGACCAGCTCTCTGCTGTGGCCTGGGAGTGCAGTGGAGGATGGCCCAAGTGCTTGGGCCCTGCACCCCATGGAAGACCAGGAGAAGCACCTGGCTCCTGCCTTCGGATCAGTGCGGTGTGCTGCCTGCAGCGCGCCGGCCATGGCGGCCATTGGAGGGTGAACCAACGGCAAAGGAAGACCTTTCTCTCTGTCTCTCTCTCTCTCACTGTCCACTCTGCCTGTCGAAAGAAAGAAAGAAAGAAAGAAAGAAAGAAAGAAAGAAAGAAAGAAAGAAAGAAAATGCAATTGAGTCTCAAAATGAAAAGAAATAAGTCCATTGAGATAAGAAATGACTTCAAAGAGAATGTGCAGTTGGAAGTCTGGCTTTAAGGACAGATAACATCTTGGTATGCAGGGATAGGAGATGGTCCCAAGGGACAAAAAGCGTGTTGTTGGGAAGTACTGAGAGACAGAAGCATGGGCTATACACAGAAAGGCAAGGAGGGGAAAATTAGGTAGAGAAAGTTAAAGTCCATATTCTGGCCTTTGTGGTCCTGTTTAATAAGCATATTGAGAACAGCAATATAAATGGAAGACTGAAAATTTGAGCACAGAGGATAATTATTAATTGAGATTTACAATACATTTTGGTGATATTTTATGACACAGAAAAGACACAAAAACTTTAAGAGCACAGACCATTAGTATCAAGCATAGTGAAGGAATGCATCCCAGAGGAATTCACAGAGGAAATGCCAGAACTTGCTTTGTGGGCCCCAGGGAGCCCTCTAAGTTGTTTGTTTTAATTGGGGAGATTGGATCAAATTTCTTATTTCAAATTATAGACTTGGAGGTAATGTGAAGAGTACACTGGAATGAATACAGACAGGAGGCTAAAGAACCAATTAGTTATAAGTCATTGCATTACCTACTAAGGATTATAAGCGCCAAACTGAAGGGTCAGCAACTGAGGAGGAGATGGATATGAAAGAAACTCAACATGTTCTAATGACCAATTAGATGCAGAAAGAGGAAGAGGTATTTTCCCAAGTTCCCAGTGTGATATAATCAACTAAAGTATTAATTTTATTTCCACAAATAACAGTAGTCTTGGAACGCAAATGTTCAAAAGGTATGTAGTTTCATTCAGAGAGATATATTCTCTCTTAAATACACATACACACAGAGAGAGAATAAACATTTACTAAATCCATATAGTAAAGCAGAGGTAGCACAATGGTGATTTCAATGAAATTCCCAGAAGTTTTCTGATTCTGATCTTTCATAGAAAATTCACAAAGCTCACTAGCCATATTTCCTAAAGAATCTTTTCCTTGCAAAAGCCATCAGTTGATCACTGTCCAACCATCACTAGGTGTGTTTGGTTTTTGTGAATGCCCAAACTTTGTAGAGCATTTTGTTTTCATTTTTACCTCTTCCTCCCTCACCCAAATTTTCCTGTGAAGTACATACAAATTTAGACTCTAGTAACCAAAAATATTCATTCAATGATTATTTGTTATTACAATTCACCAGAAATACAAATCCTGTGTATATCGACTTTGTTTTGAAATTAAACGTACTAAAATTTACCATTCATAAATTGTAGTTTTAGGACATCAAAGGCCAGAAATAAATCAAAATAAGAATCACATGAGTTAATATTAGTAAGGCACAATCTGTAACAGTAATAATCAGCCCTTACATGTTAGCTATCTCCTATTCAAATCAACACTAAGCAAATTAAGCATTGATTTCAGGCTCCTCCCTAGGGTGCAATTTCTTTCTATACCAAAATATACAGGAAACCAGTGACTGAAAAGATCAACTGGTAAACATCCAGATGAGAGCAAACTATTGAGTAACAATAAATATTAACAATACTGTAAGAGTGTGAAAATATTAATGTGTCATTTTATGGTAATACAGATAAGCCTTCTAGTCTGACCTTTTCACATCTTAGGTATTTGCCATTAGTCAGTCTCCAAAAAGGGAGAACTGTCTCTGGAGTAGAGTACAGGATATAATTAGGAAATATTTATTAGCTTTTCCTTGTAGCATTATGTTTGCCCTGAGGACCAGAGTTATGTTCAGTCTAGTTCAGACTGCAGATGAGGCTCTCCTTGCTAAAAATATTAAAATCTTTTTAAGCAGTAAAAATCTTTAATGTCATGTTATTGGCCCTTTTCCACTTGTTAAGAAAAAACTATATTCCTTTATTATTTTCCTTTATGAAGTGACCTACTTACAAGTAATAAGTTCCCCGGAGCTGTAAAAGTTCATGCCGTGGGTGGGTGATCATTTCAGCAATGAATCGATGTTGTAAGAGGAAATCTTGCAATGTATGATGAGTTTTACTAAATCACTGATGAGAACCCATTTATTTGTTGTATGATTCTGTTATCTAGTTGTGGTTTCTGGAAATTCAAAAACTCCTCCTTTCTCCCCATGGGTTCCAACTTTTTTTCTCATTCAGGTGTTTGGACCCTGATTTCACTCTGTATTCTTTCTTTTTTTTATTATTTTTTGACAGGCAGAGTGGACAGTGAGAGAGAGACAGACAGAACGGTCTTCCTTTTCCATTGGTTCACCCCGCAATGGCCGCTGCGGCCAGCGCACTGTGCTGATCCGAAGCCAGGAGCCAGGTGCTTCTCCTGGTCTCCCATGCAGGTGCAGGGCCCAAGCACTTGGGCCATCCTCCACTGTACTCCCGGGCCACAGCAGAGAGCTGGACTTGAAGAGGAGCGACCGGGACAGATTCCGACGCCCCGACCGGAACTAGAACCCAGTGTGCTGGCGCCGCAGGTGGAGGATTAGCCTATTGAGCCACGGCGCTGACTTCACTCTGTATTCTTTACTGCACAGAGCCTAGCTTAGATTACACATAACTTTTCCAACTTGTACTTTGATCTTTACTGAATCCCTTATTTAAGTAAAGCTTTCTGCACCAAGAGAATATTAGATTCTCTTAATGTTCTTAATATTTTTCTTTATTTTCTTGAAATTTTAGATCCAAATATAGTTTCATCTCATAGTAACAATGGTATAAGTTGGGTAAACTGATGAGATGGACTGGGAACTCTGCCAAGCAGGTGGAAGGAACTGGTTCTGAGAATAACTGACTAGCATGAAGTTGAGGCTCTTGTCTGAAATTTGCAAAAAGTCACACAAAGTCCAGCTTACTTTCAACTTTCCACAGTCTATGATCTGGGTTTGAGGCTAGAGATGCAAAGCAATAAACAGTATACAACTTTGGGAGAACTGTCAGCATCTCAGTTATAAAGAAATGAGTTCTAAGAAGACATCCACCAGCTGCAGAAAGTGCTACGAATGGGATTCCAAAAGCAAGCATCAAGAAGTATGATGAGACCATTACCGAAAACAAAGGGCTCTAATCCTAGTTGGAAACCAAGGCAGGTGTCCCAAAGAAGGTGGCAGCAGTACATGGAGTAAGGGGAACCAGCTACTCCTGAGTCACCCCAACTGCTGTTGGATGGAATAGTTTAACGAAGCTCAGGCTTATCATCCCTCACCTGCCCTGTTAGATTTGATTCAAGGCATTGCATATGTCTGGGCCAAGGATGAAGAACATCTGTGACTACAGCTTTGCTGGGATGTTAAAAAAATGCATTGAAAATTTGTCTCATAATTTCACATGTTTACTAAAATCAGTTTTCTCATCACTTTTTATTTTTTAGGATTTTTCTTGGCCTTCTCTGAGAATCCCTAATTCTGGCAATTCGTGATAGCTTAAATAAAGACTATGTTCCAATTTTAAATTCTTAAGAACTTTCCTGTTCAAGAAAATTAAGATAAGAATGACAGCTCTTCCAGGTGGCATGTTTACATGATCTTCATGCATTATCAGAATTTACTGATGAGATTTGTGACATAAAGCATGGATTTTCCACAATGTTCATATGGTAGAAAGGTTGTTGCCAGCACTAAGCTCTATGCCTAAGAAGTTCTAGCATGCTTCTCTGAAAACACTGGCTCATTTTACCCCTGGAAAATTTGCAGTTTTCAGATTGTTAATTTCAACTACAAACATTCTCTCTCTCTTCTCTCTTTCCTACCTGAAGTGCAATTCTCTAAACTTATTTCTCTACTCTTGATATAAAATGTCACATTAGTAAGATTACATTCTTTTTTAGAAAAGATTTGTTCATTTGAAACTCAGAGTTTCAGAGTGAGAGGGAGAGACAGACAAAGACAGAGATCTTCCATCAGCTGGTTCATTCCTCAGATGGCCTCATGGCCAGGGCCTGGGCCAGGCTGAAGCCAGGAGCCAGGAACTTCTTCCAGGTCTCCCATATGAGAGGAGAGGCCCAAGCACTCAGACCATCCTCTTCTGCTTTTCCTGGGCCATTAGTAGGGATCTGGATCTGAAGTGGAGCAGTTGGTACACGAACTATTGCCATTAGCAGTGATTCGTTTGGTTCTAAAGGATAAACTAATTTGTTTCTCTCACCCTGGTCCCCTTTCCAAGTGGAGCAGGACAGTGGGTTTACCCATACAACGTGACTCTGGATAATGAATGAGCATGGCAAAGTGACACTCCATGTCAGTGTGGGGAGCAACCCGGACTAGACTAAGTTACTGGAATTAAGACTTATTCTATGCATCTGCTCTCCCACAATATGGCGCTGAGAAGGGAGAAGCAGCTTCTACACAGCTGCCTCCAGTTCAATCAATAAACTGTAGGACCTGCTCCTGATTGGAGGAGAGCAGCATACTCGGCGTGTGGGTAGCAGAGTTGGGATTGGCGGAAGAGGACTATAAAGGAGGAGAGAGACATCATGCACCAGGAACATCTAACGGGAACATCTAAGAGGAACACCTGTGCAGCCCCCGAGAGAGCCGGCCGGCGGTGTGCCGTTCCCCCGCTGAAGTGGGGAAAGTGGCTAGGGGGAACCGCCCTTCCACGGAGGTGGAAGGGATGGTAGCCAACCCGGGAAGAACCAGCTGCAAACCCGGGGAGGGCCGAGCAGACAAAAGAACAGCACAGGGTCCTGTGTCATTCCTCCACGAAGAGGGGGAGCGACAGTCAGAAGTTTGGGATCATCTCATATGGGACCAAACCCAAGATTTCTTTTAGAGAGTTACAAACTCAGTCCCAGTCCACCTAAATTGAGAGGACAAGCAGAAGTTAGAAGCCAAGAAAGGGAAGAATTACAGGATGCTGATGAATCTGCACTTATGAAAGATTTATACTAATCAGTGAGGAACTAGATGATATCATCCCAGCCTAGAAGTGACCATCTACCCCAGACCACTCTTAACACCATACCTTTGGCTTCTTTATCATACAGAGAGCAACAGTGCAAATTTTTGTCATTTAGAATGGACTAGGCTAATGTTACAATACAAGCTAACCCCAACTTGGAGATAAACACTTTTTTATCTTTAAATTCCTATTTCATTTGAGCAAAACTGCTGAAGATTTCAGAGGCACTTAGTAGGCCCAAGAATAGTTCATGAATTTCAATATTTTGTTGAATACTTTAAACTGCAATTAATTATGTTACTGTTCAAAAATTATAACACACCATTTTATGATTAATTTGTATAAACATATATCTAATTTACATTATGTTTATTTTTGTGGCCTGTAAATTCCTTAATTTTCATGACGTTTTTCAAAGACTTTACCTACAACATTAATATCAACTTATCCATATTAAGCTTTACCATCTAAAATGTGTTGGATATGGGCTGCCATCATTGTATAACAGATAAATCCACTGGTTCCTGTGCTGACATCCCATATCAGAGTATCTATTCAAATTCTGGTTGCTCTACTTTTGATCCAATTTTCTGCTAATATGTCTGAGAAGGCAGCAAATGATGACCAAAAGGTGGATTGCTGCCACCCACATAGGATACAGAAGATATAATCTCTGTGTGTGTGTGTGTGTGTGTGTGTGTCTTTATCCCTATCTCTCTCCTTCTCTATCAGTCTTTCAAATAAATCATAAGTAAATAAATCTTTTTAAGAAATAAATAAGGGGCTTGTATTTTGGCATAGCAGGTAAAGCTGCCGCCTACAACACAGGCATCCCATATGGTTTGAGAGCCAGCTGCTCCACTTCTGATCCACCTCCCTGTTAATATGCCTAGGAAAACAGGCGCAGAGGAACCAAGCATTTAGGCCCCTGTACCCATATTGGACACTTGGAAGAAGTTTCTGGCTCCTGGTTTTAGCCTGGACTAGCTCTGGCCATTGTGGCCCTTTGGGAAGTGAACCAACAGATAAAAGATTCTCTCTCTCTCTCTCTCTCTCTCTCTCTCTTAAATATTAATTTATTTATTTGTGGCCGGCATCACAGCTCAATAGGCCAATCCTCTGCCTGTGGCTCCGGCACACCAGATTCTAGTCCCGGTCGGGGTGCCAGATTCTGTCCCAGTTGCCCCTCTTTCAGACCAGCTCTCTGCTGTGGCCCGGGAGTGCAGTGGAGGATGGCCCAAGTCCTTGGGCCCTGCACCCGTATGGGAGACCAGGAGAAGCACCTGGCTCCTGGCTTCGGATCAGCGCAATGCGCCAGCCACAGCACGCCAGCCGCGGCGACCATTGGAGGGTGAACCAATGGCAAAAGGAAGACCTTTCTCTCTCTCTCTCTCTCTCTCTCTCTCTCTCACTGTCCACTCTGCCTGTTAAAATATATATATATTAATTTATTTATTTGAATGAGTTGCACAGAGAGAGGAGGGGCAGAGAGAGAGAGGTCTTCCATTCACTGCTTCACTCCCCAGTTGGCTGCAATGGCTGGAGCTGTGCCAATCTGAAGCCAGGAGCCCCTTCCAAGTCTCCCACGTGGGTGCAGGGGCCAAAGGACTTCGGCCATCCTCCACTGTTTTCCAGGCCATAGCAGAGAGCTGGATCAGAAGTAGAGCAGCAAGGAATTGAACTGGCACCCACATGGGATGCTGGCACTGCAGGCAGTGGCCTTACCCTCTATGTCACAGCACCAGCCCCTCTATCGCTCTCTTTCTCTCTCTTCCTCCCTGCTTCCCTCCCTCTGTTAGTCTGCCTGTCAAATAATAATTAATAAATCTTTTTTTTGACAGGCAGAGTTAGACAGTGAGAGAGAGAGAAACAGAGAGAAAGGTCTTCCTTCCATTGGTTCACCCCCAAATGGCCGCCATGGCCGGTGCTGTGCCAATCTGAAGCCAGGAGCCAGGTGCTTCCTCCTGGTCTCCCATGCGGGTGCAGGGCCCAAGCACTTGGGCCATCCTCCACTGCTTTCCCGGGCCACAGCAGAGAGCTGGAATGGAAGAGGAGCGACCGGGACAGAATCTTTTAAAAAAAAAAGTTACTAGCCATTTAACAGGATTCCCCAGCACTCCACCTCAATGAGTCCTTCCTTTAAAAAAATGAATAAAATGTGTTATATAGATACCATTTTATTTGATTATTGCTAATCCCACCTTAATCATGTATGAACATCAATATAGTAAGGTCACTATACTAACTGGCAGGAGAATCAAGATGAGAAATAAAAATACTCAGTCTGTTCTCTCAGGTGCATTTCTTTTCACATTCTTTTATTACATATAATATGGGGAAGTTTTGAAAAAAAAATGAACTCAAACACCTATCACAGTATATTAGAAATCCCTCCGATTCACTGTCCCCACTCCATGTGTGAACTTTGAAAATAGTGTATTAGTTCTAGGCCCAGCATCATGCCTGTCCCTTAGTCCTAGTCAATATTGAACCAGTTCATCAGTACATGGAAAATTAAGTAAGGAAAACGGGCTTCTAAACCATAAAGTATAACTTAAGTATTTTGAAATTTGCAACTAATTTATAAAATGAACTCTGAAACTGGAGTGAAGTCAAGGTATGCATCTTACACTATGTATATTACACATACTTAGGCAGGAAAAATATTTATTGACAAATGTATTTAAAGAGAAAAGTCCTATAAATCTTTCAAGTATCTCAATACATGTTCATCCTTCATATTTTTCTCACATCTTTTTTCAATAAAAAAAATCTCAAACAAGATTAAGTAGAAAACTACAGGGACTCTAAAGATAGTCTCACTATTCTCTTGCTGTGTACAGAAAATAATGCCAAGGAAGATAGAAGAAATACAACTCTCCTGTTGGCGTATCAATGAAGTTTCAAAATATATCACTACACAGAGAAATCAGTGTTTTTCAGGTGAAAAACTAGCTTACTGGAATTTAATTAGATCAGAATGGAACTTAAAAAGTCATATAG
This sequence comes from Oryctolagus cuniculus, assembly GCF_051225735.1. Lineage (NCBI taxonomy): Eukaryota > Metazoa > Chordata > Mammalia > Lagomorpha > Leporidae > Oryctolagus > Oryctolagus cuniculus. The sequence continues at coordinate 148,261,038 of NC_142869.1, read as the reverse complement.
CATAGTTTTCTAGTACTTGGTGCTATATTCGTCATAAAATTTGTCTTTTCAAGGAGAAAATTTTAAATGAGTCATTTAAAAATTAAACATTCATGGAGAAAACTATCTCTATAGATATCTTCCATCACAGCATAGTAAAGATATTGGCAATACCTCCACATGGTAGTCAAAGCTGCCCCTTGGTACTGGACAGGAACATTTCCCCAACAGGCACTCAGCAGGGCCTCCTAGGGTCAGAATTCTCTACAGGACAGGCTGAGGGAGAGCTCTGTGGCAACTGGGGAACAATCCTGCTGGCTCTCTCTGCCCACCCAGCTTCCCTCCCTCCACAGCAGGCATTCTTCCCAGCTCTCCATCTGACAACCTGATGCAGGAAGTCTGCCCTGTGACATCTTACAACCCACGCATTCTTGCTGTCACAACCCTCCAGAAAAAAGCAACTTTACCTTGGAGCCTGATAAAGAACTGAAAAATTGTGTTTTTCAGAAAATCTTGGGTAGACACTATGAGTTAAACGTTTTTGGCAAAAACCAACAAAAACATTTCATTAATATCAACACTACTGTCTGCCTGTGAGGATTTGCTTAACAATTTTAAATTAAGCGACTTTTGAAAAATTTATGAGAATATCTTTGAAGTAATAAATGCAGAACAAAAGCATAGTCAGAAGAGTCTATGTAAACTTGCTGATGACAGTGCTCATTAAACAGGAATTATAGAAAGACAATTGCCTAAACACTTTAGAGATTCTTCCCTATACTGCAAATTTGCTCTTTTCTGTACCATTTGTACTCCCTTTTACTATACAGCATATAGTCTCTAACATTAGGTAAAATGTTAGACATTTAAGGTTCACCTATCATTATGGATACATTATATTTACATAAAGATTAAAAGAATTTGGCCGTGTCTCCCAGCTATAGCAAGACACTCTCCTCTCACACAAAATTGTGGTGTCTCACAGATCCTTCCACAGATGGACCACAGGAAGCAGTATCCTCCAGAAATGTTCTGGGAGGGAAAGAGACTAAGAGATGTTTGGTCACCATGTCTTTGCTCAGAAAAACTAACAAGAAATAAACAAATATGAGATCCAGTAACTTAAGTTTGAGGCCCCAGTTCTGACTCAACTTGCCTTTTCTCTAATAGCCTCTTTCCACCACAGGCAGACTTGTACCTATACTCTTACAACTTGCATGAAGCTTCTATTTTCTCCATTCCCCTATTAGCTTTAATAGCTTAGTCTAGGGCCGGCGCCACAGCTCACTTGGCTAATCCTCCACCTGCGGCACCAGCACCCCAGGTTCTAGTCCCGATTAGGGCGCCGGATTCTGTCCTGGTTGCTCCTCTTCCAGTCCAGCTCTCTGCTGTGGCCTGCGAAGGCAGTGGAGGATGGCCCAAGAGCTTGGGCCCTGCACCCTTGTGAGAGACCAGGAGGAAACACCTGGCTCCTGGCTTTGGATCGGCACAGCCAGCTGTAGTGGCCATTTGTTGGGGGGGACCAATGGAAGGAAGACCTTTCTCTCTGGCTCTCTGGCTCTCACAGTCTAACTCTGCCTGTCAAAAAAAATAGCTTAATCTAATGACATAATACTTTTTTAATAAATTTTTTAAGATTTATTTATTTAGCCGGCGCCACAGCTCACTAGGCTAATCCTCCGCCTAGCGGCACCGGCACACCGGGTTCTAGTCCCGGTGGGGACGCCGGATTCTGTCCCGGTTGCCCCTCTTCCAGGCCAGCTCTCTGCTGTGGCCAGGGAGTGCAGTGGAGGATGGCCCAGGTGCTTGGGCCCTGCACCCCATGGGAGACCAAGATAAGTACCTGGCTCCTGCCATCGGATCAGCGCAGCGCGCCGGCCACGTCGGCCATTGGAGGGTGAACCAACTGCAAAAGGAAGACCTGTCTCTCTGTCTCTCTCTCTCTCACTGTCCACTCTGCCTATCAAAAAAATAAAAAATAAATAAATAAAAATACACTTCCTCAATTTTCTAATTTTGTCTTGCTGTTTTCTCCTAATCTTAGCATATATCTATGTATCTGATTTTCACACTTCCTCTTCTTCTATATTTTCACTGGATCTCATAGTTTGCTTCTTTGAAACCTCAGATAGTTCTCCATATTTTTCTTACTCTTAAGTCCTTCTTAATCTTTAACCTTGATAATTTCATGTGCTTTTAAATTTTATTTATTTAAGAGTAAGAGGGAGAGGGAGGGACAGAAGGTGGGACAGAGTGAGAGAGGGAGAGAGACACACAGGAATATTGAGCTTCCATCCTCTGGTTCACTCCTCAAATGCCCATAATGAACAGAACTGGGCCAGGCCAAAGACAGGAGCTAGGGGACTGGTATACCACATGAGTAACAGGGACTCAACCTCTTGAGCCATCTTTGATGCCTTTCGGTCTGCATATTAGCAAGAACATGGAGTCAGGTGTGGAACTAAGACTGAAAACCAGGTACTCTGGTGTGGAACATGAGTATGCCAACAAGCATCTTTGCCACCAATCCAAATGCCCACAGCTCATTTGCTTTATAATAAGCCACAATGATTCAGGCTACAGGAGCTCTGACACTGGGATAAGCTAAGCACTGTAGGATATTAGGGGCAGAGGTTGTCAATGTGATTTGGCCATCTGTGTTTGCTAACTGGCTAAAACTGAAGTTAGGCTCCTACTCTCAAGGGTTCTATCTTCCTTGATGACTACATTTCAAAAGAACGAATCATTTAAAAAGATACTCCTGAGCTCTGAAATATGCAAGGGGCTGTGGGAAGACTTAGATCTCAAGGGAATAGAAAGAGAATTTATAATTACATCTTTTCTAACGAAAACACTCTGAGTAAGGTAAGGGAGCTCAAGGGTCTACAGTGAGGAAGATCCCTCTGTAAAGCTGACTCAAGCCAAGGAAAAGTTTAAGTCATCTTGGTCAGCAGATGGAAAGGGGAACACAGCAAACAAAGCCATAGGTGCTGATACCATGCGAAGTAAATACTTTTAGATGTTTACTTGATGGAGTTGCTGTTGAAATTCTCCTATCAGCAATTCTGTAATTCTTTACAGATGGTTCTAAAAACACTTCTTATGGCCAGCACCGCGGCTCAATAGGCTAATCTGCCTGCGGCGCCGGCACACCAGGTTCTAGTCCCTGTCAGGGCGCCGGATTCTGTCCCTGTTTGCTCCTCTTCCAGTCCAGCTCTCTGCTGTGGCCCAGAAAGGCAGTAGAGGATGGCCCAAGTGCTTGGACCCTGCACCCACATGGGAGACCAGGAGGAAGTACCTGGCTCCTGGCTTCGGATCAGTGCGGTACGCCGGCCGCAGCGGCCATTGGAGGGTGAACCAACGGTAAAGGAAGACTTTTCTCTCTCTCTCTCTCACTGTCCACTCTGCCTGTCCAAAAAAAAAAAAAAAAAAAAACAACATGCTTCTTATGAAACTAGTGGAAGAAAGGATATAGAGGTCAAACTGGGTCATCATAGACTGTACCCTATATGGTCCTACCTGAGGAATAGAACAAGTGAGAGATGTGTAGCAAAGGATTTATTACAATAAATTGACTTACAGTGCTGTACAGGCTGACTAGGCAAGTCTGAAATCTATCAGCAGTCGCCAAGGAGAGTAAGGTAGAACTCCAGGATCTGAGCTGAAGCCACTATACCCAAGCAAAATTCCTTTTTCTCAAAATCCTCAGTTCCACTCTAAAGATCTTTCCAATGATTCAATCAGCCCACTCAGATTATCTACGATGATCTCCCTTATTTACATCAATTGATTGTGAATGTTAATCATATATGCAAAATGTCTTCACAGTAACACCTAAATAGTGTTTAACTGAAAAACTGGAGACCACATATAGCCTAGCCAAGTTAATATAATAAAGTGACAATGAATTTTGGTGTTATCTGGCAGAAACAACACAGGAATTAATACCATCAGATAGGTCATGATAAGAACACAATGATTTGTGAATGTAGGAAAGTTAGAATACTTCAACCCATTAACTGTAAAATTTGAGAACATACCTGACAAGTCATTTTTAATAATTCATGACTTTATTTTTTCTAGGTAAATACACACATACACACTTATACAATACTAAGCCATGATATTTTTCTTAATATTAAATATTGTAATTTTAAAATACATTTTATTTGTAGAAGTCTATTTTGTCACCCAGTTTCACTAGTCTACAATGTTTCATGTATACCTTAACTAAAAAATATATATAATTTGACACTTATCAAAAGAGTGTTATGAAAATGAAAGAGTATCTAGTAGGGAATCATAGGAGAAATGATATACACTTTTTTACTAGCATTCAAAGCTGCTGAACATTTTGTAAGTGAATCAAATATAGATGCTGAAATATTTACTCTTCAATAACAGTAAGTTCTACTGATGCCATATCTTAGTCATATTAAATATTTTCCATATTTGACTAAAATATGACCATTTTCATGATTTTATATTTTGCCTTGAATATTTTATTTCCAGTGTAAATGAGTTAAGATTTTTGGTAAGTAAAAATTGTGGTTAGGGGTTTCTAAGATGGAACAGTGGCAGGACTGTCTGAATTAGGATGAGTGAAATACATACTGGAAAAAAAGTGGAGAGGGTGCACTCTCAGGGTAAAGCTGCTGGGGAGCTAGAGTGGGAGATCCTACAAAGGCAATGGAAATAGCCCTCGCCTATGAGGAAAGAGCAGACATTCAGCAAAACACCCACCAGCTTGGATCTAGGGAGGAAAGCACCCACCCCAGCAAACTAGGTGAGAGCAAACAGTGGGAGGCAGAGCTTAGTGAACTGCACCTTTTGAGTCCCACTCGGATCCCCCAGGATAGCACAGTGACTGCACATCCAGGGGCAGGGAGGAAAAAAGCAGTGCGTGTCTGTCCCTCCCCGGCTCCCTGCTACACCAGAGACCTGCAGCCAGCAGTGGGAGAGCTGGCACCATTTTTGGACACAGGCAGCTACCCTGACTCCTGTGTGTGCACCCAGCAATTATTAGAGTCACCCTCCATCCAAATGGAGGGGGCAACCACAGCAATTCAGGAAAAATTAAGGGAGAGGGCCTCCGTCATGCCAGTTGCACCCACTAGCAATGGGAAGGGAGGGAAATGCTGCATGTGGGATTGCCCTACACACCCAGCACAACTGTGAAGCAAGCAGGGCTGGGGCAGGTGGGTATTCTGTGTGCCTGTGAACCACAGATCTAACCAGAGAGAAAAACATGCATTATCCACTGACATTGAATCTGGTTGCAATAAACAGACTCCATCCAGCAGGCTGGAACACACAGACAGCAGCCCAGGGAACATCTTAGTTTCCTTGCAGACAGGACAGGTTAGTGGGCAGCATGGCCCCCCTGGTACTCCTCAACCCTGAGAGCGCTGGGAGCTGAGACTGAGAAAACACTGTGACCGTATGAGAGGAGGCAGGGTATGGGCCGGGATCTGGACAACCACAGACTGCTTCTCCACACTCTCAGAGCTCCCTGTTTGCCTAGATCCGCACATATCATAGGGAACCATGATCATAGGAAGGAGTCTACAGATAATACATGTGGTTCACACAGCAGTGTGGTTAAGTGTTGAGCACACTGCACTGAGGACTAACATGTGGGCATTCCTAAGGTTGGGGGGAAGGGGTGATACACCAACAGAGGTGACCACTCCTCTCCATCCAGTTAACCAGAAATCTACCATGCCTAACTTGGGGGTTACCCTAGATACCCCATCCTGGAGCACTGAATAGAGCTCTCTGGCCACACCCTCCACATACCTCTTGGTATTTACTGAAATCGTAGACATGCCACTAAGCCACAGAGGCACAGAACAAAGATAAAAGCTATCATAGAAAAAAAATTCAAGAATAAGGGAGATACTATGAGACCCTAAAGGAACACTACAACATTTCAATATTAGAATATGAATATGAAAAAAATTGAAGAAAAGCCAAAAATCTAATTCAAAAAAGTAATCATCAAATTATTCAAAATCAGTCAGAAGCAAATCCACGAGCTAAAGAAAACTATACATGATATGAATGAAAATTTTTCCCATGAAATTGAGATCTTAAAGAAAAATCAAAATGAAGTATTAGAAATGAAGAATTCAATAGATCAAATAAAAATGCGGTGGAAAGCCTTCAAAACAGAGTTGGTGAGGCAGAAGAAAGAATATTCGAGCAAGACAAATCTCCAGAAATTTTATAGTCAGACCAAAATCAAGAAGAAATTAGAAACTAAAAAACAGTGTTAAGGATACATGGATACTATCAAGCAACCCAAAATATGGGTCTTAGGAGCCTGAAGGTTTAGAAAGAGATAACAGACTAGAATCCCTACTAAGTGAAATAATTATAGAAAACTTCACTATGCTGAAGAAAGAAAGGAATGTCCAAGAAGCACATAGAACTTATAACAGATATGACCATAAAAGATCTTCACCATGATACACTGTAATAAAACGTTCCACAGTAAAGCATAAAGAAAACATTCTAAAATGTGCATGAGAGAAAGGCCAGATTAACATCAGAGGATCTCCAATTAGACTCATGGCTGACTTCTCATCAGAAACCCTACAGGCTAGAAAACAAAGGCAAGATATAGTCCAAAACGTAACAGCAAAAAACTTTCAACCCTGAACACTGTACCTGAAAAGCTCTCATTTATAAATGAAGGTGAACTAAAAAACTTCCATAGCAAACAGAAATTAAAAGAATTTGTCACTACAAAAGATGCTAAAAGATGTGCTTTGCCCAGAAACACAGAAAGAAACCCACCATCATGAAAGAATGTGAACGCAGAAAAACCCCAGTAAAAGTACAAAAGAAATCCAAAGCAAACAATAGGAACATTTGGGAAAAATTGCAAGGCCAAGTAGTTATTTATTGATAGTTACCCTCAATGTAAATGGCCTTAACTCTCCAGTTGAAACATACAGACTGGCTGAATGGATTTAAAAAAGACATTATCTATTTGTCTCCTGCAAGAAACATACCTCATGACAAAAAAAAAAAAAAAAAAACCAGTGTGGGCTCCAACCCGGAGAGGAAAGTGCCAGCCCCAGTGGACCAAGTTAGAGGAGAATCTGTGAGTCCGCAGAGCTGTGGAGAGCAGAGGGAGGGAGTGCTTGGCGAACTGCTTCTGAAGTTCCATGCTGAGATGGGGGGTAATAAATGAACAAATAGGATAGGGGGTACACCTCCCTGCTCCTCTCCAAATCCTACAGGGACTGACAGGGGTGGTACTTTGTTTTCTTTTTTTCCTTCTACTTTGGACACAAGTAGGCAACTTATGGCAAGGGGAAGCCACACCTATTGAAAGCTCCTGCCCATAAACAACAATTGAGAAGTGAGCTGGACTCCAGTAGGCAGGGGCTCCATGCACATGCCTGTGACCTACAGACCTATAGCAGCTCACAACAGAGAGAACCGTGCTCACAGGAAAATCACCACAGATTAAAAAAAAAAAAAGCAGTTAATTAAGCAGTCCAAACTAGTGCTTAAAATACCAAGGACTAACACCAGATTCCCAAAGCTCTGAGGACAGGACACGCCAACAGAGGTGAACACCCTCCTCCATACAGATATCCAGAGGAGAGCTACAAAGCCCAACGGGCACCTTACCTTGGATACTTGCTCCACCCTGGAATACTGAACAGAGCAACGAAGCCACAACCACCACACACCTACTGGTACTCACTAAAACTACAGATGTTCCACTAAGCCACACAAAGGCCAGAAAATAAAGGAATAAACTTAAATAAGAATAAGGAAGACATTATGAGCCATCCAAAGGAACTCTACAACACTTCAATAGTAGAGGGTGAAGATGAAGAGATCAAGGATATGCCAGAAACAGAATGCAGAAAATTAATCGCCACACTACTTAGAAGCAATCAGAGGCAAATTCACGATCTAAATGAAAACTTCTCCCAAGAAATTGAGATTTTAAAGAGAAGTCAGAATGAAATACTAGAAATGAAAATTTCAAAAGATCAAATAAAAAATGCAGTGGAAATCCTTAACAACAAAATAGGTGAGACAGAAAAAAGAATATCAGAACTAGAAGACAAATATCTGGAAATTTTATAGTCAGACGAAAAAGAAGAAGAAATTAGAAAACTAAAAAGCACTGTTGGAGACTTACAAGATACAATCAAAAGACCCAACATATGGGACCTAAGGGTTCCAGAAGGCATGGAGAGAGAAAGGATTAGAAATGCTTTTTAATTAAATAATAAAAGAAAACTTCCCCAATCTGGAGAAAGAAAGGGAAATCCAAGTATATGAAGTACATAGAACTCCCAATAAACACAACCAAAAAATATCTTCAACATGACACCATGTATTAAAATTCTTCACAGTAAAACATAAAAAAATTCTAAAATGTGCATTAGAGAAACACCATACAATACTCAGAGGAACCCCAATTAGATGCACAGCAGAATTCTCATCAGAAACCCTGCAGGCTAGGCGAGAATGGCAAGATATATTCCAAGTCCTTAGAGAAAAAAAAAAAAAAAAACTCAACCCAGAATGCTATGCAATTCAAAGCTCTCATTTATGAATGAAGGGAGGGGAAATAAAAACCTTCCATAACAAGTAGAAATTGAAAGAATCTGTAACGACCCACCCAGCCCTATAAATGACACCAGCAAGGAGCTATTAACAACAAACCAGCCAGAGATGTAATTTAATCAGGTGCTCTTGGCATACTTACCATGTTATACTGGATCTCGCCAGCATTTACTCGCTACTTCAGTGTTCTTATCAAGGTCCTTCACAACTGAGTATTTTCTAAATTGGATTATAGTGAATTCTGTCCTTTCCTCTTCTTGCCTAGATGCGGAGATTGCCATTTGCCATGACCTAAGGTTAAACAATCCATTTCTTTTAAATAGAAATGGTGTTTCTGTTCAGTGTTGCTTCTGGAAATATTTTCATATTATATTCTTGAGTCTAGAGCATTGCTAAACACTCATATGAGCATGGAATAGAAAGAGAGGGAAGCTAACAGTGACACAGACACACACTCATACACAGACACACACACGCACGTACATACACACACTGCAGATGGAGTGAGAGAAAGCAGGATCACATATCATGGAAGAAAATAATCAGTCCAATGAAGGAAACAGCAAATGAGAACTGTGTAGCTGAGGTAGTATTCATTCTAACATTAACTCACTGGAAAGCTGCCAGTGAAAATAAGGAAATTTATCTGTATCACTTTAAACCTCTCAGAAGAAATGTGCTATAAAAACTCAAGGCAGTGTTGCCATTATTAAATCTATTATTACTAGCATTTCTCATTATGAATACAAAGTCAGGAAAGGGGGAAAAGACTGGTAAAGAAATTAGATGGATACTGGGGAGGATGTCTGAGAATTACTATTCAAATAGGTCATGAATTTGATGTCTAACCCATACAGTTTAATGAATCTCTTAAAAACTCTCCTAGTTTGTTAGAAATAATGATTTCCAAAATAAATGTGGGTATTAAAAAATTACTATCTCCAAGGCTTGGATATGAAGATTAGCTTTTGGGGCTGGCACTGTGATGTAGTGGGATGAGCCTCTGCCTGTTGTGCCTGCATTCCATGTGGGTGCCAGTTTGTGTACCAGCTACTCCTCTTCTTATCCACCTCTCTGCTTATGGTCTGGGAAAGCAGTATAAGATTGCCCAGGCACTTGGGCCCCTATGCCCACATGGTAGACCAGGAAGAAGCTCTTGGCTCCTGGCTTCGGATTGGCTCAGCTCTGCCTGTTACAGCCATTTGGGGAGTGAACTAGCAGATGGAAGACCTTTCTTTTTCTCTATAACTCTACCTCTCAAAGAAATAAATAATCTTTAAAAAAAAAAAAAAGAATTGGCTCTTGTAAGGTCAGAGCCACGGTATCACACATACAATTTCCATTTCAAGAAAGCTTGGGTGCTTTACTCCAAACACTTAAGCAAGTAAAACAATCTCATATATTTGTCCACCATACCCCATAGCAGTCACAGTGTTTTTTAGATCCTCTTCTTCCTCTTAAAAAAAAATCTATGCATATACAGAAGTCAGGAACACAAATATTTGTTAAAAGATTTCATTTTGAACACCAATACAGGGCTACTTTAAAGTCAAATAAAATTTTTAAAGGAAAATAAAATGTTTTACAAATAGAAACACATATATGATGACAATATGAGGACAGGGAAGTCCTAGAAAGAAAAACAGCCCCACTGGAGCAACTGCACAGCTAAATTTACCCAAGTAAAAAATCCCTGTTCAATGGCTGCCCAAGCAGAGTTGGCTATTCTGTGAGGCAGGTCAATTCTCTTCCTCATAATCAGGTGGTTAAGAAAAAAAAAAAAAAACTGCAAGCATTGAAGAAAAGCTACAGTTGGTAGATGAGGACATTTTTTGTGGTGGAATGAGAAGTCCGTGCCAAGATGGACGCTAGCAATGGAGCCTGCCTGGCAACAGGCTGTGATTGGATGGCTTCAGAAACTGCCTGGCAAAAGGCTGTGATTGGTTAGGGCATAAACCGCCCCTGGACTGGATTGGCTGCCTTGGCTATGTAAGCTGCTGTACCAACTGAAATAAATGAGTCTGCAGGCTGCTCGCCTCTGGCCTGCTTTCACCCAACTCCCGGGGTCTATGTGGTGACTCTGTGCCTCTTGCCCCCACCACGCTCCTCTTCTCAGAACGAATCCACCTCAACAACTTTTATTGAAAAATTTGAGGAGTTTTAATCACTAACTTAGTCATTCACCTTTCTTCCTCTAGCAAAATAGTTTCTGGTTACAAAATAAATAAAACTGCATGATCACTCACCCACAGTAAATTCCCATTTCTTAGACATAAAGGTCACTTTATATCTAAGCAGAACATGCTTGCTCAACAGGAGTGATTTGCCTTGAAGAGGCTTGCTATCAATACAGGCACAGTGAATCAAGTGAGAAGAGAACAGGCATTGGAGACCAATTGTAGCTCAACCACTTACTATAGCAGAGACTTAGGAAATATGTCATCCCTCTACTTATGGTAGAATAACTTCATTGGATCAACTTGTGTTTTTAAGATGTTCTTCTAAAACATCCTAGCCTCATCAATGACATTCCTTAACCACACCCTTTCAGCATGATTCATCACCTCCTCCTATCAAGAAGTGAAATCTGGAGGCCAGTGCTATGGTGCAGTGGGTAAAGCCGCAGCCTACAGAGCCAACTCCCCTTATGGGCATTGGTTTGCGTCCCAGCTGCTGCACTTCTTATCCAGCTCTCTGCTATGGCCTGGAAAAGCAGAAGATGGCTCAGATACTTGGGCCCCTGAACCCACATGGGAGATCCAGAAGAATCTCCAGACTCTTGGCATCAGAACACCCAGCTCCAGCCATTGTGGCCATTTGGGCAATGAACCAGCAGATGCAAGACCTTTCTCTCTGCCTCTGCCTCTCTGTAACTCTGCCTTTTGATTAAATAAACTTTAAAAAAATAAAAAAAGAAGTTAGATTTGTATCCTAACATTTGAAGCTGAGCTCCCCAATATTGGTCAGTGAAATATGGTACAAGTGACAGAATTTCACTTCCAAACAAAATCCTGAAGAGGCCCTTGGGGCTGGCGCCATGGCTCACTTGGTTAATCCTCTGCCTTCGGTGCCAGCACCTCATATAAGTGCCAGATTCTAGTACTGGTTGCTCCTCTTCCAATCCAGCTCTCTGCTGTGGCCTGGGAGGGCAGTGGAGGATGGCCCAGGTGCTTGGGCCCTGCACCCACATGGGAGACCAGGAGGAGGTACCTGGCTCCTGGCTTCAGATCAGCACAGCACTGGCCGTGGCAGCCATTTGGGGGGTGAATCAACAGAAGGAAGACTTTTCTCTCTGTCTCTCTCTCTCTCTCTCACTGTCTATAATACTACCTGTCAAATAAATAATAAAAAATCGAAAAATTAAAAAAATTAAAAAAGAGGCCCTTAGATTTCTGCAATTCTCCTGCTCTCTCTATATATAAATCCATCTCAACTCCCCAAAAAGCACAATCTCAGGCTAGCATGATAGAAGGTAAGAAACCATGTGGAGGAGAGCTGAGGTAAACCAGCCAACAACTGACCAAATTTCAGCTGATCAGGGATGTTAAAGAAAGTTCAACCAATACCAGGACACCTAGTTGAACCCAGGCTACATTACTATTGGGTAGAATTATCAGATGATTTGAACAGATTAAAAGCTAGCTGTCACAGTTTAAGATAATCACTGGGGAGGGGCCAAAATGGCAGTATAACAATAGGATGTTTCGAGTCATGTGAGGCAAACAGATAGTTAATAAGGAAAGTGGATACAAGCTGGTGACAGAGCTGTGAGAAATTCGTACAGAGAAGCCCAGGAGTACAACAGAAGCCAAGCAGGTATATGCTGAGCAAGCACAAAAGAAAGAGAAGTGGCAGAGGTACAGCAGAGGCACAGCAGAGGTATGGCAGAGATACCTAATGGGGAGATTGGCACCATCCCGATGACAACCAGGTGAGACAGAAAATTGCAAGTCCACAGACCAGCAGATAGCAGTGGGTGGGGGAGCCTGGCAAACTGTGTTTGAAGTTTCAAGTGAGAAGAAAGAGAAGGTATAGGAGAACAAACAGAGGTTGGGCACCCATCCACCTATGTCTCCCCCACACACACACAACCAGACCATCAGCCAACTAGGAAAAGCAATATAGATTGTTTACATTTTCAAATGTAAGCAAGGGGCTACTGTATTTGCCTGCCATGTACATGCCCAGTAATTGTAGGGGCTACTGCACAACACCCCCTACTCAGGAACAAGGAGCACAACATTCCAGAAATGAAATTCAGAAAATTAATCTTCAGATTACTTAGAAGCAATCAGAAACAAATTCATGATCTAAATGAAAAGTACTCCCAAGAAATTGAGATATTAAAGAGAAGTCAAAATGAAATAGTAGAAATGAAGAATTGAATATATGAAATAAAAATGCAGTGGAAAGCATCAACAATATAATAAGTAAGACAGAAGAAACAATATCAGAAAAAAAGACAAATTTCTGGAAATAATACAGTCAGACCAAATGAAAGAAGAAATTAGAAAATTAAAAAACATGTTTGGAGATCTAAAAGATTCTATCAAACGACCCAACATAGATCCTAGGAATTCCACAAGGCACGGAAAGAGAGAAAGGATTAGAAGGCCTTCTTAATGAAATACTAGAGAACTTCCCCAGTCTAGAGAAAGAATGAAACATCCAAGTACAGGAAGTCAACAGAACTCCCAACAGACACAACAAGAAAAGAACTTCACCATGACACATTATAACAAAACCCTCCTCAGTAAAACATAAAGAAAAGATCTTAAAATGTGCATGAGAGAAACAACAATCATACTCAGAGGAAACTCAATTATAATTACTCCAGATTTCTCATCACAAACCCTATAAGCAAGGAGAGAATAGGGTGAGTCATATTCCAAGTCCAAAGAGAAAAAACTGTCATGGCCAGTGCTGTAGCACAGAGGGTTAATGCCCTGGCCTCAGGCACCAGCGTTCCATATGATTGCCAGTTCAAGACCTGGTTGCTCAACTTCCATTCCAACTCTCTATTGTGGCCTGGAAAAACAGTGGAAGATGGCACAATCCTTGGGCTCCTGCACTGGACTGGGAGACCCAGAGGAGGCTCCTGGCTCCTAGCTTCAAATTGGCACAGTTCCGGCCATGGTGGCCAGTTGGAGAGTGAACTGGTGGATGGAAGACCTCTCTCTCTCTCTCTCTCTCTCTCCGCCTCTCCTCTCTCTGTGTAACTCTTTCAAATAAATAAATATTTAAAAAAACTGTAAACTCAGAATATTGTAACCTGCAAAACTCTCATTTATGAATGAAGAAGAAATAAGGATCATCCACAACAAACAGAAATTCAAAGAATATCTAATTACTCTCTCAGCCCTACAAAAGATGCTCAAGGTTGTGCTATACACAGAAACACAGAAACAGGAACATCACTACGAAAGTAGATGAATGCAGAAAATTATCAACCAAAAGTACAAATGAAACCCAAAATACATAAACAAGACTATTTACAGAAACACGGGAGGGCCAAATCAGTATTTAACAATAGCCATACTAAATGTAAATGGCCTCAACTCTGGAGTTAAGAGACAGAGATTGGCTAAATGGATTAAAAAAGAAAGCCCATCTATTTGCTGCCTACAAGAAAACACATCTTACCAACAAGGATGCACACAGACTGAAAGTAAAAGGATGGAAAAAGATAATCCATGCTAACAGAAACAAAAAAGAGGAGGGGTGACCACCCTAATAACAGACAAAGTAGACTTTAACACAAAAAGTATTAAGAGACAAAGAAGGACACTATATAATGAGTAAAGGATCAATTCAACAGGAAGATTTGACTATTATAAATGTATATGACCTAAATACAGGGCACGTGACTATTTAAAAGAATTGGTAAGGGATTTAAAGGGAGACATAGACTCCAATACAATAGTGATGGGAGACTTCAATACCCCACTTTCAACAATGGACAAGATCAACCTGACAGAAAATCAACAAGGAAACAACAGAGTTAACTGACACCACAGACCAAATGGACCTAGCAGATATCTACAGAGCCTTCCACCCTAGAGCCACAGAATGCACATTTTTATCCCCAGTGCATGGAATGTTCTCCAGGATTGACCACATGGTAGGCTATAAAGCAAGTCTCAGTGAATCCAAAAAAATCAAAATCAGACCATGCATCTTCTTGGACCACAATGCTATGGAGCTGGAAATCAGCAACTCAAAAATCTACAACATATGCAAACACATGGAGAATGAACAACACTGAATGAACAGTGGGTCATAGAAGAAATCAAAAGATAAATCAGAAAATTCTAGAAACAAATGAAGATGACAATATAACTTATCAAAATTTGTGAGATACAGTGAAAGCAGTGTTAAATGCGAAGTTCATAGCAACTGGTGCCTACATCAAGGAACTATCTATGCACCTCAGGATCTAGAAAAACAAAAGCAAAATAAAACCAGAACTAGTAGAAGAAAATAAATAATTAAAATTAGGTTTAGAAGGAACATTCCTTAATACAATCAATGCAATTTATGACAAACTCATGGCCAGCATTCTATTGAATGGGAAAAGTAGGAAGCATTCACACTGAGATCCAGAACCAGACAAGGATGCCCACTCTCACCATTGCTATTCAATATAGTCCTGAAAGTTTTAGCCAGAGCCATCAGACAAGAAAAAGAAATCAAAGGGATTCAAATCAGTAAGGATGAAGTCAAACTATCCCTATTTGCAGATGATCTATATATAGGAGATCCAAAATATTCCACTAAGAGACTACAGAAACTCATACAAGAGTTTGGTAAAATAGCAGGATATTAAATCAACACACAAAAACAACAGCCTTTGTGTACACAATGCCATGGCTAAGAAAGAACGTCTAAGATCAATCCCATTCAAAATAGCTCCAAAAATATAAAATGCCTTGGAATAAATTTAACCAAGGATGTCAAAGACCTCTACGAGAAGAATTACAAAATTTCAAAGAAAGAAATAGGAAAAGACACCAAAAAAATTGAAAAAACTTCCATGTTTATGGATTGGAAGAATTAATATCATCAAAATGTCATTTCTTCCTAAGCAATCTACAGATTCATTGCAATAACAATCAAAGCACCGAAGACATTCTTCTCATATCTAGAAAAAGTGATGCTGAAATTCATTTTGAAACACATGATACCTCAAATAGCTAAACCAATCCTCTATAACAAAAACAAAGCTGGAGGCATCACAATACCAGATTTTAAGACATACTACAAGGCCGTTATAATTGAAACAGTCTGGTACTTGAACAAAAACAGATAGATAGACCAGTGGAACAGAATAGAAATGCCAGAAATCAATCAAAGCATCTACAACCAACTTACATTTGACCAAGGAGCTAAAAACATTCCCTGGAGCAAAGACAATCTTCTCAACAAATGGTGCTGGGAAAACTGGATTTCCACATGCAGAAATATGAAGCACAACCCCTAGCTTACATGTTACACAAAAATCCATTCAAAATCGATTAACAACCTAAATCTATGACCCAATACCATCAAATTATTAGAGAGCATTGCAGAAAACCTGCAAGACATCGGCACAGGCAAAGAGTTCCTGGAAAAGACTCCAGAGACACAGGCAATCATGGACAAAATCAACAACTGGGATTACACCAACTTGAGAAGCTTCTGTACTGCAAAAGAAACAGGAAAGTGAAGACACAACTGACAGTTTGGGAGAAATTATTTGCTAACCATGCAACTGATAAAGGATTAATCATCAGAATATGTAAAGTGATCAAAAAACTCTACAATAATAAAACAAACAACCCAGTTAAGAAATGGGCAAAGGACGTAAACAGACATTTCTCAAAAAAGTAAATCTAAATGGCCAACAGACACATAAAAAATGCTCAGGATCACTAGCCATCAGGGAAATGCAAATCAAACCACAATGAGGTTTCACCTCACCTCTGGTAGAATGGCTTACATATAGAAATCAACAAACAACAAATGCTGATCAGGATGTGGGGGAAAAGGTACCCTAATCCATGTTGGTGGAAATGCAAACTGGTAAAACCACTATGGAAGACAGTTTGGAGATACCTCAGAAATCTGAATAAAGTCTTACCATATGACCCAGCCATCCCACTCCTTGGAATTTACCCAAGAAAAGTGAAATCAGCAAATAAAATAGTTATCTGCAGCCCCCTGTTTATTGCCGCTCAATTCACAATAGCTAAGACATGGAAACAATCTAAATGCCCATCAACTGAAGGCTGGGTAAAGAAATTATGGGATATGTGCTCTATGGAATACTACACAGAGGTAAAAAATTAAATCTACTCATTTGCAACAAAATGGATGAATCTGAAAAACATCATACTTAGCAAAATAAGCCAGTCCCAAAGGGAAAAATAACTTTGTTCTCCTTAATCTGTTTTAACTAACAGAGCACCTAAAAGGAAACCTGTAGAAGTGAAATTGACACCATGAGAAGCAATGAATTGAACAGCCCTTGTCTTGACTGTCAAGGAACAGTATACTATTTTATTTTTTACTATTTTTATTTATTTTTCTAATTAACATAGAATTAACATAGATCTCTTTACTTAACATAGAATTAAACATAGGCGTATAAAGTCAACTGAAAATAGATCCCAGTAAAAAGTAAGAGTGGGAATAAGAGAGGGAGGAGCTGTACAGTTATGCACACATTCCCAACTTGGACAAATTTTGGAAGATTTAAAGAGAAATGATTAATTAAAAATTATTATCAGAAATACTAGAGAGAATTCCAAGTGACAGTGCAACAGCAACACTCCTGTAGTGCTAGAGGAAATGTTAGTTGGTAAAATCACTTCAGAAAATTGTTTAGAAAAATGTTCTAAAACTGAACACAACACAGGTATTTCATTCCTAGGTATATATCCAATAATAATACAAACATTTATGTATCAAAATAGGGGTCAGTATTGTATCTTAGTTGGTTAAGCCAGGACCTGTGATGTAAGCATCCCGTATGCCTCACCAGTTCATATCCAGGCTGCTCCACTTTCCAATCCAACTCCCTGACAATGTTCCTGGGAAAGCAATGGAAAATGGACCAAATGCTTGGGTCCCTGTACCCACATGGGAGACCCAGAAGAAATTCCTGGCTTTAGACCAGCCCAACTCCAGATGTTACAGTCATTTAGGGAGTAAACCAGCAAATGGAAAACCTCTCTTTGTTCCTACTTTTTTTTTCCTCTCTCTCTCTCTCTCTCCATCCTCCTAACTCTGCCTTTCAAATAAATCTTTCAAAAAAATACACTAATGACAACCCATAAACAGTATCTATTTTACATATCAGCCTAGCCCAAATGTCCACCAATGTAGATTGGATTAATAAATTGCAGTATTTATATGGTAAAATATTAATTCAAAAGTAATAAGAATGAACTTATTTCACATGCCATATTTATGCAGAAAAATCTTGCAGTCATGACATTTAGCAATAGGAGCTAAACATACACACAAACATATAGTGAAGGATTCCATTATGTTAAAAAAATCAAAAATGCATCTATTTAATTGCAGGTCAGGAAAAAAAATGGTTCCTTTCGCAACATCTGGAAAGAGTTAATACTTAAGTTGTATATTTAGGATTTCCAAATCTCTCTGTCTCTCTCCATCTCCTTCTTGATCTATGTACACACACACACACACACACACACACACACAAGCAGACATATAAGGTACTTAAAAAGTTCATGGAAATAGAATTTAAAATAATATGTCTTTTCCAAGAAATTTTTGAAGACCCTTTCAATATAAAATTTCAGTTTATTTACAGCAAATGAATACTGGCAACTCTCAGTTTTGAGGAGGAACCGAAGAATCATTTTTAAGGACTTATTTATTTATTTAAAAGAGTTACACAGAGAGAGGGGAGACAGAGAAAGATCTTCAATTTGTAGGTTCTCTCCCCAAATGGCCACAAAGGCTAGGGCTGGGCCAGGCCTAAGCCAGGAGCTTCATCCGGGTCACCCTTATGGGTTGCAGGGGCCCAAATACTTGAGCCATCTTCAGCTGCTTTTCCCAGGTCATTATTAGGGAGCTGGATCAGAAGTGGGACAGCCAGGACACGAATCAGTGTCCACAAAAAAATACCAGCATTGCAGGTGGGAGCTTTACCCTTCGCACCACAGTGCTGTCCCCCAACCCGTGCCAAGAACCATTTCAGGACTTTGAAGCAGAACCACCTGAGGTCATGCAGAGAAGCTGCTCCTATGAAGCAGGAGGAAGAAGCTCTCCAAGGACAAGTCTGCAGGAAAACAGACTTGAGAAACAGGTAACAGATAAACGATATGGTGAAGTATATGACAAAATAAGGGTATGAGTAAATGTAAATTAAAACAGGGCAATTGTTTACTACAATGATATTATACTTTGTAAATAATTTTTTTTTACTTATTTGAAAGGCAGATTACTGGGTCAGGGGGAGAGAGATATACAGAAAGAAAGAGTGAGATCTTTTTATTCACTCCCCAAATGGCAGCAATGGCCAGGGCTGGGACAGGCCTAAGCCAGGAGCCTGGAATTCCATCTGGATTTCCTATATGGTGGAGTAACCCAAGCACTTGATCCATCTTCTGCTTCCTTCCCAGGTGCAGTAGCAGGAAACTGGATCAGAAGTGAAGCACCCAGGATATTACCTTTATTCATTCAACAAAGAATATTAACATTGTTATAATTATGTATACACCTATTATCTACTTAACTAAATATACTGCTAGAACTTACAGAATTAAGAAGAAATGAGTGGCCGGCGCCGCGGCTCACTAGGCTAATCCTCCGCCTTGCAGCGCCGGCACACCGGGTTCTAGTCCCGGTCGGGGTGCCAGATTCTGTCCCGGTTGCCCCTCTTCCAGGCCAGCTCTCTGCTGTGGCCTGGGAGTGCGGTGGAGGATGGCCCAAGGGCTTGGGCCCTGCACCCCATGGGAGACCAGGAGAAGTACCTGGCTCCTGCCATTGGATCAGCGTGATGCGCCGGTCGCAGCGGCCATTGGAGGGTGAACCAACAGCAAAAGGAAGACCTTTCTCTCTGTCTCTCTCTCTCACTGTCCACTCTGCCTGTCAAAAAAAAAAAAAAAAGAAAGAAAGAAGAAGAAGAAGAAGAAATGAGGAGTCTACATTACAGCACATATTGTTAAGCCACCTCCTGCTACATCAGCATCCCATATGAGAGCTAGCTGGAGTCCAGGATGCTCTAACTCCGATTCAGCTTCCTGCTAATGCACCTGGGAAAGCATCAGAAGATGGCCCAAGTGCTTGGGCCTTACCACCCACATAGCAGCCCCAGATAGAGTTCTAGATGTGGTTCTTAGGAGGAATCCAATAACCATTTTTTAAAGATTTATTTATTTACTTGAAAGTCAGAGATACACAGAGAAAGCGGAGAGTTCCAGGCTCCTCACTTCAGTCTGGCCCTGACCTGGCCTTTGCAGCCATTTGGAGAGTTAACCAGCAGATGAAAAGATCTCTATCTCTCCCTCCATAATTGTGCCTTTCAAATAAGTAAATAAATCTTCTTAAAAAAAAAAAAGAGGATGAAGTGAGAACACAAACAATCTACTATCCCAACAACTTTCATGTATACAATATGTTGTTATACATTACTGCTACTGTGCTACATAATAGATCTCTAGAAATAACTACACGAAAAAATGTGGGGAGCAACTGGGAGCAACTCGGACTAGACTAAGTTACTGGAATTAAGACTTATTCTATGCATCTGCTCTCCCACAATATGGCGCTGGGAGAGGAGGAAACAGCTTCTACACAGCTGCCTCCAGTTCAACCAATAAACTGTAGGACCTGCTCCTGATTGGAGGAGAGCAGCGTACTCGGCGTGTGGGTAGCAGAGTTGGGATTGGTGGAAGAGGACTATAAAGGAGGAGAGAGACAACATGCACCAGGAACATCTATGAGGAACACCTGAGCAGCACCCGAGAGAGCCGGCCGGCGGTGTGCCGCTCCCCCGAGGAAGTGGGGAAAGTGGCAGGGGGAACCGCCCTTCCACGGAGGTGGAAGGGATGGTAGCCAACCCGGGAAGAACCAGCAGCAAACCCGGGGAGGGCCGAGCAGACAAAAGAACAGCGCAGGGTCCTGTGTCGTTCCTCCACGAAGAGGGGGAGTGACAAAAAAAATGTAAGATAATGCATATGTTAATTAACTTGATTTAACCACTCTACAATGTATACATATATCAAAACACCTCATGTATACCATAAATACATAAATTTTTGTCACCTTTAAAAATAATTTTTAAAAAGGTTGAGGTAGAGATACAAAGAAAATAAACATACAAATCATAAAAAGTAGTCAACATGTAAGAACCAGCACTAATCATTAAACAAAAAAAACAATGAAAATACAGTATATAAAAAAAAAAAACACAGAAATCACAGGAAAAGCTAAAACCACTTACCATGGAGATTGGATGGAAATTCAGGAATACAGTGTTTTTCAATACAATCACTGTTGGAATTATTAGATTTATTTTTAAAAATCATATGCATGTATCAATTTCACAAAAGTTTCATAAATCAGTTGTTGAGAAATCAACTGTATTATTTATTAGTATATTTGGAAAATATTGAGAAATACATAGACTAACAGACATAGAGCTGCCATTTTCTCATTCATTACTCAAATGCCTGCAACAGGCTGAGTTGTACCGTGCTGAAACTGGAAACCAGAAACTCAATCCAGGTTTCCTATGTGGTAGGAAAGATCCCACCTACATGAGCCATCACCTTCACTGCCCCCCAGTGTCTGCATCAGCAGGAAGCTGGAATCAGGAGGGGAGCCGGGACTCAAACCAAGGTATCACTTGGCTAATTCTCCACCTGCGGCGCCAGCACCCCAGGTTCTAGTCCTGATTGTGGCTCTGGATTCTGTCCTGGTTGCTTCTTTTCCAGTCCAGCTCTCTGCTGTGGCCCTGGAGTGCAGTGGAGGATGGCCCAAGTCCTTGGGCCCTGCATGCACATGGGAGACCAGGAGGAAGCACCTGGCTCCTGGCTTCGGATCGGCGCAGTGCACTGGCTGCAGAGTGCCAGCTGTAGCAGCCATTTCGGGGGTGAACCAACAGAAAAAGGAAGATCTTTCTGTCTGTCTCTCTAACTCTGCCTGTCAAAAAAAAAAAAAAAAAATCCTGAAAAAGGATGCCGGTATCTTAACACATGTTTTAACTGCTGGGCCAAACACCGAACACCCCTCATATTTATTTATTAAATCAGAATCTTATTTGATATAAGAATCTTGTGTTAAAAATATCTACATGTTCATACACAGAGAAATTCATAAACACACACACACATACACTTTAGTGTACTATTCATGCACTAATGGGTCTGTTAGGGTAAAAACTGCATCTGATGGGGGTATTTCTCTCCTAAACACAGTATAAACAGATGGATTTTATTCAGATTTTCCCCTGTTACTCATTCCTTCATAAGAAAATAATAGTTTTCCTACACTAAAAACCAGTAAGCTGTTTTTTCCCCATATGAATTCCCATTACCCTAGTATGAAATATTGAAAATAGGAGATTATTTTTGGAATGCTACATGACTTTTCCTATCCAGCAGTGATTAGACATTTCAGAACAACTTTTGAAAAAGGATATTACACTTAGTTCAGCAAACTGAGTCATCTATTAGATACAATGCGACTAAAAGCCTGGGATTCTCTGCTAGTCTATGCGGTCAGATGCATGTAAAGATCATCAAATGAAAACTTAGAACATCTTTATTCATATAGAAAATTAATCCTTTCCAAATATATGCTGTGGGTTTCACACTGTGTTTTTGTAAATGTTGGCACAGCATGGCTTAAAGCAATAGGAAATTAAAAAATAACACAAATAACACACAGCAACAATAAATTGACTTAGCAGTTAGAAAACCTATGGCTCATATAACTAAAACCCAAATGTTAACAAAGTTAGGGGTCAACGTGATACAATGATGATATTCTGTTGTCTTGCAATTTTCATGCCCACCCAACTCAGCTTCATCCTCAGGATGGTAGCAAGATTGTAGCCATAAGAGAGGCTCACATCTCTACAGTTGTCCCAGCAGCTCCAGATACTTCCTCCTTGTGTTAATATGTGTGTCTGGTGCTTTAACATTTCAGGACCCTGAAGAAGTCGACCCTCCCAGAGCTGCCAATTCCTATAGGTAGTAAAGAACTAATCTGGAAGTATACTTTGATATGCAAATAAACCAATCAACAGGTCCACTGATCTATCCACCTGCCCTAATCACACCAGGCTAGGTATCAGATGACAACAGTTGGTTCCTATGCCCCCATAAAGGTTGAAATTATTCAATCCAGCCATTCCTAAACCTGCTGACCCTGTGCTGCCTATTCCTACCCACAGAAACCACAAAAAGACTCTTGCTCATGATTTCCCCTTACTCTCTCTGCCTCTCCAACATGGCTGGTCCTACCCTACATGATCACCATGGTATAGCATATCCCCTTTCTTAGGACCTGTACACATCACAAACTATCTTCAATAGAATGCTCTTCATCTCTTATCCTCACCATACCTGGATAATAATAGCACCAACATTTCAAAACAGTAACTATTCCTGCCTAAATTGCAGAAATTAGACCGCATAACTACTACTGAGCCAATCCTTGAGAGGACAAAATTTCACTTAGAAATGAGTTTTCTGGGGCCAGCGCTGTGGTGTAGCAGGTAAAGCCTCTGCCTGCAGCGCCAGCATTCCATATGGGCCCCGGTTCAAGTCCTGAGTGTTTCACTTTTGATCCAGCTCTCAGCTATGGCCTGGGAAACAGCTGAAGATGGCCCAAATCCTTGGGCCCCTGCACCCATGTGGGAGACCCAGAGAAAGTTCCTGGCTCCTGGCTCCTGGCTTTGGATTGGCTCAGCTCCAGCCATTGTGGCCAAATGTGGAGTAAACCAGTGGATAAATGACCTCTTTCTCTCTCTCTCTCTCTCCCTCTCTCTCTCTCTCTCCCCCTCTCTCTCCCTCTTCCTCTCCCTCTCCTTCTCCCTCTCCATTTCCCTCTTTTTCTCTCTATGCCTCTCCTTCTCTCTGTGTGTAACTCTGACTTTCAAATAAATAAATAAAAATCATCCAAATAAATCAATTTTCCAAAACTGAAATAGGTTGGCATGTGGGTGCCACAATAAACTCACAAAGGTGCTTCAGTATACTATATAGCCTTTTGAAGGAAACAGTGATACTCAGCATGAATCAACACCACCCAAACTGAACTAAAGTTCACAATTCCAACATTAATAATCCCTGTCTTCCTTCCGGTGATGTCAGACCTTTGAGAAGCTGGATTGTCAGTCACTGCTGTTATCAAAAGCAAGGAATGGGGCCAGCATGGTGGCGTAGTGGGCAAAGCTGCAGCCCAAAGTACTAGCATCCCATATGGGTTTGAGCCAGCTGTTCCACTTCCAATCCATCTCCCTGCTAATGTGCCTGGGAAAGCAGCAGAAAATGGCCCAAGTACTTGGGCCACCACATCCAGCTGGGAGTCCTGGATAAAGCTCTTGGCTCCCTACTTCAGCCTGGCCAAGCCCTGGCCATTGCAGCCATTTGGGGAGTGAACCAGCAGATGGAAGATTGATTCTCTCTCTCTCTCTGCTTCTGTCTCTCCCTTCCCTGTAAGTAACTCTTTCAAATAAATAAAATCTTTTTAAAAAAGCAAAGATTGCACAAAAATAAATGATGTTGGGGTAATGACAGCAGCAATGCAAACTCTGCAACAAGTTTGAGAGTTTATAACTGTTAAGTATTTCTTTTCAGTTGGGAAATATTACATAAATACTGAGGACATAGAGAACCAAGAGATTTAAGGGTGTCTAAATTAGAAAAATCAGACTGCCAGGGTTGAGGTATGATTCACTGGGCCTTATAGTGGATATTGAAGGAGAATTGTGGCTCTGATAGGTAGGAAGGAGGAGTAAAATGATACTCATAGCCCTTCCTTATGGAGGGTTATTACTTTTCTTCAAACCACAGGTCTAATTCTGCAAATTTTCTATCTTAATCCAAAACACTTATCTTCATCTATTGGTTATCTTAAACCAGCATAAAAACTGCTCTGTGGTTCAAAAATTTATTGATTATCTTTTATTCCATGCCAACTATATGCAAAATACTGCACATAATTTCTAATTCTAACAGTAACCTCATGAGGTAGATATTATTACCATTTTACAGATAGATAAACTGAGCCCAGTAAAATCAAAGTCATTGAACTATTAAATTTAGGACAATTCTGGTTCCCAACTTTTACATTTCCAAAGTACTAGTATACTTTTTTGCTTCATAGTTACCAGTTCCTCTGTAAAATGCTTTTGTCTCTTATTCTATGGAACCCCAAAATATTTTGAATGATAGTCCCTCCAAGACTGTTTTCTACTTCTAATTTCAATTTTAGTCTGTTATTTTATTAGAGTATTTGTTTTATTGACACACAGTAACTGTACATATTTATGGGTTACAATGTAATATTTTGATACATGCATACATTTTAATGACCAAAATATAATTAGCATCTATCACTTCATATATTCAAAATTCAAGATTTCTTTGTAGTATGAACATTCAAAAGTTTTTCCTCTAGCTATTTCTAAATACACAATATGTCATTGTTACCCTACTGTGCAATATAACAACAAAAGGATTATTTTTACAATAATGAAGAAAAAGTACTTTTTAATTCAATAAAAGTAAACCCTTCTGAGGTTTAATTATATTTATTTAATTCTTAAGTGTTCTTTTTTTTTTGAGAAGCCTAATTAACTTTAAAGAATCCAAGAATGATACATCTTTTGGAGCACTTAGACATAAATTCACCTTATGTGACATAAGAATACCTCCACTTAACATATGAAAATGAAATACAAGTTTTACTATTAACTCTTTTATTTTTATTTATTTTTTGACAGGCAGAGTGGACAGTAAGAAAGAGAAAGGTCTTCCTTTGCCATTGGTTCACCCTCCAATGGCCGCCACGACCAGCACGCTGTGGCCAGCGCACCGCGTTGATCCGATGGCAGGAGCCAGGTACTTATCCTGGTCTTCCATGGGTTGCAGGGCCCAAGCACTTGGGCCATCCTCCACTGCATTCCCTGGCCACAGCAGAGAGCTGGCCTGGAAGAGGGGCAACCGGGACAGAATCCGGTGCCCTGACCGGGACTAGAACCCCGTGTGCCAGCGCCGCAAGGTGGAGGATTAGCCTAGTGAGCCGCGGCGCCGGCCTACTATTAACTCTTAATACAACTCATTGAGCACAGAGGTCCTGCATGAAAAGTTAGTGCACAGTGACTTGTGTTCTTCATTTAACAGTTAACAATTGTGTATGACACCAGTAATAACCTGAGGCACTTGACATGAGCTGCCTAGGCTATGGAAGCTGTTTGAATCCACAAACTCTGTCAGTATTTAAACAAGGCCATAAGCAATGTGGAAGTTCTCTCCTCCCTACAGAGAAAAGTCTTGGAAGTGTCTTTGAAGACCACTGCTTTCCAGTGGGGTCTCATCCACTGAGGTACTTCATGTAGGACATTTTTGCCACAGTGTCTTGGCTTTCCATGACTGAAATGCTCTCAAGGGATTTTCAAAAAAACCAGAATGCCTTAAGGCCTGATTCTGAGGTCATAGTGCTACTTAAAGTGATTGTCATTCTATGAGTCTGCAGTATGGACTGCTTCCCCTATTGGAGCAGTGACTCCTTTTTATTTATTTATTTATTTTTGACAGGCATACTTAGAGAGACAGAGAGAAGGGTCTTCCTTTTTCCGTTGGTTCACCCCCGAAATGGCCGCTATGGCCGGCATGCTGCGCTGATCCAAAACCAGGAGCCAGGTGCTTCCTCCTGGTCTCCCATGTGGGTGCAGGGCCCAAGGACTTGGGCCATCCTCCACTGCTTTCCTGGGCCAGAGCAGAGCTGGCCTGGAAGAGGAGCAACCAGGACAGAATCCAGCGCCACAGCCGGGACTAGAACCCAGGGTGCTGGCGCCGCAGGTGGAGGATTAGCCAAGTGAGCTGCGGCACCGGCCCAAGTGACTCCTTTTTAATTCTGTTCTATTATTAGCAAATATTTAGTCCTATTTATATGATCACTTTAATACTTTATCCTACCTATATGGTCATTTTACCACTTAATCCTATCCATATGATCTCTGTAACAGGATAAACTGCTATTTCACCAGCCAGCTTAAGGGGATTTGGGGTCTCATGTCAAGTTATTAAACTATACCCTTAAAAGTAACTCTGTATGAATATATGCAGAACTATACACTTTTACAGTTACAAGCTATATACATTTCACAATTACCAACTTTAGGAACATGCTGATTCTTCCCACCACGCCCACCCTCCACCTACACTTCCACCCACCTTCCCACTCACTTATTCCCACTCTTATTTTTCACTGATATATTTTCAATTAACTTTATACACATATGATTACCTCTATGTTGAGTAAAAAGTTCAACAGATGGCATGAAAAAAAAACTGTTCCTCAACAGCCAAGACAAGGGCTGTTCAAAATCATTGCTGTCGCTCCCCCTCTTCGCGGAGGAACGACACTAAACCCTGCCAAGGCTTCATATCCGAGTCACGGCACCATTATGTCGCTCCCCGTCTTCGTGGAGGAACGACACAGGACCCTGCGCTGTTCTTTTGTCTGCTCGGCCCTCCCCGGGTTTGCTGCTGGTTCTTCCCGGGTTGGCTAACGTCCCTTCCACCTCCGTGGAAGGGCGGTTCCCCCTGCCACTTTCCCCACTTCCGTGGGGGAGCGGCACACCACCGGCCGGCTCTCTCGGGGGCTGCTCAGGTGTTCCTTCAGATAGATGTTCCTGGTGCATGTTGTCTCTCTCCTCCTTTATAGTCCTCTTCCACCAATCCCAACTCTGCTACCCACATGCCGAGTACGCTGCTCTCCTCCAATCAGGAGCAGGATCAGCTCCTGCAGGTCATCACTCAAGTTGGCGAGAGGCAGCTGCGTAGAAGTTGTTACTCCCTTCTCAGCGCCATATTGTGGGAGAGCAGATGCATAGAATAAGTCTTAATTCCAGTAACAGTCTAGTCCGAGTTGCTCCCCACAGATCCCCCTTTCTTTTTATTTTCTGGCGTTGATACGCACCTGTCTTCGGTGCCCCGCGGCACACACTCTGCTCTGATTGCTGGAGTTGCCCACAGGTGCTTACAAGCCCTACCAATCAGGCAAACCGAATCCGGGTCCTCTCTTCGCCATGTTGTGAGGAGGTTTTTAGGCGCTGATGCGTGCCTGTGTTCGGTGCCCTGCAGCGCATGCTCTACTCTGCTAGAACTGCCTGCAGGTGCTTACAAGCCCTATCAGGCAAACTGAATCCAAGCCCTCTCATTGCCGTCTTGTGGGGAGACTTATTGGTGTTGATAATGTGCCTGTCTTCGGTGACCTGCAGCCGCCCACAGGTGCTTATCGTCTTACTAATCAGGCAGACCGAATCCAAGCTCTCTCATTGCCGTGTTGTGGGGAGGCCTTATTTTTCTCTATTTCTCTATCTCCGGGCATTCCTATTTCTCCTATTTTACTTCTATCTGCCAGCATTCCTATTTCTCTCATTTTACTTCTAAACTTCTGTTTCTCTTATCCCCGCGGCTTCCCGGCGCCCGCCCCGAGGCTGCTTCTCGGCGCCTCGCCCCGCGGCGGCTTCCCGGCTCTGCGCAGCTTCAGCCCGCGCTTCTCTCATCTGCGCGGCTTCCCAGCTTCACGCACACTCTGCAGTCTCTGCGCCCTTCGCGCCTGCACTACGACCTCGCGCTAGCCCCACGTTTCCTATTCGCGCCCCGTGCGCTCTCCCCGTTTGTGCCCCGCGCACGCTCTCTGCGCGCGGCAGCTTCCGCGAATCACACAGCCTAGCTTACGTTTCCGCTTCTTGGTTTTCAGCCTAAGTTCCCTGGGCTAACCTGGCAAATTCAACCTAGCCTACGTCTCCGCCTTTCGGTTTGGCTTTTCGCCTTTTGTTCCCCGGGCTGACTTGATGAATCCCAACATAGCTTACGTCTCCGCCTCAGCCTGCCCCCGCAGCTTCATTTTCCCTAACATTTTTCTCTACCCGGTATGTTTCCTAACTTTTCTTCCAACAATATTCCCCTCTCACTTCTCCTGGCTTCTCCCCACAGTCCATTTCAGAGTCTAAGTTTCTTCTAGGTTTCACTTTCGCTTTCAGTCTCCTAGCTTCCCCGCCATAGTCCGCATCCGAGTCTATGTTTCCTCCAGCTTTCACTTTCACTTTCAATCCTAAATTCTTTCCCACAGTCCGTATCCGAGTCTATGCCTAAGCTTTCAATAGCTTCTTCCGGCACCTCTTCCGTCCGGCTTTTCCCTAGGCTCTTTGCTAGTCTCTCTCTCCGGTATTTTCCCACCACTTCCCGTTTCTTCCCTCCTAGGTTTCCTATCCGAGTCACGGCACCATTATGTCGCTCCCCCTCTTCGCGGAGGAACGACATTAAACCCTGCCTAGGCTTCATATCCGAGTCACGGCACCATTATGTCGCTCCCCCTCTTCATGGAGGAACGACACTAAACCCTGCCAAGGCTTCATATCCGAGTCACGGCACCATTATGTCGCTCCCCGTCTTCGTGGAGGAACGACACAGGACCCTGCGCTGTTCTTTTGTCTGCTCGGCCCTCCCCGGGTTTGCTGCTGGTTCTTCCCGGGTTGGCTAACGTCCCTTCCACCTCCGTGGAAGGGCGGTTCCCCCTGCCACTTTCCCCACTTCCATGGGGGAGCGGCACACCACCGGCCGGCTCTCTCAGGGGCTGCTCAGGTGTTCCTTCAGATAGATGTTCCTGGTGCATGTTGTCTCTCTCCTCCTTTATAGTCCTCTTCCACCAATCCCAACTCTGCTACCCACATGCCGAGTATGCTGCTCTCCTCCAATCAGGAGCAGGATCAGCTCCTGCAAGTCATCACTCAAGTTGGCAAGAGGCAGCTGCGTAGAAGTTGTTACTCCCTTCTCAGCGCCATATTGTGGGAGAGCAGATGCATAGAATAAATCTTAATTCCAGTAACAGTCTAGTCCGAGTTGCTCCCCACAATTGCTTCTCAAAGTGTCAATTTTACTTATACAGATTGCCTTCTAGGTGCTCTATTTGTAACCACAGGTCAGAGAGAACACATGGTATTAGTCCATTTGGGACTGGATTATTTCTCTAAGTATGATGCTTTCTAGATTCATCTATTTTGTTGCAAATGAATGGATTTCATTGTTTGCATTGCTATATAATATTCTATGGTGTACATATCCCATAATTTCTTTACCCAGTCTGTTGATGGACATTTGGGTTAATTCCAAGTCTTTGCTATTGTGAAATGAGCTGCAGTAAAAAAGTGGATACAGATAACTCTTTCATATACTGACTCCATTTCATTTGGGTAAACTCCCAGGAATGGGATGGCTGAGTCATATGGTAGGTTTATATTTAGATTTCTGAGGTATCCCCATACTGTTTTCCATAATGGCTGCACCAATTTACATTTCCACCAACGGTGGATTAGGGTACCTTTTTCCCTACATCCTCGCTAGCATTTGTTGTTTGTTGGTTTCTGTATGAAAGCCAACTTACAAGGGGTAAGGTGAAACCTCACTGTGGTTTTGATCTACATTTACCTGTTGGCTAGTAATCCTGAGCAATTTTTTATGTGTCTGTTGGCCATTTGGATTTCCACTTTTGAAAAATGCTGGTTTAAGTCCTTTGCCTATTTAATAACTGGGTAGTTTGTTTAGTTGTTGTTGAGTTTCTTGAGCTCTTCATAAATTCTGGTTATTAATCCCTTATCAATTGTATAGTTTGTGAATAATTTCTTCCAATCGCCTGGCTGCCTCTTCATTTTGCTGAGTGTTTCTTTTGCAGATTAGAAGCATCTCGATTTGATGTAATCTCATTTGTCAATTTTGGCTTTGATTGCCTGTGCCTCAGTGGTTTTTGCAAGAATTCTTTGAATATGCCAATGTCATGCAGGGTTTATTCAGTGTTCTCTAATAATTTGATGGTACCAGGTAATAGATTTAGGTCTTTAATCCATTGTGAGTGGATTTTCACGTGTAAGGTAGGGGTCTTGCTTCATGCTTCCACATGTGGAGATGCAGTTTCCAAGCACCAATTGTTGAGGAAACTGTCCTGGCTTCAGGGATTTATTTTAGCTCCTTTGTCAAAGGTAAGTTGGGTATAGATGCTTGGATTGAGTTCTGGAGTATCTATTCTGTTTCATTGGTCTATCCACCAGTCTTTGTACCAGTACCAGTTTTATTTGATTATAAATGCCCTGCAGTATATCTTGCAACCTGGTACTGTTATAACTCAGGCTTTTTTGTTGTTGTTGTATAAAATTGATTTAGCTATTCAGGGTCTCCTGTGTTTCCATATGAATTTCAGCATCGTTTTTTCTATATTTTGATTGGTTTCACATTGAATATGTAAATTACTTTCAGTAGTATGGACATTTTGATTATGTTGATTCTTCCAGTTCATGAACATGTAAGATTTTTCCATTTTTTTGTATCTTCTTCTATTTCTTCCTTCAGTGTTTTGTAATTCTCATCATAGAGATATTTGGTCTGTATTTATCTTTCTCTATTGTATAGTTTTCAGGATAAGAATTAAGGTGATGCTAGATTAATAGAATTTGGGTGGATTCCCTCCCTTTCAATTGTTTTGAATCAAAGAGAGGAATTGGAGTTAGTTCTTTAAATGTTTGATAGAATTCAGCAGTGAAAACATGTGGTCCTGGCTTTTTTGTTTTGTTTTGTTTTGTTGGGAGGGTCTTTAATAATGACTCAATATCAGTCTTGGTTTGGATCTGTTTAGGTTTTCTCTGTCTTCATGGCTCAATATACATAAGTTGTATGTGTCCAGGAATGGATCATTTCTTCTAGTTTTCCCGGTTTGTTGGTAAACAGCTCTTTGCAGTAATTTCTGATGATTCTTCTTATTTCTGTGGTGTCTGTTGTTACATTTCCTTTTTCTTCTCTATGTTTGCTAATTTGGGTCTTCTCCCTTTTTGGTGTTTTTTTTTTTTTTTTTGGTTAGTTGTGCCAATGGTGTGCTAATTTGTTTTATTTTTTCAAAAAATGAACTCCTCTTCTTATCTAATTTTAATTATATCTTTTCTCCTACCAGTTTTGGGTCTTGTTTGCTGTTGTTTTTCTAGATCCTTAGATGAACTGATCACTCATATATTTGGTGCCCTTCCAATTTCTTGATGTAGGCACCAATTGCTATAAAATTTCCTTTTCACACTACTTTTGCAGTATTAATATATCCCAAAAGTTTTGATTATTGTACTGTCATTTTCATTTGTTTCCAGAAATTTATTGATTTATCTTTTGATTTCTTCAATGACTCACTGTTCCTTCAGGAGCATGTTGTTCACTCTCCATGAGTTTGCATGTGATATAGAGAGTCTTGAGTTGTTGATTTCCAGCTTCATTCCATTGTGGTACACAAAGATGAATAGTATGATTTTGATTTTTTTGAACTTGCTGAGACTTGCTTTATGGTCCAACATGTGGTCATCCTAGAGAAAATTCTATACACTGGTAAAAAAAGAATGTATATTCTGAGACTGTAGGATGGCACATTCTGTAGATACCTGTTACGTCCATTTGGTCTATAGAATCAATTAACTCTGTTGTATCCTTGCTGATTTTCTGTTTGATTGATCCATCCATTGCTGAACGTAGGGCACTGAAGTCTCCCAATACTATTGTATTAGAGTCTATGTCTCCTTATAGATCCATTAGCATTTCTTTTAAATAGCCAGGTACCCTGTAATTACGGGCATATACATCTATAATGGCCACTTCTGTTAAACTGATCCCTTATTCATTATATGTGCCCTTTGTCTTTGAACTGTTTTTATGTTGAAGTCTATGTTCTCTGATAATAGAATGGCTAACAAGCTTTTTTTTGGTTTCTGTTATCATGAAACAGCTTTTTCCATCCTTTCACTTTCAGTCTGTGAGTATCTTTCTTAGTGAGAAGTATTTCTTGTAGGCAGCAAATAGATTTTGTTTTGTTTTGTTTTTCCTTTGTTTTGTTTTTTAATCCATTCAGCCAATCTGTGCCTTTTAACTGGAGAGTAGAGGCCATTCACATTCAAGGTGACTATTGATAAGTAAAGAACTGGCCCTGCCATTTTTCCATAAATATTCCTATAGTTTAGTTTGGATTACATTTCTAATTTTAGTAGATTTTCTTCCTTACCTTCTTTCATAGTAATGACCATGTTTCTTTCTGTGTTTCTGTATGCAGCACATCCTTAAGCATCTTTTGTAGGTATAGACAGGTGGTGACAAATTCTTTCAATCTGTTTGATATGAAAGGTCTTTATTTCACCTTCATTCATAAATGAGAGCTTTTCAGGGTATAGTTTCTGGGTTGACAGTTTTTTCTCTTACAGCCTGGACTATATCTTGCCATTCTCTCCTAGCCTATAGGGTTTCTGATGAGAATTTCACTG
Organism: Oryctolagus cuniculus; assembly: GCF_051225735.1. Taxonomy (NCBI): domain Eukaryota; kingdom Metazoa; phylum Chordata; class Mammalia; order Lagomorpha; family Leporidae; genus Oryctolagus; species Oryctolagus cuniculus. The sequence continues at coordinate 148,227,920 of NC_142869.1, read as the reverse complement.
TGAGTCCAACTGGAGATCCTCTAAAAGAAATTTGGTGGTTTTCTTATGCACATTTTAGAATCTTTTCTTTATGTTTTACTGTGGAGAGTTTGACTACAGGGTGTCGTGGTAAAGATATTTTCTGGTCATGTCTACTGGGAATTCTATGTGCACCCAGTAGTTGGATATCCCTTTCTATCCCCAAATTAGGAAAGTTTTCTTTTATTATTTCATTAAGAAGGCCTTCTAATTCCTTCTCTCTTTCCACACCTGCAGGGACTCCTAAGACCCAAATGTTGGATCATTTGATAGTACCCTGTAGATCTCCAAAAGTGTTTTTTGTTTTCTAATTTCCTCTTACTTTTGGTCTGACTGTAACATTTCCAGAGATTTGTCTTCTAGCTCAGATAATCTTTCTTCTGCCTTATCAACCCTGTTGTAAAGACTTCCCATTGCATTTTTATCTGATCTATTGAACTCTTCATTTCTAGTATTTCAACTTGATTTCTCTTTAAGATCTCAATTTCATGGGAAAATATTTCATTCATATATATATATATAGATATTTTCTTTAGTTCATGAATTTGCTTCTGATTAATTTTAAGTTAACTGATGATTAGTTTTTGAAATCCATTTCTGGCACTTCCTCAATCTCTTCATCTTTATTAACTAATGTTTGAATGTTGTAGTGTTCCTTTGGGGGGCTCATAATGTCTTCCTTATTCTTGTTTCTTGAATTTTTGCCTCAATTTTTCAGCATTTGTAGGATTTTTTTTTTTTTTTTGTCTGATGGCTATTATCTTTGATCTGTGTCTCTGTGTCTTCCTAGAGGCGTTGTATATGGTCCTTCCAACCAGATTTGGTGTCAGTGGGAAAGGCGGGTTTTTCTCTCTGTTTAGATCTGTGGTTCGCAGGCACACAAAGTACCCACCAGCTGCAGATCTGCTGGCTTCTGAATTGTGCTGGGGGTAGGGGTGGAGAGTCCCACAGGTAGCATGTCTCCTGCTAGGGGTGGCTTCCTCTCCACTCCCATTGCCAGGCAACCAGCACTGTGCAATTGCCAAGGTGGGGGTACTCCTCCTCAGCTTCCTCTGAACCGCTGTGGCCACCTGCACTTGCCTGATTCTCCATTCTAAACCAGCACTGATCATCTAGATGTGAAACCTCAAAAATTATACTAAATGTCCCTTGCTTTTCTCCTTCTACCAGCTCAACCTCACTGACTCAGTCAACCACATCTCCCTTCAAATAAGCATTTTTGCTTTATACTTCTTGCATTGTAATTTCAATTTAACTCTATTATTAATTACATTATAAATTATATATGATTTAATGTATAGCTAATTAAATAGTACCTATTTTTATTAGAAGAAAAAAGTACTTCCTGCCTACTTCCAGGGTTCAAATAAATCAAGTGCAATTGTGCCATGATTCCCAAACTAGGCAATAATTTATATATTTGTTTTGGCAGAGTTCAAGTGACATACAGTTTAATTTCCTTAGAAAGTATAGTAAATTTTTTCATAGGTAGATACAGATGATGACACAGATACAGCTATAACTATAGATATACTCATTGAAAAAAGTGACATATATATCCAGTATACCCATTGAAAAAGTGACAAAATTAATTTATATTTCTCTTTTATTTCAAGGTCCTTTAATCCTTTGAATTAATACATTAAATTATTATTCTCTGCTTCCCTTTCAAATATTATTTTAATAAATATTAAGGCAGTGTTCCAAGTGTGGTTTTAAAGCAAGTATACAAAGTCTATCTTTACCTATATTGATACAGTTATCTTTCATCAAATAGTTTTCTGCATCATATTCTTATATTCTTATTTTTGAACTGTCAGCATTTTAACATTCTTCCAGGGGTTAGCTTTTAGATTAATGCCTTACCACAAAATAAATCTGTTTTCTCATCTCACTCCAATTACTAGGTGAATGGATGCTGCACTTGATACTACAGTTGACCGTTTGTTTTTATAAATCAATGAGAATGCATCTCATTCAAACCTCAGTGCTCTCATTGACAAGCATAATGAAAAAAATTTACATCAAACATCAGAGGGCCTGGGCTTCCTGACTTCTTGGTGAATGAGAGAACTTTTTTTTAAAGGGTTTATGTATTTATTTCAAAGGCAGAGCTACAGAGAGACAGGAAGAGACACAGAGATCGTCAATCCGCTTGTTCACACCACAGCTGGCTGCAACAGCCAAGGCTGGGCGAGGCTGAAGTTGGAGACAGGAACTTCTTCCAGATATCCCACAGGGGTGCAGGGACCATCTTATATTCCTTTTCCCAGGCATTAGCAGGGAGCTGGATCTTAAATACAGCAGCTAAGACACCAACTGTACCCATACAGGATGCCATCATCACAGCAAGGAGCTTAACCCACTACACCAAAGCGTTGACCTCAAGAACTTTTTAATGCTAAGAACATTTGTGAAGTGCTGAAAGACAGTTCTCTTTAAAACTCTGTCAAGGTCTAAAATTAAATTAAATTTAATTTAATGTTGCTTTATTAATTATACATAGTCCATACTTTAAATTTTCAATACATCACACTCGCCTTTTAACATCATCTGTGCCCTTTTTAATGGATTTTATAATTAATGAAAATGTAAAGCAATACAATTTAAAACAATTATATTATAAGTAAAATTTGAGGTCTGAAAGCCCTTGTTATGTTTTAATATCTCCTACGCCCTAGACTTAGGCCACCACCTGGCACTTATTAGATGCTCAGTAAATGTCTTTGAAGAATCAGAACAGAGGAATGACATTTCTAAGCATTTAAGAACTTAGCTAAATGCCATGAGGATAATAATATAGTCTTGCCTAGCTGAACTGGTTAATATTAGACCAACAATTTTCCAAAATTTCATCAATCAAGTTGATTCACCATAGGCTTTTACCAGTGTCCTTTCTAAAAAGAAAGGCAAGAGCAGCCAACCTATAATTTAGATGTTCAAGGAGAGGCATTAATGTCCTTTGAGGATATTTCATGAGTCATGAGGCAGAAAGTACTAAAAGTGAACCCTGAAACAACAAATTCTCCTACTTTCTAATAAAATACACTAAGCTTTTCTCTAGTGTATCTATGCCAAGGGTTTCTAAAAAGGAATAAAATAGATAAATAACTATCCACTTGATAATAAGTTGCTTTAAATTCCATATGGATGTATGATGGTTTTAAAATCACAATTATAAGAAATAATGAAATTCCATGGTAGAAAAGTAGTCAGATATATTCAGATGATTTATGAATTTGTAGACAAATCATGGAAGAAATATCTTCATGGTATTGAAAAAAATATAAAGATACAGCTATCTGAGAATTACTATGGATCTAAAATATCATTTTATCCTTACAATAGCAATATAAAATACTGAAAAAGTCATTAAAATCACAAAATGCAATGTGTTTTTTAAAATACAACGCTTTTCCAGGTTTCATTTTTACTTCACCTGTCAGTCATTATGGAGAATCAGTTATGTAACAAAGACTAAATATTAATAATAGAAAGAGGAGAAGGACATTGCCTCTAACCACAAGAGTTCCCAATCTAAGTAAGTAAAAAGCATTTTGATTATCATCTCATAGTTTACTAAGTTAGCCAACCTGATCATCTAGTTTGGTGTTACATGGACATGATCAACTTGATTATTCAAACAGTTGTTGCAGAGAACACTGGGGAAACTGTAAGCTATTGGCATATGCAAAGACATCTTTAAAAACACCCAAGAAGCACAGGCAATCAAAACAAAAATTGACAAATGGGAGTACATCAAGGTAAGAAGCTTCTACACTGCAAAGAAAACTCTCAACAAAGTAAAGAGGCAACTAACAGAATGGAAGAAAATAATTGCAAACTATGCAACTAACAAAGGATTAATACCGAAAATCTATAAGAAGCTCCAGAAACTCAACAACAACAAAACAAACAACCCAGGTAAGAAATTGGCTAAGGACATAAATAGACATTTTTCAAAAGAGAAAATTCAAATGGCCAACAGACAAGTAAAAAACATCCTAAGGATCACTAGCAATTAGGAAAAGGCAAATAAAAACTATAATCAAGTTTCACTACAATGAAGTTTCACCACAGTTAGAATGGCTTTCACACAGAAATCAAAAAATAATAAATGCTGGCAAGGATGTGGGGGAAATGGTTCCTGAATCCACTGTTGGTGGGGATACAAACTAATACAACTATTGTGGAAGACATTATGGAGATTCATCAGAAAGCTGAAATTAAATCTACCATATACCAAGCAATCCCATTTCTGGCAATTTACCGAAATGAGATTAAATCAGCATATGAGTTATCTGTACCCCCTTGTTTATTGCAGCTCAATTCACAATAGCTAAGACATGGAATCAACCCAGATGCCCATCAACCAATGACTGGATAAAGAAAATGGGGTATATATACAGTATGGAATATTAATCAGTCATAAAAAATAATAAAATCCTATCTTGCACAGCAAAATAGATGTAAGTGGAAACCACAAAGTGGAAATAAGCCAGTCTCAGAAAGAGAAATACCATACATTTTTCATAGGAGAAAAATGTCCAGCTTCCTGAACAATAGAAGATGCAGTTTTTAACAGTAATTCATCATAGGTTACCTGTCACTCAGCAAACATTTTTCAAAGTTGACAATGCCCAGATGGTGAATATGTGACAAGAACAGGTTGTGGGAACAAACAGGATAATGTCTTGGGAGAGACTTTGGCAATGTTTATTGAAATTTTAAATGCATGTATATTTTACTCAAAAATATAATTTATAAAAGTTGCCCAATAGAAATACATATACCAGCACTTACAGTAGGAGACTCTTCATTTAGGCTTTCTTCCTAATAGCAAAATTAGAAAAAAAAATCAAGTTTTATTTTAAAAAAAGCATTGACTAAATAAATTATTGTAGCAATTAAGAAGAATATTGTTAAACTATGCTTGTTGATAGAATGATATTCAATATGTAACTTTAAGATAATGGAAAACAAGTTGCAAATATACACTGAGATTCCATTCTTTGCAATTAAAAGAAACCAACAAGCCAGTATGTTTATATATTTTTTACAGCTTGGCAAAGTCTAAAAGGATGTTTGTAATTAATATTGTCTCCTTCTGAAAAATGACACTATGGGATGAGAGTGGAGGAATGACAGATATCTGTATTGTTTAATTTTTAATAAATACATTTTTTAAAAAACTGTTTTACTACTATTTTCTCTTCCTCTACTAACAGATTTCAAAAACCTTTTGTCAGAATTTTCAAATGGGAGGCTCAGGAAGTAGAATAGCCAAGATCCCTACAAACTCATCCTTACAAAGCATATTTGAGGTCTCTGAGCACAAAAATATTTGTATACTTTTGGATTCACCTATTAATATCTTAGCAAAATCACCTCAGTAAAGTAGAATGCTAAATATTTTTTTCTCTAAAAGTATTTAAACTTATACAATCTTAAGTTAGGCAAATTCTGCAAAAATTCTTTATCTTGTTAAAAAGTTGCATGCTTCTCTTATCAAATTCTATAAATTAGCAGCCTTATTAACATTCTTATTAGTCAGTAATGAACCTATTCTTCCATATTCACCCTCTTCCTGAGAGTAACATAAATGATCAGAATATGTCTCTTGGAAGGTTACAAGATGGCGGAGTAGGGAGGCAGCTTACTGCTCTAGCCCAAGAGAAGATAGTTTTAAAAAGTAGAGATAGTGTAGTCTCAGGGAAGAGTTAGGGAAAATATGGCAGAGGAAATTCTACTGAAATTAGAGGGACACAGTGGACCTACAGGGAGGGCGTGGGCATCCATGGCTCAGGACTCCAGCAGCCAAGAACCTATGCACCAGTGCTGGAAAGTGAGGTGAGACCAGACCGCATCAGCCCAAGCCACTGGCAAAAAAGCAGCAGGAAGAACACAGAAAGAATGAGGTTTGAAGCCCCGTGAGGGAAAGTGTACCAGCCAGATTAGAGAAGAAAAAAAAAAAAAAAAAAAAAGGACGGGACAGACAAGTTTTTCCTCCGTTCACTTTACAAAGGTATACTGTGACAAGTAGATAGGGCAGGCGCCATTTTGGACATATGTTAACTGCTGCACCAGTTGTGTCTCCACCCAGAAATCAGCTGAGTGGAGAATCATGACTCTGGTGGGGAGAAATAACAGGGGGCCAGGAGCTTGTGGCTGTGTGAAACTTCTGAACCAGGACTGTGAAAAAAAAATTGAGGGTGTATGGGAGGAATCATGCTGTGGCTGGGACTTTGAGCAGTCTCAGTGGGAGACGCCACAAGCTCAGGGGTTCCTGGTTACCTGGTAAGAGACATTGCTGGGGAAACTGAACTTACACTGAAGTTGCACAGGTCCTTTATTTGGTCCTTGGGACAGAGCAGACTAGTATTATATCCCCTGGGGTTAGCGCTCAGGCACTGGTCTCCATGTAGGAGAAGAGCTCAGCTGAGCAGGATATACCTTCCTTCTGATTAAAAAAAAAAGAGAGAGAGAAGATTCACTGGGTATGTCACCTTAGGGACGTCCTTAATTCTGGAGAACTAAATCTACGACTCAGCATCATCAAATTATTACAGAACATCGGAGAAACCCTGCAAGATACTGGCACAAAGACTTCTTGGAAAAGACTCTGGGGGCACAGGCAGCCAAAGCCAAAATTGATAACTGGGTTTACATCAAATTGAGAAGTTTCTGTACTGCAAAAGAAACAGTCAAGAAAGTGAAGAGGAACTGACAGAATGGGAGAAATTATTTGCAAACTATTCAACTGATAAAGGATTAATAACCGGAATCTACAAAGAGATCAAAAAACTCCACAACAACAAAACAAACAACCTTCTTAAGAGATAGGCCAAGGAATTATAAAGACATATTTAAAAAGAGGAAATCCAAATGGCCAACAGACACATAAAAAATTTTCAGGATCACTAGCTATCAAGGAAATGCAAATCAAAACCACAATGAGGTTTTACCTCACCAACATTAGAATGGCATTCATACAGAAATCAACAAACAACAGATTCTGGTGAGGATGTGGGGGAAAAGGCACATTAATATACTGTTGGTTAGAATGTAAACTGATAAAGCCACTATGTAGGACATTATGGAGATACCTCAGAAATCTGAATATAGCCCTACCATATGACCCAGCCATCCCACTCCTTGGAATTTACCCAGGGAAATGAAATTGGCAAATAATAGAGCTATCTGCACCTCCATGTTTATTGCAGTTCAATTCACAATGGCTAAGACATAGAATCAACCTAAATGCCTGTCAATGGAAGACGGGATAAATAAACTATGGGATATGTACTCTATGGAATACTACACAGCAGTAAAAAAAAATGAAATCCAGTCATTTGCAACAAAATGGATGAAAGTGGAAAACATCAGACTAAGTGAAATAAGTCAGTCCAAAAGGGACAGATATCATACGTTCTCCTTGATCTGTGACAACTAACTGAGCACCTAAAAGGAAACATGAAGAAGTGAAATTGACACTATGACAAGCAATGACTTGATCAGCCCTTGTCCTGACTGTAGAGGAAGAGCTTACTATTTTGTGATTTTTAGTATTTTCTTTTTCTACTTAATACCATTAGTTGAACTCTTAACACAGAATCATTCTTAGGTGTTCAAATCCAATTCTAAATTGATCCTTGTTAAAAATAAAAGTGGGAATATGAGAAGGAGGAGATGTACAGTTTGGCACACGTTCCCTCAGACTTACTGCTAAGAGTAAAACTAAAAACTTGCCATGGGACTCCAAAACCCATTAAGTTTGCAGATACCAATGCCATCTTACTAGTTAAAGTGATCAGTTTAAGTGCATAGCTGATCATAAAGATAGGAATAAGTGTCAAATGGATCACAGTAAGACCAAGTGTCTGCTAATAACAATAAATAGAATTAAAAAGGAGAGAATGATCCAACATGGGAAGCAGGACACACAACAGACTCATAGAATGACAGATGCCCTAAACATCTCTCCAGCCTCAGAATCAGCACTTAAGGCATTCATATCTGGCTAAAAAGCCCATGAGAGTATTTCAGGCATAGAAAGTCAAGACACTGTGGCAAAAAAATGACCCAGATGAAAGACCTCTGTGAGTGAGATCCCAGTGGAAATAAGGAGCCATCAAAGAAGGAGGTACCTTTCTCTGAAAGGAGGAGAGAACTTCCACCTTGATTATGGCTCTGTATAAATAATTTCAGAGTTTGTGGACACAAAAGGCTTCCATAGCCTTGGCAGCTCATGACAAGAGCCTTGGGTGATCACTGACATCACAAATAAGAGTGTCATTGGTTACATCTACAACAGGAGTCACTATGCACTTGCTCCCCATGAAGGACCTCTGTCCTTAATGAGTTGTACTATGAGAATTAACTGTAAAACTATTTTTCAAATACCACTTTATACTTTGTGTGTCTGTGTGGGTGCAAATTATTGAAATATTTACTTAGTATAGAGTTGATCTGTTGTATATAAAGATAATTAAAAATGAATCCTAATGAAGAATGGGATGGGAGAGGGAGTAGGAGCTGGGACAGGAGTGGGGATGGGAGGGAAGGTATGGGGGGAAGAAACATTATAATCCAAAAGCTGTACCTATAAAATTTATATTTATTAAATAAAAGCTTTCTAAAAAAAGAATATGTCTCTTGTCAAGAAAGTTATAATCTGTAATCGTTATAATGATAATAGTTACAGTGTTTATTACTGAACACCAAAATACTAATCTAAGTGCTTTACATAAATTAAGTTATTTAAACCTCATAACAAGCCTACCAAGTTGACTTATTGTTATCCCATTTCACAGAGGAGAAAAGTAAGTCACAGAGAGTCTTAGTAACTTACCAAAGACAGACAACTTGTAATTGGGGAAAGTAAATACAAACCCCAAGAGTCTGGCTACAGTGTCTGCACTCCTGACTTCTAGGCCATATTGTCTAGCTGTCCACAAATCAGAAATAAAAGCCTATGAGATGAAATAAAATCTTATGACAAATATGCCCATTTTTAATAATTTTTTAAATATTTTATTTATTTATTTGGAATGTAGAGTTACAGATAGTGAGAGGGAGAGACAGAAAGAAAAGTCTCCCGTCCATTAGTTCACTCTCCAAATGGCTGCAATGGCTGGAGCTGCACTGATCCAGTGAGCCAGGTGCTTCTTCTCCCACATGCGTGCACGGGCCCAAGGACCTGGGCCATCTTCTACTGCTTTCCCAGGCCATAGCAGAGAGCTGGACTGGAAAAGGAGCAGCCAGGAATAGAACCGGCACCCATATGGGATACCGATGCTGCAGGCAGAGGATTAACATACTGTGCCATGGTGCCATCCCCCAAATATGCCCATTTAAAAAGTCACAGTTTCTTGATACAGATGTTTAGTGCAATGGTTGGGATGATAGAATTGCATATCCAAGTGCCTGAACTTCAGTATTTGAGTCCAGCTCCATATGCTTCTAATGCACACCCTGGGAAGCAGCAGGTGATGGCACTTGAACTTGGGTCTCTACCACCCATGTGGGAGAGCGCAGTTCAGAGACCCATTCCTGGCTTCAACCTGGCCTATATCCAGCTGTGGTGGGTTTTTGGGGAGTGAACTAGAAGATGGACAATCTCTATGTGTCTATGTGTGCATCTGCATTCCAAATAAATAAATAAATCTTATTAAAATAAACAAATAAAAATTCACATTTTAAGGGGTATCTATTTTTTCATTAAATACATATTTCTATCTACCAAAAGATATGCATTCACTGAACAAAAAATTACTCTGAGTTGTATAAAACTCCAAGATATGACACTTTATATAATATATCTTAAAACTATAACACTACTGTTTAAGAGTAATCAGTCTGAATCACACTATTGCTTCCAGGAACTCAGGCTCAGTGTGCATCCTTTCCAGCATTCCATGGAACTTCTGACTCATGTGCCAGGTAGCTAAGATTAATAAAACCCTGTGGAGTATAATAAAATGAGGAGTGGGGAAACCTGGAGCTAACTGGACTGAGAACATGCCACCTCAAAAATGCAAATTTGGAGCCAGCACTGTGGCACAGCAGGTTAAAGCCCCAGACTGCAGTGCTGCCATCCCATATGGGCACCTGTTTGAGTCCTGGATGCTCCTCTTCTGATCCAACTCTCTGCTATGGCCTGAGAAAGCAGTGGAAGATGGCCGAAGTCTTTGGGCCCCTGCACCCGTGTGGGAAAAAGCTCCTGGTTCCTGATCACCTCAGCTCTGGCCAGGTGGTTATCTGGAGAGTAAACCAGGGGATAAAAGATTCTCTCTCTCTCTCTCTCTTTTCTGTAACTCTGTCTTTCAAATAAATACTTAAAAAAAAGAAAATGCAAATTCAATTGTTTAAACACTGTGATCAGTACATATGATATGACCGAAGACAAATTCTGCTTTAAACAAACTAGCATGGTGATGTGCTGCCTGGCCAGTCCATTCTTGCCCATTCATTGCATTTTTTTGAGGACCCTATCACTGCTCCTACTTTCACACTGGCCCCAGTTTAATGTTAATCTCCCAACCAGTCATCCCTGACCACCAGAGGATGGGATTAGATGACTATGATCTGGTGCACTTTAAATTATAACTTAGAACAGGTTTCTTTGACACATTTTTGTTATAATCTTCTTTTTTTTTTTTTTTTTTTTTGGACAGGCAGAGTGGACAGTGAGAGAGAGACAGAGAGAAAGGTCTTCCTTTTCCGTCGGTTCACCCCCCAATGGCTGCTGCAGCCGGCATGCTGTGGCCAGTGCACCACGCTGATCCGAAGCCAGGAGCCAGGTGCTTCTCCTGATCTCCCATGTGGGTACAGGGCCCAAGCACTTGGGCCATCCTCCACTGCACTCCCGGGCCACAGCAGAGAGCTGGACTGGAATCATCTTATTTATAAACTTGTGTATTAACAATCAGCATCCAAGTATAAAAGTCCTAAAAGCAAGAACATAGTCTACGTCTTTTACCCTTATATCCACTCAATCAATTAAAAAATAGTTACTGTTGGCTGGCGCTGTGGTGCAGCAGGTTAAAGCCTTGGCCTGAAGTGCCGGCATCCCATATGGGCGCCGGTCTAGTCCCAGCTGCTCCGCTTCCAATCCAGCTCTCAGCTATGGCCTGGGATAGCAGTGGAAGATGGCCCAAGTCCTTGGGCCACTGCACCTGCATGGGAGACCTGGAGGAGGCTCCTGGCTCCTGGCTTCAGATCAGCTCAGCTCCAGCTATTGTAGCCATTTGGGGAGTGAACCATCGGATGGAAGACCTCTCTCTCTGCCTCTCCTCTCTCTGTTTAACTCTGAATTTCAAATAAATTAAAAAATCTTTAAAAATTTTAAAAAAATAGTTACTGTGATCCTACTAAATACCAGGTACTATGATCATAAAATGGGGGAGATGGCAGTGAGAAGAAAACAGGCAAATTTTCTGAAGTGAGGCCTCATTGATCTTCTATCAGCAGACAGATACAGAATGAATAAACAAATAAATTAGTAAAGCAGACTGCTAGGAAATGATAAGAAATGCGGAATATAATGTAGATAGGACAGAGGATGTGTAGAGTGGCAGTGAAGGTTGCTTTTATAAAGGAGAGAGAAGATATAAGAAGATGATAATTGAGCAAAGACACAAAGAAAATGGTAAGTGATCCCTGTAGATATCCAAGGCAGAGACTTGCAGATAATAGGAACATTGAGCACACAAGTTCTTAGCAGGAAAGTGCACTGCCGGGTTGAGGAACAGCAAAAAACATTAGTTTTTGAAATGTGCTCAATAAACTCTTGATAAATGAGTGAAGTAGTTAATGAGTGCTCCCAAACAGACCTATAGAGGAGCAAAATAAATCATTTTAATTTTACCATCTCTTCCACCACTTCTGATAGAAATGCCAATAGAGAATCAAAATGGCAGAAAAAAACAAGAGAGGTAGGCAGGAAGGATTTTGACAATACACAATTAAGTAAGGACTGATGGCATGATGAGCTCTCTCACATTTGCTCACTAAAAAGCCAAATATTCTTCAAAGCCAAATGTTCTGTGCAATGGAACACAGTTTTATTTAACACCAATATTTTGAACCATTCACCAAGGTCTAACCACAATTGTAGGATTATTCTGTTCATGTTGAAAAATTGTACTTCACATGTATAAATTCGAACATTTATATATTAATTTGAGTTCTATGTTACTAATTGATCTTTCTTGCTCTTCACATTTCTTTATCATTTCAAATGCATTAGTTGCCATGGAAACACTGTCATCGAGTAAAGGTAAATCTTGGTGACAGCCACAAGTGAAATATGAAATCAATTACTATAATGGGTGTGCAATTTATAGTAGTTACTTTAGAAAGGGCTTAGCTGATCTAATGTGAAATAACTATCACAAAACGAGGAGATGAGTGTGGTCAGTCACCCATCAGAGTTTTTTCCTACTACATTCTCAGGTCAATTTTATCATCAGCCACCCTCATAAAATTTATGCATTTTTTTGATATTTTGCCACAGAAATAATTTCAGAAATATTTCACAGCTTCAGTTATCCTGAGGCAAGAGGAGAAATGAAGTAAGCAATCCATAATCTAGACACTGCTCCTCCATTACAGAACCCTGCATTCCTCCAGCTGCCCCTTCCACTGAAGATTTTCTATTCTGTGACTCCTTGGCAGGAGATGAGTCTATCTCCTCTCAGGAAAAGCCACAAGGATACAAACATTCATGTGGTGATATTTCAGAGCACCAATATAAACAATTATGAATAAACATAGAGCACTCTATATAAATACATTACTTCTTACCCATAGTCCTTGCTGAATGAAATTCTGGCATTTTTCTTGTTTGTGGAGCATCACTGTCCCTAGAAGAAGTCTTTCAAATTGCAGACTTGCATAAATTTGAGACCAAAACACATTGGATTCTCACACTTCACAGATGAGGAAACTTGAACTTCTCTATGAGGAAGTGTCTTTCCTGAGGTCAAATATCAAGTTAAGGCCAAAATTAAAATGAGATCTCCTCTCTGCCATCACACAATAAAACCCTGGAGCACTGGGATCCTTTATAGAGGGATGTGGGGAGAGAAGAAGCAATGCACATAGGTAGTTTATTTGGGATGTGATCTCAGTGAAGAGCAATGAGGAACAGGACACGTAACACAGGAAAGGATGGAAATCCATGGTTAAGTGTGGGATACTATACAACAGTAAAAAAGAAGCAGCCAGTAATCTGCAACACCAAAGGAAGACTTTGGCATTAGATTGAGGGCAAGAAATCGGGCCCAAGTGAAATACACAGTATGAATCTATTTATATAACATTAAAAAACAAGAATCAACAAGGTAGACTTCTGAGACACTCAGAATATTCTGTTGATTTATATGATAGTGACATGGATGTATACCTATGTAAAAAATGAAGAACATGTAAAATTTGTGAAGTTTTCTGTAAATTATGCCTCAACTTTTCTAAATCTTTCTTTGAAAGGACACTTTATTGAGTTGGCCAATAGTATGGGCAACAGGTATTCAATTCTATCAGGACTTTCAAGGTGTTTTTAGAATGAATTTTAAAACTACTTCCTGGGGCATTAATTCACCCCTGTATGCATGGGTGCCAAGTAGTTCTCTCAGGGGTCCAATACACAGACTAAAAGGAACCCCAAAAGAGGGAGCAAGAGATTTCTAGCTTGTACTTTAGACAAGGCTATGGACTTATGAAAATGCAAATCTGCCTAGAGCTGCTTCCCATCCAGTGGCTGGAATCAGAGGTGGTCAGCCTGAGATGTGAAGCAAAGATAAAAACCTGTCCAGTCCACATGGACTTCTCACAAATGCGAGGAATAACATACTGCCTATAAAGTATAAAATTAAAGTCCTGGTGGATGCAAAAATGGTAACCTTACTGAAAATAATGAAAAAATAACAATTACATCTCAAATTAAAATATCCCATTTGATTTTAAATCTTTTGAATTTACTGATCTATATAAGAAAAACAGCTTTATGTGTTTTGGGGAAACAGTTAGAGATTTTGTATTCTCTACACGCTTCCCTGTCTATGAGACATTCCCAGGTCCATAACTGGATGGAACAAGATCACTATCAGTGGAGATAAATTGATCAATGAGGAGATGTCTTTCATGATAGAGCTAAGGGGCTGGTGTTGTGGTGTAGCAGGTAGAGCTGCCACTTGCAGTGCCAGCATCCCATATAAGCACTGGTTCAAGACCCAGCTGCTCCACTTCTGATCCAGCTCTCTGCTATGGCCTGGAAAAGCAGTGGAAGATGGCCCAAATCCTTAGGCCCCTGCACCTGTGTGGGAGACCCAGAAGAAGCTCCTGGCTCCTGGATTCAGTTCCGCCCAGCTCTGGCTGTTGTGGCCATATGGGGAGAGAACCAGTGGATGGAAGACCTCTCTTGCTCTCATTCTCGCTCTCTCTTGCCTCTCTCTAACTCTGGCTTTCAAATAAAAAATAAATAAATCTTTTCAAAAAAATGATAGAGATAGAGAGCTGAAAACGATTTCTGGATTAATGTGAAGGTCTTCTAACAATCAAATACTGTGCAGTGCAGTCTCTGAAGCTTCATTAACTACTTATGAAAGCTACCTTTGCAAAAAATAACTTTGTAACCTTCTTTGGATAAAAGGGCAAGATTGAGGAATGTGTTCCTTTACAGTGAAATTCAGCACAGTTTTATACATGAGTCTCTGTAGGTACCCCAATTAAATCACTGACTTAACTATCAGGATTCAGTCCGCAGAATAATACCCTAAATTCCTTATGGTAAAACATACAGTTGGCAGAAAAAGTAGCAACAGATGTGCTAATCATACATAGGTGCTGCTATTGCCAGGTGGCAACTCCCTTTCATTCACTACTTCCTCCTTTCCGTTAAGTAGCCCTTCCACAGTCTGTGTGACTCAGTCCCAGGAGGGCTCTGTCTGGCTTAAACCAAACAGACCATTTCATTTTCCTGACTTCTATTATTCTTTCAGTGTGCTGCATGATCAAGGTGCATAAGCATTTCTTCTTCTTCCTTGGAATGCATTCCTGAGTAAAGCCAGAATAGTGGCTACCATCTTGTTTACAATCTGAAGAAGAACCAAACATAAACTCTAGAATTATTGTGTCCTGGGTAGGCAGTGGGTGAGCAGCTCCTTCTGGTCTTTGAAATTGTTGCTCAATATAAAAATAAAAAAGAGAATGCAAAAGCAAAAGAGAGTTTATCTGTGATAAGTAACAAAAGCTCCCTATGTCTGAGAAGAAACTAGAGGAGGGGCCCCAGAGCTGGGAGTACATCGCCCAAGCAGAGCTGGTCTCTTTTGTGTTATTTTTCTCTCTGCCCTTTATCTGCTACATACTTGCCCATCACCTAATGCATGCAAAGGGGGTCGTATTTGGATTGGCTTCCAGCCTCTATCCACAAATTTGGAAGGGTTCTGTAATTGGATTCCCCAGAGGGGTGGTAAATTCCTGGAATTTGCCCAAGGTCCACTGTTTTTTTCCAACCCTGACTCAGAGACCCTCGTTCCCTACAGAATGAAGAGGATACATGTTGAAGAAGCTCTGAGGTCCATGATACCTCAACACTTAAGAGAAATGGGAACCAACAATTTTCCACATTTTTTAGGATACCTTGAGCTGGATTTTCTGTTCCTTGCTGATTCATTTATTTGGCTTTGTTTGTTTGATTCCTATTTTTAATAACTTTGGCTCTCCACCAAATAGAAGTTGAATGAGCTGAATACAAATGGCTTCATTGAAACACAAGCAGGACACCTGGCATTTGCATTCTCTATTGAGGTTCATCATCATTTTCCATAATTTTGTAGCTATCTTTGAGATTTCTAAATTAGAATAAAATATAATTCTTTTTTAGAAAAACCTTTGTTTATTTGGTTTTTGGTTTTTGTTTTGCTTTGTTTTTAAATTATATTTAAGGTATATAAATTTCATATATTTCATATCTGCAGATTTAGGAACGTAATGATACTTTCCACCCTACTTAACCTCTCACCTACGCCCTTGTTGCTCCTCCCTCACCTATTCCCACTCTTAATTTTTACAAAGATCATTTCAGTTTACTTTATACTCATAAGATTAACCCTACACTAATAAAGAGTTCAGCAAATAGTATAAGAAATAAAAAACACTCTTCCTCAACAGAAGAGACAAGGTTTATAAATAATCATCGAATCTCAAAATGTTCATTTCACTCCAATACTTTACATTTTAGATATTCTATTAGTTACTGAAGATCAGGGAAAACATGGTATCTGTCCTTTTGGAACTGGCTTATTTCACTAAGTATAAAGGTCGTGCACCCCTCTTGTTGCAAAAGACAGGATTTCTTTTTTTTTTTTTTTTTTTTTTTTTTGTCACTGAGTAGTATTCCATAGTGTATATATACCAGAATTTTCTTATCCAGTCTTCAGTTAATGGACACCTGGGTTGATTCAATATCTTAGTTATTGTGAATTGACCTCAATAAACATGGGGGTACAAATAACTCTTCAGATGCTGATTTATTTTGGTTTGGTTAAATTCTCAGGTGTGGAATGTCTGGGTCATATGATAGATCTATTTTCAGATTTCTGAGGTATCTCCATACTGTATTCCACAACAGGCACACCAGTTAACATTCCCACCAACACTGGATTAGGGTACCTTTTTCCCCACATCCTCACCAGCATTTATTGTTTGTTCACTTCTCTATGACAGCCATTCTAATTCAGTTGAAATGAAACCTCATTGCAGCTTTGATTTGAATTTCCCTGATAGCTAATGATCCTGAGCATTTTCTCATGTGTCTGTTGGCCATTTGAATTTCCTCTCTTGAAAAATGCCTATTCATGTCCTTTGCCCATTTGTTTGTTTTGCTGGTGTTAAGTTTCCTCAGATCTTCATAGATCCTGGATATCAATCTTTTACCAGTTTCAAGACAGTTACAGAAAATAAGAAAGAGAGCAAGCAAGCGAACAAGAGACCTTCCAGTCCCTGTTCACTTCCCAAAATGGCCTCAATATTCCAGTCTGGGCCAAAATGAAGCCAGGAACATGAAACTCCATCTAGGTCTCCCACATGAGTGACCACGTGAGCAATATTCTTCTGCATTCCCAGGTGTATTAACTGGAAGCTGTATTCAAACTAGCGCTTCATATTAGATGCTGGCATCACAGGTCTACTGTGCCACAACATCAGCCCCAAAATATATTTCTTTTTAGACAGACATACTTGCTTATCTATCCCTATATTGTGCAAATATTGTTACGAACTGAAGCTTCAATAAGGGGCTCTGAATTTACCTTAATCCGTTCAAAAATAGCACTCAGGATCTAGGATGTAGCAATACCATTACTGACGATTTAATCTGCGGTCAGAAATTAGAAGTGTGAAAGAAGTTGCATTATTTTTGTTATTTATTTAAAAAATCCAAGTAAACACATGAAGGTGTGATTCTGGATGATGACTGAGTTTAAGATGAAACAAAATTTTTCTTGCCTTTTTTAAAAGTCTTTATAAAAAATAATTTTTTAAAGAATGTTTTAAACTAGAATAAAACAAGATTAAAAAGTCTCTTAGTAGCAAATCATGTTCTAAATTTTATATGCATGACTATGTAGGCTTTTAAAAAATATGTGTGTGTGTGTGTGTGTGTGTGTCTGTGTAAGAGAGATCAAAAGAGAGAGAGAGAGAGAAAGGAAGGTACTTAAAGTTCATGGAAATGGAATTAAAAGATAATTTCATTTTAGTGCAAAAAAATTGAAATGCATTGTTTTTCATATTTTTTGCAATTTCATTAACCTTCAAAAGCACTGATTTCAAAATTGTTTATACCAAAATAGACTGTCTTTTTTAAAAAAAAAAGATTTTATTTATTTATTTATTTATTTGACAGGCAGAGTTACAGACAGTGAGAGAGAGAGAGACAGGGAGAAAAGTCTTCCTTCTGATGGTTCACTCCCCAAATGGCCGCTACGCCCAGAGCTACGCCGATCCGAAGCCAGAAGTCAGGTGCTTCTTCAAAGTCTCCCATTTGGGTGCAGGGGCCCAAGCACTTGGGCCATCCTCCACTGCCTTCCCAGGCCACAGCAGAGAGCTGGACTGGAAGAGGAGCAACCAGGACTAGAACTGGCGGTCATATGGGATGCTGGCGCTGCAGGCGGAGGATTAACCTAGTGTGACACAGCGCCAGCTCCTAGACTGTCTTTTAATTCTATTTTCCCTGAACTTTTTGAAGTACCCTCATGTATACATATGCATACAACAGTCTATATATTTTTTCCCAAGCAGACACTAGTTTTCAGATTAAATGATTAAACAAAACCACTAACCTTCACATATTTTTATCATGAATCAAAATCCGATCTTCAGCCTTCTTCCTCTTGGTTCTTAAATTCCTGTGTATGGCTTGATGCTTGAGTATAAGAGGCATTCTTGATGTCTTTAGGAGTCCATTAAATCTTGCCTCTGGCTTTGTGTATATTTCCATATTGTGATTTTATCTTTTTATTATATGGAAATCTATAAAGGTAACATTCTAAATTAGATTTTTAGTAAATGAGGTTTCCTTTGTCAACTTTATATTTTTGAAACTACTCAACATAGCATATCTATTATGCATATTTCAAGAAAGCTATTTTGTACTGTTACAACTGAGTCATTACTGCTTCGATGTGAAAAAAAAAAAATCAAAATCCTGACATGAACATGTCAGTCATTTCTTCTC